>NC_080732.1:18151849-18519349 GCF_019097595.1 Hemibagrus wyckioides | reverse complement strand
CCATGAGGTGGAGATGAAAGCTTTGGAGATGTTGAGTTTGTACAGGAAGCGGTGAAGCAGCTCGGGGAATGCTCGGCATAAACACACTGACCGGAGCGTTAATGTGCTCGAGCGGTCAGATCTTACAGTCTCAGAACATTGTAAAGCTCTCTTCAGACTGGTTACGCTGCACACATGGAGATCTCCAGGATTTTATTCCCATCTCAATTCATCGTGTCAAGGATGGTGCGAATGAGTGCGTGGAAAGATTACACCATGTTGTACCTGAAGCAGTGGAAATAATCGCAGTAATGTCCTGTCTTTCAAAATCAAAGGTTATTTACAGGATAAAGAGACTCCAGGGAGTCAGACTTAGAGGAGGAGGTGTGGCTTTTTACCTGTCAGTCCTAATGAAGGTGTGGCTTTATACTTGTCAGTCTTAGAGGAGGAGGTGTGGCCATTATACCTGTAATTCTTCAAGAAGGAGGTGTGGCTTTATACCTGTCAGTCCTAGAGGAGGAGGCGTGGCTTTCCCCCTGTCAGTCATAGAGGAGGAGGTGTGGCTTTTTACCTGTTAGTCCTAATGAAGGAGGTGGGGTAACAACAAAACACAAAATAATAAAATTCAGACGATGTTTTAAAGACTCTTCCTGGGTTTTTAGTAGTTTTAGTTTCTCTCACAGGTCAGCTTCAGTTCAGAACTTGTGTAGAAATCATCACGCGATTAACATCATTTTTATCCTCATTAAACCATTCCTGAGGCCTTGAAATGTGGGCAGAGTCATCCAGAAAGAGGCCCTGCCCACCAGGATAGAAATGATGATTCTGTGTGTTGTTGATTTTGTCTTTTGTAGGCGAGTGCGTCCTCCAGAGAGCCGTTCTGGTGAGGAAGAAGCTCTCGCCTAAAGAAGGAGGAGGCTGGCTCTCAGGAACTCTGTTCTGCACACATTTCCGTGTGGCCTTCGTGCCTCAGGACAGCGCCAGACCAGACGTGAGTCGCTTTTACACCTGAAGAAACGTGCAGATCAGTTAGCGTAATCAGCAGCGGGTGGGTTGCGTGACTAGCGTGCATTATGCTAACCAGTCACTGGGTGTGAACACGGATGAATCCTTAATCTTCCTAACAGCTCTGGCCTTTCCCTTATCTTCCTTTCACGTCCCTGATGAAATTTCCCGCTCAGATAACGCTCCACCGATGAACTGTTTTGCATCCCACTGCTGCTCTTTATCTTTATCTGCTTTTCCTTTCTCCTTTTCTTTAGGACAATGCCGATCCAGTGCTGCTCGGAGACCATGATGTCGCTCTGGCATCCATCGAGAAGGTCGTGGCCGGTAAGAAGGCTCCAGGTCAGATTTTTAATCATATTTTTTTCTGCGTGGGTTATGTTTACGTTTCTGGTGCGTTCTCTGTTTCAGTGGGACCGTCCCGAACCAAACTGGTGACCCCTAACTCCTCTCTGAAGTTCACTCCTGAGGAACTGGTGCTGTACTGCAGAGACCTGCGAGTCCTCTGCTTCCTGTTTGACAGACTGACCCCTGACGCTCAGGCTGTGGAGGTGTGTGTTCACTACAGTTACCACATGCTGTTGCTAGCAGTGTATGGTGTCTGGAGAGTTGATACAAGTGTGTTTGTTATTCACAGTTGGTTAAAGACTATGTTTATGTTTAGGTTTAGGTTTAGGTAAGGTCTGGCATGGTCGGGAAGAGTTGGTAGCAAAAAATATACTAATACTTTTTTGTGATATTGTAACCAAATAAACTAATTTTTATTGAGGAAATATGACTGAAAATTTGGGACATTTTGTTTTGGGTAATTTTTCTCACTGTAACGCCTTCAGTGTAACAGATAAATATCAAAAGAATCAGTGTGTAACTGATAAAAAACACTTTCTGCCCTCTTCCGCATACATGAGCTGACGGATGGCTGTGATTGGCTAGTGCTGCTGTGATTGACAGGGAAGAGAGAGTTTGTCCCTCCCCCCCACAAAACACAGAGTCTGCTACAACTGTTATATGTCATTTTCTGAATATATTTGACGACAGAATTTATTATTAAATGAATTCTAATGTGTTTATTAATGAAATCTTAAACACACATTTTTTCCCCGTGTAGATTACGTACACCATCGCCAAGACGTACCAGCCTCTGAAACCCGGTACCATCCTGTCCTTCCAGAACGCGGCGCTTGGGAGCATCGGTGAGTGAAAGTCTGCTCTCGTGATTAACGTTCTCCGATCATCTGACCTCTCTGCTGTTTACACCATGTCGCTCTTAATGCCGAGAGATCCCTGTGAGGTTAAAACGATCCAGACAGATGATCAGAACAGGAAGTCTGTGCCAGGAGCCTCTGAGCTTCCTGAGTGCGCACTGATTGTGTCCTTGTTATCATTTCATATGCAAATAAAATCGTATGAAGACACGTGAGCCGAGCCGAGCAGCTCTCCTCTGAGTCTGAGCGGCTGTTAAGCAGCTGAATAATGCAGAGTAACACGACCTCCTGGCCTTTACTCACCCCCAGGGAGCTGTGTGTGTGTGTGGGGGGTCAGATTCTTCACACTAGTGCCTCCATATTGTCACAGTAGCATCTAATAGATTTCACGCTCAGTCTCTCTCCATCTGCAGAAATGAAACAGTTCTTGAGCAACCGGAGGCGTGACCCGAGCATGAACTGGTACGAGAGTGCGGCAGACTGGGAGCAGGAACTGGAGCGGACCGGAGCCACTGGCTGGAGGGTCAGCGCCGTCAACGACCGCTTCGAAATGTCCACCAGGTAACACAAAACTTCCCCTGAAACCATCTGAGAATAATTCCAATCTGACATGAAATTTGATGGATTAAATAAGAAATAAGTCACTGGTATCTTTTAAGGGATGATGTGTGTGTATTAGCGCCCTCTGCTGCCTGTAAGGTGAATTACAGTGTTATGGGATAAGCAGTGACCAGAAGAAAGAAGGAAGGAAGGAATGAAAGAAGAAAGGAAAGAAAGAAAGAAAGAAAGAAGAATGGAAAAAAAGGAAGTAATTCCATATTTCATTTGTTTTTTTCTCTCCTCCCTGACCTCCAGTCTGTCCAGGTTTAACGTGGTTCCTCAGAAGGTCCTGGACACAGAGCTGAAGAAAACATTCGCACATTTTAATGAGGGTCGCATCCCGGTGAGTGTGAGCTGGACCTGGAGTGTGTGTGTGTGTGTAGGATTTCACAGTGAAATCAGAGTAATGTCTGATCTGATCTGATCTCTGTAGCGCTGGTGTTGGAGGCATCCACGTGGCAGTGACCTGCTCCGTATGGCCAGCTTTCAAAACAACATCTACCACGAGAAGGACGATATCCGGTTTGTAGCTGTTACACACACACACACACACACACACCACAGCCTTAATGCTCTAAATCTACCTTTAAATAAATGTATGTGCTGGACCGTAATAATCTGCTGTCCTGGGCAGGAACTTGGAGCTGATCCTGTTTGGCGGTCAGACGCAGTGTGTGGTGGTGGACCTCGGGGATGAGATGCCTTCTCCTGCAGACGTCCAGCTCGCACACACACGACTGCGGTCACTCTGCCTCGGAGGTGAGGAGTTTACAGAGCTGGGTTAACATCTGATTCTTAAACCAACAAACCAAAGGGAGGGATGGATGGATGGATGGATGGATGGATGGAAGGAAAGGAAAGAAGGAAAGAAAGGAAGGGAGGAAAGAAGGAAGGAAGGAAGGAAGGAAGGAAGGAAGGAAGGAAGGAAGGAAGGAAGGAAAAAAGGCATGCAGAAAGGAAAGCAGGACAGAAGGAAGGAAGTGACAGGGAATAAAGGAAAGAAAGAGGGAATGAAGGAATTAAGGCAGGAAGGAAGGAAGGTAGGAAGGAATGGATGAAAGCATGAAGGAGGAAGTGAATGAAGGAAGGAAAAAAGCAGGGAAGGAAGGAAAGAAGGACGGAATGAAAGCAGGAAGGAAGGAAGGAGGGAAGGAATGGATTAAAGCATGAAGGAGGAAGTGAATGAAGGAAAGAAAAAAGCAGGGAAGGAAGGAAGGAAAGAAGGAAGGAAGCCAGGAAGAAAGGCTCCATGTGTATAGAGATCTTTAAGGACTGGATGATTCTTTCAGACTTATATTTTTTATTATAATTCTATAAGAGGTGTATCATTTTTCTCCATGATCTGTCTTTAGTGTTCCAGCACATGAGCAGTTTCCCGGATTCTTCTAGAAGTTGTTATTGGTCTGAGTGAGAGTGCAGTGTGTTAAGTCAAAGGACATCAGAGATATTAACGGCTGTGGTTTTGTTCTTCTGTCCAGAGCGAGAGTGATTAATGAGGACAGATTTGTTCCTCACGGGTCACTCGGTCTGTTTAAAATCCACACCCAGCTTTCTCACACCGGTGGTGTTGTTGTTGTTGTTTTTGTTTTTGTTGTTGTTCCTCTGTGATTTGGGGTTAAAGAGTGTTTATGAGGTTGAACACATTCTGTTATCTGTTCAAACAAGTGAATGAGCTGTTACTATAGAAACGATAACTTGTGTGTGTGTGTGTGTGTATTAAATGACTCAGTAATTTCGTCTCTTCCTGCAGATATCTCTTCCTCCATGTCCTCCGTGCCGGATGATAAGTGGCTGTCCACTCTGGAGGGAACTCACTGGCTGGACTACACCAGGTACGAGGACTCAGCCCCGACCCGTCTCTAACCTCCGACTCCCTGCGCCGTTAAAAAAACCAAACGTTCACATTTACAGCAAATAACTTCCCTGTAATTAATTCCTGCCTCATGCTCTTTATTAGCTCGAGTCACTAAACGAATTAAGGAATGAAAAGCCAGATGGTCCTGATGGAGCAGTTCTCCACAAACTGCCTGTGAAAATAATTACATTCAATCTGCTCAATGATGATATAATAATATTAGGGAAGTTAAGTGAATTGACCACGTTCTCGGATAATACAGGAAAACTGGTCCAAGTGTGAGATTCCAAACATTTTAAAAGCATCCATGTAGAAAATATATTATTTAATAACTCAGAAATCAGCATTTCTACACCCAGTGTATGAATATTCATGAATATGCAAATTAGATTCCGCCCCTGTCTTCATGCCTTCCCTAGTAGCCTGAAGGAAGGAAGAAAGGAAGAATTCAGTTATACACAGAAAGAAAGAAAGTAGGAAAGAAAATAAGAAAGAAAGAAAGAAGAAAGAAAGAATGAGTGACAGAATGAAGGAAAGAAAGGAAAGAAAGAAGGAAAGAAATAACTGAAGAAAGAAAGAAAGAAAGAAAGAAAGAAAGAAAGAAAGAAAGAAAGAAAGAAAGAAGGAAGAAAAGAAACAAAGAAGGAACGTAAGACAGTCATTACAAACTTGAGCTCCTTTGTAGCCCCGCCCACAATTCAGTTATACAAAGAAGTTTGGAAAGTCTTTGTTTTAAAGTGTGTGTGTGTGTGTGTGTGTATGTGCATGTGTGTGTGTGTACGTGTGTGTGTGTGTGTGTTTTTATTAGGTGCTGTCTGAGAAAAGCTGCAGAAGTGTCCTGTTTGCTGCAGAGAGGTCAATTAACCGTCGTTCTTCAAGGTGCGTCTTCATGGTTTCAATTATTTTTAAGAGATAAACAGAGAGACGTTTAGACTCGTCTCCTCCGCTCCGAGTCACTCAACTCCTAAAAAATACCCTGGTGATTTCAGACATATAAGCGTAATTATTCATTTTCTACGATCTTCAGTAAACCTTTAGAAATGATCAGGTGAGTGAGTGGATGTGAAGGAAAAATAAACACCACGTCATTCCCAAAGCAACCACAAGAGGGCGCCGTGCTACAGGAGGGAGTGTTTCACTGACGAGTTCCACAGCTTTTCATTTCCTTTTGCTTTACTGTTTTCAAATGTTCTTATTACAGCTTGTCAAATATATATATATACACTATTCTCATATCACAACCCATTGTCACTTTTATCATTAACAATCTGCACACGCACACACACACACACACACACACAATTGGTCTGGTTCTGGATAACCAGCAGAATTTTCATGAACACCTGAATGTCTAAACATCTGTTTGAAATGTTTTATAATAAATCTGTTCTTATCCAGCTTCATGAATGAGGTGTAACGACGTACAGATGACATTTCAAGAAAGAAAAAAAGTAGAGGAAGGAAGGAAGGAAAGAAAGAAAGACAGAAAGAAGGAAAGATGAACAGACATCACAAACTCAAGCTCATGTAGCTCCGCCCACAATTAAGTTATACACAGACGTCTAGGAAGTCTTAAAGTCTTCTGTTTTAAAGTGTGTGTGTGTAAACACCTGGTGAACTATATAAGAATAAATCTTTTCATATCCATCTTGATGAATGAGGTGTGTAACGTGTGTAACGTACGGATGACATTTAAACCCTCTGAGTCATTAACACACTGAGCGGTGTTGGGTCCTGCAGAGCCAGAGGATCGGGACATGAACTGCGTGGTGTCCAGTCTGGTGCAGGTGATGTGTGACCCTCACTGCCGCAGCGTTGCTGGATTCCAGAGCCTCGTGCAGAAGGAGTGGGTGATGGCTGGACACAGATTCCTCAGCCGCATCAACTACCACAGAGACAGCGACAAAGAGGAGGTGAATTCGATTAGATTGCCATTCTTTTCAACAAATCTGAATGAAGAGCTGATGTGGAAGAAAATAAGAATGTGTGTGTGTTGTGTGTTCAGGCTCCGATCTTCCTGCTCTTCCTGGACTGTGTGTGGCAGCTGTGGGCTCAGTTTCCAGCCCGTTTCCAGCTGACTGAAGCCTACCTGCTGGCCATTCATGACAGCGTCCAGCTGCCTCTGTTCAACACCTTCCTGGCCAACTGTCAGAGAGAGCGATGTCGCCGATCACAGGTACACACACACACACACACACTAAACCAGGTCACCTACCATTTGCTCAGTTGCTCAGCCTTGCATCTTAGCCCTAAAATTTGGATGTGTGTGGAGTTGAAAGAGAAGGGCTTGTCACTGTAATAGCAGTTCAGCTGATAAAAGTTACTAATGCCCCCTTTAATATATACGAGTATACACTTTTTTCTTTCCAGCACTTGGCTCCGAGCTACACTCCAGTAAATGGGCTGAGAGAGTTGCCCCGAGGCTCGGCCGAGGAGCCGGTGGACCCTCCGTACCCCCCCGTGTGGGACTGGGCCCTGCAGTACAGCAGCCAGAGACGGGCGCTGTTCACCCAGCCTGTGTGCCAACCTGTTTCCCCTGCACCTGTTCTCAACGGCAACCTAAACACCAACCTGGAGCCCGAGTGGGTGAGTCTACAGGTGGTGTGAGGATATTTTGGTGAGGATACATGTAGAGGAGCCTGTAGAGGGCTATATGGGTGAGGATACAGGTCAACCAAAGGATTGTCATGTGGGTGGGCATTTGGATGGGCATGTTGGTGAGAGTACAGGTGGACATGTAGAGGGGTTTGTGGGTGTGGATACAGGTGGACATGTCGAGGGGTTTGGGTATGTAGAGGGGTTTGTGGGTGAAGATACAGGTGGACATGTAGAAGGGTATGGGTATGTAGAGGGGTTTGTGGGTGAGGATACAGGTTACCATGCAGAGGTGTATGGGTATTTAGAGGGGTTTGGGTGAGGATACAAGTGGACTTGTAGAAGTATATGTAGAGGGGTTTGTTGGTTAGGATAGAGGTGGACATGTAGAAGGGTTTGTGGGTATACAGAGGGCTTTGTTGGTGAGGATACAGCTGAACATGTAGAGGGGTATGGGTATGTAGAGGGGTTTGTTGGTGAGGATACATTTGGACATGTGGAGGGGTATGGGTCTGTAGAAGGGTTTGTTGGTGAGGATACAGCTGGACATGTAGAGGGGTATGGGTCTGTAGAGGGGTTTGTTGGTGAGGATACAGCTGGACATGTGGAGGGGTATGGGTCTGTAGAGGGGTTTGTTGGTGAGGATACAGCTGGACATGGGTATGGGTCTGTAGAGGGGTTTGTTGGTGAGGATACAGCTGGACATGTGGAGGGGTATGGGCACGTAGAGGGGTTTGTTGGTGAGGATACAGCTGGACATGGGTATGGGTCTGTAGAGGGGTTTGTTGGTGAGGATACAGCTGGACATGTGGAGGGGTATGGGCATGTAGAGGGATTTGTTGGTGAGGATACAGCTGGACATGGGTATGGGTCTGTAGAGGGGTTTGTTGGTGAGGATACAGCTGGACATGTGGAGGGGTATGGGCATGTAGAGGGATTTGTTGGTGAGGATACAGCTGGACATGGGTATGGATATGTAGATGGGTTTGTGGGTGTGGATACAGCTGGACATGTAGAGGGGTATGGGTCTGTAGAGGGGTTTGTTGGTGAGGATACAGCTGGACATGTAGAGGGGTATGGGTCTGTAGAGGGGTTTGTTGGTGAGGATACAGCTGGACATGTAGAGGGGTATGGGTCTGTAGAGGGGTTTGTGGGTATACAGAGGGGTTTGTTGGTGAGGATACAGCTGGACATGTAGAGGGGTATGGGCATGTAGAGGGATTTGTTGGTGAGGATACAGCTGGACATGTGGAGGGGTATGGGTCTGTAGAGGGGTTTGTGGGTATACAGAGGGGTTTGTTGGTTAGGATACAGGTGGACATGTGGAGGGGTATGGGTCTGTAGAGGGGTTTGTGGGTATACAGAGGGGTTTGTTGGTTAGGATACAGGTGGACATGTGGAGGGGTATGGGTCTGTAGAGGGGTTTGTGGGTATACAGAGGGGTTTGTTGGTTAGGATACAGGTGGACATGTGGAGGGGTATGGGTCTGTAGAGGGGTTTGTGGGTATACAGAGGGGTTTGTTGGTTAGGATACAGGTGGACATGTAGAGGGGTATGGGTCTGTAGAGGGGTTTGTGGGTATACAGAGGGGTTTGTGGGTGAGGAAACAGCTGGACATGGATATGGGTATGTAGATGGGTTTGTGGGTGTGGATACAGCTGGACATGTAGAGGGGTTTGGGTATGTAGAGGGGTTTGTGGGTGAAGATACAAGTGGGCCAGAGGATGGGCATGTGGCGGTTATCTGGGTCATTATTGCTTGTGTTGAGTCATTGGATGCTAATTAAAAATTTTAAACTGTCCTAGTTGGGCAAAGGTGCTCTTTTCAAACCAGGCCAGCTTTAAAAAAAAACAACTGTGCCAAATTTAATTCCCTCTCCTAATTAAATTCTCAGCCTGATTAGAGCACCTCATTTTCTAGTTCATAGTGTAAAGTAGCCTCTCAATGCCTTTCTTTTCACTGTACCCCCACCCCTCTCTCTCTCTCTCTCTCTCTCTCTCTCTCTCTCTCTCTCTGCTCAGAGTGACAGTGCTTTAGGCTCAGTGTTCCTGCTCTCGCGTGGTGTCTTTTCCTGTCCTTCTAACCTGCTGCCGTGGAGAAGTGGAGGAGGTTCAGGTTCCTACAAAAAGAGCCACAACAGAGCTCCATCCTGCGAGGGCCTTCCTGCTCTAGAGCGCCTGATCAGAGCCGAACCGTTACCCTCCAGCCTCCACGAACCCCACGGGCCTCTGCTGCCCCTGCTCCTGGGGCCCTGCGTGCACATCTGGAGGAACTGCTACCTGAGAGGGGCGCTGCATGCGCAGGTACTCACTTTATACTTTATTTAAAATAAGCTGCTTTGGGAGATAATACTGTGAATGTCCAATGAACCTAAACTAGGAGGGTCTTTATAGTGACGTTTAGGTAAATATTAAATATAACTCGGTCAGTGCTACTAGTTAAGCTTAACATGAAGGCTAGTTAAGGCACAAAAGTTAAGCATAATCTACCTATTATCCTAGTTAACATTTCAGATCATGAAACCTGGTCACCATAGCCGAATATTTCAGTGCACATTTGCACCATTTTAGAGAACATAATATTATAAAATGCCATTTTTATAGTTTATAATTATACGTATAATGATATATATTGAGAAGGTTTATTTTAATGGCTGCTTTAAAGAGCAAACTATTACAGATGAAATGTAATACAGACGCTCAACTACAGGAAAACTACATGAAATCTAATTAAATCTGATGGACAGACCTTGAAATATTTGTTTAATATTTACAGTTTGCTTTGTTTTTATTTTACATTTCGATGTTTGGTTTGTGAAGGTTATGTAAAATATCTGGCTTTAGTAAGACGATGAGAAACCCTGGTCTGTTTTTAGGCTTTCACATACCCGATGTCGTCTAACACGAGGCACCCAGTGGAACAGCTGGCATGGGAGGTGGAGAACCTGCGAGAACGCCTGGCCCAGGCCTCTACGGGCCGTCCTCCAAACCGCAAGAGACAGGAACACCGCCGCCTCGGCTCCAACCTCAACCAGAATGCCAACAATGGCACGTTCCTCTTCTCCTCTTCCTCCTCTTCTTCCTCTTCTTCTTCCTCTTCCTCCTCCTCCTCCACTTCCTCCTCCTCGTCCAGAAGCTCTCATCAGGAGAGTCCGGGCCGTGTTTCCGGACGTTCCGGCTACAGCGACGGACCCAAACACACGTTCCTGTTCGGTCGCCCTGCCGCGAGTTCTAGTGCCAAACTGCCCAAGAGTAGTGGCTCGCTGGGGCACAAGCCTCGCTGAGCTTTAGGTAGGAGAATTAAACCATGCACAAGGGATCAGATTTTCTCACAGGACCAAGCGTTAGAAATATTCCACTGAATACAAAGCACTTTCCTTTCCATAATCAGCACACATCTCTGCCATGGGGTAAAATCTCGGTACTCCCATTAGAGGAAAAAAGCACAGCATTCTTTTATCCTGAGTATTTAATACAGAGTAACTTCCATGTATATAGGACTTAATATTATATAACTGCTAGTGGAGTGTGGTAGTGTGTAGTATACACTGCTTTACATAAGTATTCACCCTCTTTGGACTTGTTTCATGAAATGAAGCTCGTGTGAAGCATGCTGATGGTAGCATCATGTTCAGAGCAAACCTCAGACTCTTGGTTGCACCTCACACTTTTGTTGGAAATCCTCCTCTGGTGGTTGTGCCATATTGTTTTCATTTCAAAAAACAGGTCTAATGTTTAATGTTTAAACCCCGATTCATCCTGTTCCAGAACTTTCTCCCAGATCTCTCTTGGGTCTTCTGCTAGGTTAGCTAAATGCTAATTTAGGTGTGTTTATATCCAGATCACATGACCCTTTCATTTCACTGATTTTGCAAATAATGTCAGAGCAACTCAAGCACAACCATCACGTTTTATCTGTAAATAACGCTACTGTTATTTCTCCTTACTTTATGAATTCAGGCCTTTCAGTGTGTTTCGGTTCCTGGTGTAAGTGAAAGGGGGTGAATATTTATGCACGGCACTGTAACAGTGACTATTGTAGACGATTTCAAGCACATTTTCACTCCATGCAGTAGGATGTAAAAGGATTTCATCATCATTCCTCCTAACAGCTGCATGTGAGCTGTGTTCATGAGTTGTGTAGCCTTTTTACCAGTAATTGTGCAGTTCATGCCAAATATCTGCTTCCAAAGGGAATTCTTTTTATCTCCACTAGATGGTGTGTGTGTGTGTGTGTGTGTGTGTGTGTGTGTACGTGTGTGTACGTGTGTGTGTACGTGTGTGTATGTGTGTGTGTGTGTGTGTGTGTACGTGTGTATGTGTGGTCCTTGAGGACTTAACCTGAATAACATGAACAGGTAAGAGGAGGAGGAAGAAGAGAAGGAGGTGTGTGTATACATGAGGTACAATTCAGTGTGTGTGTTTAACGTTATATTACTTTAGTTCCAGTATTAACTATAAAAGGAAACACAAGTTGTCATACATTATGTAAATTATTTATGACTCTGTAATTCATGTTGTTTTTGCGTCAGAGTTCAGTGAGAGCTCCGAGTCCTGTGATCATACCCGGGGTGTGAGGCGGTGTGTGTACGGACCGGACGATCAGACACACACCTTTAACCACCTAATGTTTAACGAGTTTGTTTGTATTGTCATTTTTATATTTGTTCATACTGCACAAAACTTTGGTACTTCGTCTTTCAGTGTCTCAGCATACCTGCGTTTACACACACACACACACACACACACACACACACACATATATATATATATAGAAGAGTCAAAAAGTCTGAGAGCAGCCTGAAAGCACGAAATAAACAGAATTCCAAACATGAGGAAATGTAGAAAGTCTTACAGATTCAGTGTTCTACATTTTTGCTCTGTTTCAAGGTCACTACTTAAACTTGAGAACATTCGCGATATTGACCATATAATCTCCGTCGCACAGAAAGGTCAGATTTACTTCCAGCCTCGTCCTTCGAGGATGCCTTCGATCCGTCCGGTGCGTTACGGCGAACCGAACTGAAGAAATCCATGCAAATATATCTACAGGTTCTGATTTCATAATTGTGGTATTAGTGCTCTACTCTCAGACTTTTGGACTACGCTGTATATTTAAAGAAACAACTAAACATTTGTTTTGATGAAGATGAAGATGAAGGTTGTGTAAAATGCTGCCACTGTGTACAAAGAAAGAATTTGTCACATTTGTATTATCTTAGTTGTACTTGAAATCCAGGAGAAAAGGTACTGGGCACTGTAACTCTTCAATAATGATAATGATAATGTGTTGTAGTAAATATAAAATATAAAAAAACGCAGTGCCCTTTGATCTAAGTGTCTTTAGTACGTGTGTTTACTGCCACGCCTTTGACCCAGCACAGCTTTATCAGATGCCTGACCGTCTGCGCTTACAGACGCAGCTTCCTCTCGGAGGAAATGACCGAGTTGCTCGTTCCTCCTAATTGATCTTCTGCGGCCATTTTTCACAGGCCCGAAAGCCAGCGAGTGAGTTATGGCGGTCGTATTGTGTGGCGTTCCCACACGGCTGGCCGGTTTGTTTATCCCCAGCGCTACAGGAAAGAGAAACTCATTTCCTCTTTTTCCTTTTTCTCTCCGATTCGTATCGGCTCGCCTTAGACGGGCAAATCGAGACCTCTGTGACTGGAAAAATTCAGAGAGCAATTGTAGAAAAAAAAAACAACAAGAAGCTGATAACGTGATGCGATTTGTGACGATTTTATATTTGTATGAAAATAAATATTTACACCATCACTTTACAAGAAGCATGAGGTTCATCATCAAAACTCCAGTGCAAAATTTTCTCAATACGGTCATCCACAGCACAGGGTACGAAACAGTCACAGAAACACTGAGAACCAAAAAAAAGGTCTTCAGGTCATAGAAATCAAGCAGAAAAACACAGAAAATAGACTGTGAGTAAGAATTAAAACACTTTGTCGTGCTGTTGAAGGGAAATAATAAACGACATGATGGTGTGATGAAGAAGCCGAGTCGCTGTTTCGAACCCTGATCGTTTTCCTAACAGCGCTTCCTGAAACCTGAAAAAATACCAAAATATTACATTTTCATTGGCTAACACACAGAACAGTGCACTTTTTATCCCGTTATAGTTACATTTTACTGTTATGGAGCGTCCATGATAAGGAGTTACTCGTGTTCTAGCAGCTATAAACAGACGTTCCCTCACCAGCCTCTGTTTTTATCCTCTCAGTGAAGATCAGACGAAAATGGAGTAACAGAATCAGACCAGGAGATTCAGAGTGAACTCGTGAAGATTACGGCTTTACACCTGATTGCTGAATAAACTTCTGTTTGCCTCTTAATCTGTTTATATATGGAGCATTTGTTCAGAATAAGTCCCTGTGAATGAGCTGTTGCTATAGAAACGGTAACGTAACAGAAACCTGCGCTGCTGTCAGAGCTGCGGTTAAAGGAAATAAATAAACCAATCAGAATCCGGAACTCATCGGCGCTGAGGTCTTAAATGATCTAATAATAAGGCCGTCACTTCACAATGGAAACGCGATACTGATTTCTATATCCGTCATCCGTGACGCCATGGAGGCGGGTACTACGATCAAAACGGGGCGTTCACTTCGGCTGAAACGATCACGAATCACAACATTTTACAGCAAGAAATGTCTTACCACTATTTAAAAAATGTTCCACTAATAATTTCACTATACAGCTCTAACGATTCGTGTCCACGAATGTTCTCCAGCTAGCTAGCTTTGTTTTGTTGTTAGCTTGTTAGCAAAGATCCTGTTGCATATTCAGGATTGCAGAGTAATTACAGTTTGTCCATTCATTGGTCAGTGAATGGGCTTCTGTTTTGCGTTCTCCATGGGGTCCGTTCGCTGTCTGGTGAAAAAAACAAAAAACAAAAGAAAGCTGTGAAGGTTTAGTCCCGCTGGTCGTCTTTGTCCTCGATCAGCCGTCTCTGGCTCCCCGTGGGCGAGTAGTCGAAGCCGTTGAGGTGGCGCAGTGACCTGCAGACGGGGCAGGGGTACTCGGACAGACCCTCAATGTCCTCGAAGGCCATGTTGACGATGCGGACGGTGCAGGGCTCGCAGTACAGATGACCGCAGGAGAGGCGTCTGAGACGGGCAGCGTAGGTGATGCAGCATTGGCAGTGAGGGTCCCGAAGGTCCGAGCCAGGAGAGAGACTGCCGGTCAGAGAGCTGCTCTCCACACTCGACGCCTGGCTCGAGCCCAGCTTCATGGATGACCTGAGAATGGAAAGGTATTTATTTTTTATCACTTTTGCTTTAATTCTAATCCTGATTCCCAGTTTTGTAGTTTTTGAAGAAAAAGAAAGTGAATTTGAGAAGCAGGAACTCTAGTATTTCCTTGACCCCACTGTTAATGGTTTATAAATCCAAACTCTACTGTAGACACAGGCACCGGTATTCCTGGTCTTGAGGAAGCCATTTTGAAAACGTTTCAAGAAGAATTATTCACATGAATTTGGAGTTTTATCTTATAATAAATAAATGTGTTTTTACTCTGACTGAGACCGAGATGAATCCACCTCTGGGGGTCAACCTGCAACCGGGTCTCAGCTCAATATATTCAGGCCTATTTTTAAAGAACAAAGCTTTGTGATCAAATCCAAACACAGTAACACTGGTCTGAGTTTTAAACATGGACAATTACGCAATCTCCTACAGCATGAAACCTCCTACATGGAAGTAAATGTAAAGCACAACAATCACGCTGGTGTCATAAAAATCATCATTATAGTGTAGAGCATGGATTAGCGAAGAGTCGGGCTGCTAAAAAAATCTACTGTGTGCTACGTAGTGAATAAACATGACCAAGAATTGGCTCACAGGGCCGATGACCATCCACAGACCACAGAAGTGCTCAGCGTCAAGCTACAAGATCCTGATGCTTGTGTCCAGAAAAGAGAAAAGACGTTAAGAGACCGCACAACATCAAATAATGAGATTTTTATTAAATTAGGGGCCCAAGTGTTTTGTTGAGATTTGTAATCAATCAATCAGACCTCAAGCAGCTGTAACTCAGGAGCAGTTTCTGAAGAATTTTGGGGGGTGGTCATAGATAAGGTGGTCATAGATAAGGGGCGTGGTTATGTTTAAATAGAACACGTTTCTCAGAAACTGTATTTCCGGCTGAGTTGAACACAGTCACGCCGTATCTTTCTGCTAATCTGTAAACAGTGCTGCCTTTATAAGCTCCAAAACATGGCTGCCATCAGACAATCAGATCTTAGCAGATATGTTTCATATGATCTAGAAAAACGTCACACAACTCTCTGTAGATGTGGAGGACATGTTTGTGAAGGCTGGACCCTGCAGATAGACTGATTATTTATTTTATTATCTAACTTCATGTTCAAAGGTTAGCATGTGAATAGCTGTGAGGGAAAAAAGAAAGCATATTTGAGTGGAAATCCATCGTCACCATAGAAACAGGTTAATGAGGAGAGAGAGAGAGAGACAAGGGAATAAAGTAACCCAGTTCCTAATCCGTATCCTTATTAACCTGCCTCTTTATCTGATATTTAACAAACCCCTCCATGTCCGATCTGACGCGAGATCTGACCGGAAGTTCACGCGCTCACCTCTGAGATGAAGCCGGGGTGCTTTTCAGGCAGTCGAAGCTGAGCGCGGAGAGAATCCTCCAAAACATGGCCATGCCTCTTTCTCTCATCACAGCGAGTGATCCTTGCTTCCCAATTCCAATTCCAGCTCCAGCTGTTCCTGCATCCAGATGTGGGCTAACACTCCTCGCTCACAGAATGCGCCAGATGAGATAGATAGATAGATAGAGAGAGAGAGAGAGAGAGAGAGAGAGAAACGGGTCGTCGGGAAATCAGTTCACGGATGTAGAGCGAGAAAATTCCGGATTCAACCTTGAGAGGCGCGAGGATGACGGAACTCAGAGCTGTGTCTCATTCGCATCAATCTCTCTCTCTCTCTCACACACACAACGTTAAATTCCGGCACGTCTAAAAACACACTCTTACACACACCTGAAAAGTTTATCTTTGTGTTTAAAGGCTCGCGCAAGTGCGCATCCTGCACTCATCATCACCATTCACCGAGAGAAAGATTTCCAAATCTATGAAAAAAAAATCTGATCTCATCCTTCATCTAGCCTATACGCTGGAGGATGCGTAACCATGGCAACCCCGTGAGAACGCGCCCGCTGTCTCTGACTTATGCGCTTTGAGACGCAGCCCAAATCCGTTTGCGCACGAGCCCTCCATCCAAATCCAGGCCTGAATCCGCAGCGCGCCCACGACTACATTATATTTAGCTTCGTCTCTAGAATTTATAGCGAGGCGAGAAACCTGTTCCTCAAGTGCAGCAACACCCAGAACATTTCACAACACTTCCGTCTGGCGCAACATCTCAGACCCGACCTACGAAATGCCTTCACTTCCTCTACCCTAGCTGAGGAGGGTGTACAGGCTGCTGTGGTTCTCTCTCTCTCTCTCTCTCTCTCTCTGTGTGTGTGTGTGCGCGCATGTGCGTCTCAGCATTAGAGCTTAACACTGATGATTAGCTCTAGATACGTGTGTTAGAAATGAAATAATTAATTAATTAATTAATTACGTGTGTGTGTATGTGCGCGCGCGCGTTAAAATGCCTGTTCTGTTCCTATTCATTTTCACCTCTTGAAGGAGGAAGTGCTCCAGTTTCAACATAACAATAAAACTTACACACACACACACACACACACACACACACACACACACACACTGCAAGCACTCTTACACAGTGACGTCAAGTTATACACACGTGTGTATAATAACAAGTTTACACGCGTCTATAACGTGTACTTGTTTCTTTAATAGGTATATTTCTTGAAAATATATCTTTTATAAATATATAGGCTATTAATAGGCCATAATTTAAAAATAGAGGAAAAAAATATGCACATTTTAAAGATCTTGAAAATGTGTTCCTTTTCCTCAGAGTAATTAATACAAATAAATACACGTGTATTTAAAAAGAATCTAATCTAAAAAAAAAACCCTTATCATCCGGCTATTTCTGTTATTATTCTCATAACCGTTTTACATAAGAATGATGTTTATTAAGCAAAGGGAAATGATTTGTCTATTTCTGCCGTGGAAAAATTACACAATGAGTCATCGTCTTTAATGTAGAGTCACGCCGACACAGATCCTTTCGAGGGTGCCAATATTTCTGCACCTTGTGCTCTTACGGTGTAAACACCATTAAATCATGTTCATTTGATATTTACGATGTTTATACTTAATCTTGATTTAAAGTCGTGTCAGATGAACTTTCTTTCTGCATTGTGATTGGATGGTCAGAATAAAGAACACACACACACACACACACACAATGGACAAAAGATGCATAATGAAATTACAAGGAAAGAACCCTGAGGAACAGGGAAACGCAGAAGAACCAGTGAGGAAAGAATCTCGTTTATCGCGTTTGTGACGCAATCTCTTCACCTCAACATCCAATCACACGCTGATATGCAATTGAGTATGCTAATTAGCAAACAAACAAATCCGAATTGTTCACAGAACAAACTTTTTTTCCCCAATTATCCGAAAAACCTGCACGAAAACAGAGCACCATTCAGTAACGTGTTTTTTTTATATCGAGCCTCTTAATTTAGGCTGCAGCCCCCCCTGTTGTTCATCTGCGGAACTGCACCCGCCGATTCCATTAAGATTAATGAGCAGGTTCTGCTTCACAACACTTTATTTGTTTTTCCCGTCATAAAGATACGGCGTTTTCGCCTTTTTCACATGATTTTAGTTATTAGTTTAGAAAATATGAATTATTTCCGGTCACTATGTTTACATTTCATTTGCCTGGACCCCCAGACATGGTGTAGAACGTCAAAATAATGTTTTGATTTTCTTTCACAGTCCGTAAATACTCTGAAAAGCAAAAAAAAAAAGGATTTCACACACTTACATTACGAGACAAACATTACAGAAAAGATCATTACAGTTTATTAGGCACTGCAGAGGATATTCGGGATTATTGTAAAGTGATAAACTGGACATTTCAGACCCAAGCTGTTGCGCAGGCGCAGTAGCACTCAGGCTGTAAGAGCGCGAGAGTTTCTCTAAACCGTCCTGCTTGTTTCCGAACTTCCTGTTTATTCCATCTACAAACTGTATACTCTGTTCCAGTTCATCATCTTTATTAAACATCTGCATGTAGAGGAAGTAACAGCTGCAGGGATTAAACAATAAAATCGAAATTTTGCATCAGAAACCAGTATAAGGAATAGATATTTATTAGATCTTTATTAGACATGTGAATATAGTTGGGTGCAAAAGTTTGTACACCCTTAGGATGAAACGAGGAAGAGGATAACCTTCACCCAGGTTGCTTATATAAGAAAAACATTAAAATATAAATAAATATAAACACAAAGAAAACACTTTTTTTCAGTTTCTTAACATCTCATGTCTTCTCTACCTTGTGCTCTAGCCTCCTAGCTTCTTTCACTGTCCTCATATCCCTTATTTATATCACTTATAAGATCTTCACATGACGAAGGATGGGAATGTTCCAATCTTCCCAAACTCTGTTCCTAAACATCACCAATGAGACACTAGAGAGAGACAGAGAAGCTTAGGACAAAGCTCTGGATTTTGGAATCTGTTGTCTAAGTTGTTAAAGATATATTTCTTTATTTTTTTATTCTCTTAGAAAGTGTGGGATGTGTAAAGCCATAGCTAGCCAGTGTACTGGCTACAGTGTACATATATTTATTTATGTTGTATTTAATAATCTGGCCACTCAGTGTGTGTTCATGTCAGGAGAGAGGTTTAGAAGTATTGTGTTCCTCCTGTACTGTTGTTGGTCTAAACACCAGAGTTGTGATATAAATGTTTTTTATGAGCCCAGAATTGTGATGATGTCAGGTGTGAGCGGCGCAGCAGTGACATGCATGAAGCCTTATTTAAAACCCGGTCACATCGTCTCACAGCCTGTTGCTAAGCAGTGATGAGAGCAGCAGCAGCAGCAGGCTGAATCCGAGCCGAGGCTGAAACACTCGTCCTTCAGCTTCACGTTCACGTCTCTCACCTGTTCACCGTGTCCAACCTCATGCCGAGATGTTAGAGCACCTGCCCTCTTCCCCTCTTCCCCTTTAAACACTAAACACTAATGACTGAGGAAGTGAGGAACTCTGTCTGAATCAGAGGCAGAGAAACAGACCAGGGTTTGATGTGTAACAGCCTTGAGTTCATTCAGCTGAATCATTCCTAATTCCGAATTCAGTCCAAATCTCTACAGATTAATTACCATAAAAGTGCCAGAACCTTCCACAGAATCCTAACCCATGAGTCAAGTGTTCAAGTTGCAACTTCTGGACACAAATATGATATGATATGAATTGTGATCATAAAGATATACAAATCACCAGAACTGACTGGAGGATGTGTGAAGAGTCATGGTTAAAGATCAGCCTGGGTTCATTCTGCTCATGCTGGAACATCTGAGAAAGGATATTAGGCAGCAAGTGAAAATTTTGTCCTCAAAGTTGATGTGTTAGAAGCAGGAGAAATGGATAAGGATTTCATGGAAGTGTAAGGATTTCAGCAAGTTTGACTAAAAGGGTCAAATTGTGATGGCTAGACCACTGGATCAGAGCATCTCTTGTGGGGTGTTCCCGATCTGCAGTGGTCAGTATCTATCAAAAGTATCCTGTAAGCCCTGAGGTGTGGCCCTTGGAGTCCCCAGCTCACAACTTACAGGACTTAAAGGATCTGCTGCTAACATCTTGGTGCCAGATTCCATAGCACACCTTCAGAGGTCTAGTGGGGTCCATGCCTCGACAGGTCAGGGCTGTTTTAGCAGCAAAAGGGGAACCAACACAATAATAGGCAGGTGGTCATAATGTTATGCCTGATCGGTGTATACTGTTTCATGATGCTCCATCCATATTTTTCTATATTCTATATTCCATTATGTTCAGATTTTAGCTTTTCATTTCTCATTTTCTCTGCTTTTCGATTTTTGACAATGATTAGTTTCAGGTTTTGTTTTCAGTTTCAAGCCTCTTGTGTTCCCAATATTTTCGTTCCCAAAGGCAGAATATCACCAAACAAAAACTAAATAAATTAAATAAATGCAATTATTCTTGTCATTGTTACATTTTGTTATTCTGCTCATGAGAATCTATTAAAGCAGAAAATTATCTTAAAACTCTAAAAACATTAGAACAAAGGGGACAGACCCTACTAAACAAACAAGCAAACAAAACAAACAAGCAAACAAAGCAGGCAAACAAATCAGGTAAACAAACAAGCAAACAAAACAAACAAACAAGCAAACAGGTAAACAAAACAAGCAAACAAATAAACAAACAAGCAAACAAACATTGTACTATTACTATTACTTGTTTGATTTTGTTGTTGATCAGATGCATGCTTTATTTATTTTATATTTGTTATTCATTGTTTTATATTTGGATCATGTGCAAGATCATGCTAGCAAAACAAACAAACAAACAGACAGACAGAACAAAAAGCATACTAAGACTACTATTAATACATTATTATTATTATTATTATTATTATTATTATTATTATTTGTAGTAGTAGTGTTGTTGTTATTCTTGTATTATTATTATTTGCTTGCTGCCAATGACTCTGATTTATTAAAACAGAAAATGATGTTATATGAGAATTAGTTTTGTTGCTGTTGATGATATTGAAAATTCTGCTGCTGCTGCTGTTGTTGTTGTTGTTGTTGTGTATGGCTCTGTGATATCTCCAATGCCATTATTATTTTTTTTTATCACACCTAACCAGCTTTACTGTCACGTGCATTTCCCCTGTGCGTGTTTTTTTTATTTCTTTATTTTCTCTCTCAATCACCACACAGAAGGTTCTCCTTCCTTTGAGAGGATGAGGATGTGCCGTGCACGAGACACGATGCCTGCAAAGCCCTGCACCAGCCTCCATGACCAACGATGCGCGCGCGCGCGCGTTACGCATGCACACTACGCAGGGCGCATCATTCAGTGTGCATGTGCACAGAACATGACACTGGTGACGTCGAGCAATGCACACTGCGTAGTATGTTAGTGTGTTATGTATGTAGAACGACAGCACGCCACCAAGTACCAGGACGTAACCATGGCGGCATGTCATAACACCTTTATAATACTTCACACTTTAATTGATTAAGCGAGTGTAGTACAGAAATCTAACAGCACTCAGTTATAAATATTCAACTTCTACAAAATGAAAACGTGTGTGGAATTATTAAACACGAAGCTCTGAATAATGACAATATAATAACATAAATGGAAAAAAAACAACGTTTATTGCGCCTTTGATTCGTCCCCCCCCTCTTCTGTGTCAGAATGGTACAGTCCTACGCTGGAATAGAGGAGGGAGGAGGGAACTCTCGGTGTTGTAGGGGAGCGTTGTTCTCCTGTTACACGGGTAAACTGAGGACCCTAGGCGTTAAGCAGACATCACACATTTGCAAGAAAACACTCCATTTCCAAATAAATCAATCCTCAAAGAGAGATTAACGGGAAGACATAAAGAAAATAAGACACCAAACATCCAGGTAAGTGTTTAATGAAGAGGGTAATTGCTGTCAGATTTCAGCCGCTCGGTCCAGCTAGAATTTCTTTAAATAATAAAATTGGACTCTAGAAATAATGAGAATAGAAATAAAGTACGCGTGTAAAGCATTTCATTTTGGGGTGAAAAAACGTCAAAAAAGAGGGGTCTCTTAATAATAACAACGATTTGTGATTGATTTTTTTTTCCAGATCCTAAAGAATAATTCCGCGGTATTATAATCGATTCATTTCTTCATTATCATTAGCGTTCATTTCAGAGCCGCAGTCCAAACATGTTTACACACCTTTACTGATTGAGAGGATTAATTAAACAGGTTGTTTTATGGCATTAATTGGACAGAGAACCCTGAGCCTCGCCCCTGCCTTCACCTTCGCGCTGGGGCAAAAAATGTCGAGCTGAAATCTCCGAGCTGATGCTCTTTTGTGCATGCATGTTCATAACGGCGTTATAACGCGCGATAAGACGCGTATTTGCGTGTGTCATGCTGGAAAATGCGGCTTTTTTTTCTTGGTTGGTCGTCATGACGCGAGCAATGACCTTGCAGCAGCAGAAGATGAAGATGATGATGAAGAAAATGGATGCATTTTCTCCCTAGACGCAAAAGCAAGTGTTTTATTATTATTTTTATTTATTTATTTATTTTTTAAATGCTGGTCATTTCGGTTTGCAATTGTGTGTGGTGCTTTCAGGAGATGGAGTAGAGGTGTAGAGCTGTAGGGATGGAGTCAGGATGCAGTCACGATTCTTTGGCTGATTGGAGGAATGAATAACGCGCCAGTGGCTTTGCCTTCTGCTGGAGTGGCCTAAATGGATGCACTGCATGTGAATAATGGAGGTTCATGCTTAATGTCACATCATGATGAAATATCAGCTAGTGGTATTTGACAATGGGATTGCACAAACTGGAACGCTTTCCCATTAAGAGCAATTGGATAGTTGTGCAGCCTTTTTTCTTTTTAAACATCTAATCATCATCTTGAAGATGCATCATCAGTCAGCTTGAATCAGGAATCATTCTACATTGAATTCTTTGATTGCAATTTCTGACATTTTCACATAATTGTCATGATTTATCGACTGATTAAATCTCAGGAGGTTTTCTGTATCTCTGCTTTGATGCTTGTTTAAAATCAACCAATAGGAAGACGCTAAACTCACCGTAGCGGCGGCTCCATTGGAGACGATGAAATGCAAACCAAACATGCTAATGGACAGAAGAATATCCTTTTCTCTTCAAGCACACACTCTTTGTATTTCTATGAGCCTGTTTTCTACATGAGAGGATATCCGGATCATGCCGAGTGATGATGTAAAGCGAGAACGTCTCTGTTTTTAGTCGATCGCAGGTCTGTTGGTGGAAGATCTTGGTTGATGTTTCTGGTAAAGAATTGAAATGAGATTTGTTCAGCATCTCAAAAACCACACACAAGTCCATGAAATGTTTTCCTGGAAAGCAATCATTTCATATCTTTAGACTTCACTGACATTTCCATCGTGTCCATATTTGGAGAAGAGAAATTCAGAATAATTAGATGGTCAGACTGATTACATTCATTTTTCTTTATCAACCTGTATGTACAGCCTCAACAACAGGTCTGATTATCAGCTCTGGAAATAAAAACCTAACAGAAATATGCACTATGACATTCTGGTTTCGTGCCTCACTGCTCTCCTTCATGTGATGTATATCTCCCGCTTCTGTACCCCATAAATACACAGTCTTTACCTTCACTTGCTCTTCGTTGTTGGTGAAAATAATCATATTTTTGATCATTAGCATTAAAATTAGAAAAGCTTGGAGCCTGTTTTTTATATAATCCCCAAAACTAGCAGACTCACACAGAACCTTCATCCAAAACCGTGTTCTCAGCAACCTTACAGCTTTCAAAAATAAGCAAAAAGAATCCCTTGGAGGACATAAAGTTCATTACGGCGTTCAGAAGCACTGCTGATGTTTCCCCATATGAACCCTGAATCTCATTACACCTGCTCCTGTTGAACGCTCGTTCCACACATCGATCTGATGAGCTCCGAGAGTACAGAACCGTCCAGCTGTTCGGCAGCTTCCTCGTCTTCCCACTTGAGCTCCTGTGCGCCACAGAGCCCCTCCTGAGATGTTTCAGCTCTCGTGCTCAGAGATTTTGCTCTCACTGTGATGCAGCGCTCGACCGTGTAACCTTGAGAGGAACCCTCGGAGGAGCCATCAGGAGAAAGCATGAGAAAGCTCCTCACAGGCTGAAAGGGCTCTTCTGGATTCTTCCAGAAGGTTCCTGGGGATCATGTGACGCTTGGAGATGTCTGTTGGTTAAAGCTGTTTCATGATCTGGGTAATGTCGGGAGACGGGATGGTATGGGAGATCAGATCTGAGGGATTGGATTTTGTAGGTAACAATATTAGATGGAGATAATCAAAAACAGAACCTTGGTGTTTTTTTTTATGGTTTAGTGCTGTGTTTTTCAGGCAGACTGAATAAAAATCAGGAATTTGTTTTTGCTGAAATGGCTAAAATCAGCTTGAACACTGCATTGGAGAGATTGGTGCTGTTTTATTTCAATCATCTAATCCCTTACACCGTCTCTGTGGCCTATAGCAGATATCAGCTGGATCTTTCTATTACTGTTGACCTTCATGTGACCCTCTTGAACGTTTTAAACTGCCCAGCAAATTGCATGTTGCTCTGAAGACTGCGGGTCTGATTTACCTTCACAATACACAACGTCACAGAGCAGCTTTATAGAAATCCGGGTGAATGTTTCGATCCCTAATGAGCCGCTCAGAGGGGGCGGAGCCGAGTGGTGTTCTGAGCACGCATGTAATCTTTATGGTAACAGCAGCAGCTCTAGAGTGTTTTTGCTAAGAATATTCAGCTATTTTGGGAATGTGAAATGTTTTGGAGCAGGAGGTGAGTCAGAAGAGCTCGAGCTCCAGGCAGAAGTAGAGCATTAAGATGAATCAGGCGAGTCCCGGGGGCGAGAGGAGCCGAAGCCGTTCCCGTGGGTGAAACACGCCGCGCCCTGAGTAAACGCTTCGCTTCTCAGTCTGTGTTGTAACGAGAGCTTGTGTAAGCCTGAGGCTCGCGAAAAAAACCTCGAGAAACCCTCATTTTAAAGATTGTCGAGAAGAAAGCTCGAGCGTCTTCCACGAAACCGTCGATTTCTTACGGCATTATAATCCGTGCTGCTGTGTTGATTCCTGCATCACCTCGCAGTGAAACTCGCAGCAATTTGCAGAACTGAACGTGCGTGAAACACGGGGAATAAAACAGTCGCCTGGGCACCAGGGATAAGCAGATTACGTGTGTGGGTTATTAGCTATTCTGCATTTTCTCAGAGGATTAGTAGGGTCAGTAGACAGGAAGTCACCAGTGATGATGTCTTCTCTCGTTCAACAAGCAGATAAAAACCTGCTCGTTATTAACTTCTTTATTTGGTATGTGTGTATTTCATGGACATCAAAAAATACATGATGTGATGAACGCTAACCCTAGTAAATAATAACGACTGTGACTATTTGCATCTTAATTAATGAGCTACTACGCTGTATATTATTATTATTATTATTATTATTATTATTATTATTATTATTATTATTATTATTATATTACATTAGCTACCGTGTTTTAGATGAATTAGACTAGCTAATGGGTTAGTTAATGAATTTATAAAAAGTTATAAAATGCTTAAACATCCAGAATCTCCCAGATGTTGGAATATTTCCTTCAAATATCGCTATATATATATAATTCATTACCCATTACCTGCAATAAACAATTGTTGTTAGATGTTTTAATATAAATAACGATTTAATAATGCACCCAAAATGGTTAAATTTAGTATTAGGGGCGGAGTTAGACATCATTGCTAACATACTGTAACCTTATGACGTTTTATTTGATTCTGATTAATGTTGTCAGTCCTCTCTCTCTCTTTTTCTGTCTGTCTCTCTCACTCTCTCTGTTTGTCTCTCTCCCCTCCCTCTCTTCCTCTCTCTGACTGTTTCTCTCTTTCTGTCTCTCTGTCTGCCTCTCTTTCTCTGTCTGTCTGTATCTCCCTTCCTTTCCTCTCTTCCACTTTTTCTGTCTCTCCTCCCTGTCTCATGGAATGTTCCTCCATTTCACGATCTATCTCTGTTGGTCTATCTGTCCTTCTCTCTCCCTCCTCTCTCTCTCTCTCTCTCCTCCCTCTCTTACGACATTTCATGATCTATCTATCTATCTATCTATCTATCTATCTATCTATCTATCTATCTATCTATCTATCTATCTATCTATCTGTCTGTCTGTCTGTCAATCTGTCTCTGTGTGTTTCTCAGTCTGTCAGTCTCTCTCTCTGTCTCTCTCTTTCTGTTTCTCTATGTCTATCAATCTCTTTCTCTCTGTCTGTCTATCTGTCTTTCTCTCTTTCTCTGTCTGTCTGTGTGTCCCTCCACTCCCTCTCTTCATCTGTCTCTTTTTGTCTCTCTCTCTCCTCCCTCTCTTACTGTACCTTCCTCCATTTCATGATCTATCTGTCTGTTGGTCTATCTGTCCTTCTCTCTCTCTCTCTCTCTCTCTCTCTCTCATCATCACATCTTTTCTCTATATTAATTCTGCTGTAGTTCCTGAATAACTCAAAACCAGAGCCTCTGGAGAAATAAGAGAAACGGAGTGATAAAAAGTTCAGATCTTTATTTTATTACTCTAACACAGAAAGCTGATTTCAGTCCCGGTTGCATTTCCTCCAGCTTTTATTCCTCACCTCACCTGTGCACACACACCTGCCGCCAGCCGCCTCCCCAAACACGGCCTGGGCTTTTGTGTGGCTTTGTGTCTAATGTAAATAATTGTGACGAAGTTCAGGGAGATTCGATTCGGATTCCAGTTTATTATTCAGGTTTTTTTGGTTGTAAAGCTGGAAGTGCTTTATTCAGAAGCTGATTCAGGAAAGGACCGCTGTGGAGTTCAGAGAAAGACGACGGCGTTAATCTGACTGCTTATACGTTTAAATACTGACCCTGTACCTAATACTCACCTTAAACCATATCAACTACTAGTTATGATTTCAATAAATATGAAAAAGTTCGAGAGTAGACATTATAGCCTTTGTAGTCGTAGCTACATTCACATCACCGTGAAGAAAAACACTTTTTTGTCCATTTTGTGGGCGTCTGACTTTATTTGTGTTTCATAAGATTGATTAAACTACATGACGTTTAGTTTGAGTCGCTTTATGCCTCAATTTCCACTCTTGTCTTTTAATGTATTTTGTGATATTTTTAAGCGAAGATCATTTCCTTGGTGTTTCAGAGCATGGCATCTTGTTAGTAAATTTGAATATTACATATTTAAATGTTTAAATATTGTTATCTACACCACGTAATTGCTCATGCACAAATTGAAAAATTCTCATATTTTTTATTGATTTGAAAACAAAAGCAATCTGTAACCATAATTACGTTTCTTTATTTACGCCAGACATAGCTAGCTTTGGCTGACTAGCCTGCACTATGACTGAATAGCTTAGCTTCATCTCTAGACTAGATTCCTGATTCAGATGAAATAAAGATGAGGAAATTAAGGATTTAAGCGAATCTGCGAATCATGTAAAAATTTTAATAAAAATTAATCAATTTATTTTAAATTAATTTAAAACCTAACCTTCATCTTCAGGTGCTCATCAGATTCATTTTTCTGATTGGTGCAGAGGGGAAAAAAAAGAGCTGCTTGTATGATTATAATCCTCTGAGCCGGATTTTTGGGGAAGTCGAGATGAAAATGAATCCAAAAGGCGTCAGCAGAATATTCAGCGCTAAATCAGTAGAGAGGATGGTCAGGCCGGTCAGGGCGGCGAGCGTTTCCTGGGGTGCGTTGAGTGGAAATGGACGAGCTGTAGTCACCATGACGGAGCGATGGAGCGTGTCCATGGCGACAGCGAGTGCAGAGAGCGATGAGAGACGAGTGCTGCCTCCAAATGTCCTCTCTCTCTATACGAAATCATGACACCGGATTTCTTCCACTCAAGGTCTTTCTGCGCTTTTTCACGGCTGTGCAGGTGAAGCTTCGTTTACAGCAACCTGGACTCCGTCTTTAACATCTCCTGATGTGATGAAGCACCATTTAACCTGGAAACTTTCTTTATAACTCAATGAATCCATGAAAACGTGAATTTATCAGTTGGAAAATGGTTTTAAGGCATTTCAGGAAACAGTGCTTCATTTCTGTGACTTTTATCCGATTTCCACAGTTAGGTTTTTTGTTTTTTACCACCGAATTTTTCAAATACACAAACTAGCGTCCATGCCGATGGCTAACAGACATTAATCAGGTTCGAACAAACCTTCAAAATGATGTCAAACTAAAGGAGCTAAAAAAGAGGATCCCATTTTAGAGGAATATTTAATAAAATAGTGTTAAACATTTATTGCCTTCATTTCTCTGAAGAAATCCAGACGTTTCATTCTGTAGCTGTTGACTGACATCAGACATGTTGTACTGCATGTCGTTTGTAACGCCTTGTCCTCGTGAAGAGTTGTTTCGTTTTTAATCGTGTCGTTATTTTTGGCTGAAAGCTGAAAGTGCTCAGTGCTCGCAGGAGTGAACTGCTCTCGCATGCAGCTGTTTCTCTGCTCTCTCGCTTGTACGTGTTGTGCTGGAAGCTTCTCAGTTTGCCGCCTGTTTGGCTTCATTACATGTGAAATACGATCAAATCTTTATTATTTCGACACCAGGTTTATGTCACATGAGATCATGTTGTGTTGGATGTCGGGCATTTTTACGAGTATACATTCGAATTCAGGTTGTTTCTTACCATGCCATCACTTCCTGCACATTATAGCAGCTTTAAAGGTGAAGTCGTTCCTTCATCTGAAGCTACTTAGACACCACTTAGTATACTCACACAGAAGTAAAGAATGGAAGACGGCTTCGGCGTGTGGTGATGATGTCACAAGTCGTGCCTGGGGTCAAATATGCGTTTCGAAAAACATAAATCATGTAATCAAGTTGGATTAATTTTACTTTCATTTCTGTGATCGCAAAATTGCTGAAGGAACTGATCACAGCTTCGGATCTGACCGTGACAAAGAGCTGACACTGGAGACTCCTTCCATTAGAGTTACATAAACACGTTTAAAGAAGACTATACCATGTCAACAATTACACAGGATTCTTTGTTATATTTAACAAACACAACACATTTCTATTCTGTAGCACGTCTCCGGTACAGGTCTTTGTGAATGAGCTGTTACTATGGTAACGGCAACATATTGAGTTAGGTTGTCTTTATTTGTCACATATACATTACTGCACAGTGAAATCCTTTCTTCGCATATCCCATCTTTGGAGGTTTGGGGTCAGAGCACAGGGTCAACCTTGATACAGCGCCCCTGTAGCAGGTTGGGTTAGGGGCCTTGCTCAGTGGCCCAATGGTGGTAGCTTGGCGGTGGAGCTAGGGCTTGAACTCCGATCTTCCATTCAACAACCCAGAGTCTTAACCTGGGTTATGCCCCCAATACTGTCAGAGCACTGTTTTAGAAAATTAATCAAATTTTGGGTTCAGTTGTGAGACAGTTTGAAGGCGTTTAGAGATGCGTTAGTAGAGAAAGTCAATTAAAATGGACTTTGTGGTGCCGAGGTCCTCTTCTGAAGGACATTTCCATCCAGCTGTGTGGAGGACAAGGAAGATGATCCGGATGGAAGGTGGGCATCAGATGGTGTGTGTGGGTGTGTGATGTGGAGTTGATGGTGGGATGCTGTGACTCATCACAACGCTCCGTTCCAAATGATGTTCGACACCATCGTTCATTATGCGAGTTTTTTTTTTTTTTTTTTTAATGTATACGTAAAGCCTCAAGCATCGCCTTTTCTCCTTTTCGTCCTTCTGGTTTAATTGGTGTGATGTGACTCACCCACCCACACCTACAGTCTGGTGCAGTGTGGAGCTGATCTGTGGTTTTTCGGTCTGAATGACCGTGTGCCTCCACATCCACCCCGTGCATCTGTAACCCCCACCAAACCTCCAACAGCAGGATGATCAGTCTGATTAGCTAGTTCAAAGAGAAAGGCGTCTCTGACCAGGTTAAGCTCTGTGTCCTGTCTGGATTATCCTGTTTGACATTTATGTGCTCGATGGAAGCCAGTACATATTTTATACCGCATAATATCTGATGGAAACATGCGAGTGGCTTCGGATCTGATCTGTCTGTCACGTCGCATTTTACAGAACAGACTGGAAAATTATCGTTTATTAACCAATCAATACATTCTGCTCTTATAGGTGATTATTTTTCAGCATCAGTCTGGGCGCATTTTACCAACAACACACGTAAACATACTGCAGGTCATTTAAAATAAAGCCACATTACGGTTCTACATCCATCCACTGTTTATACCCGCTTTATTCCTAATTAGGGGAGCCTATCCCAGCACACATTGGGCAAAAGGCAGGGGTACACCCTGGACAGGTCACCAGTCCATCACAGGGCCACACATATAGACAGACAACCACACACACTCACACTCACTCCTATGGGCAATTAAGAATTACCAATCAACCTGTACAATGTACGTTTTTGGACTGTGGGAGGAAACCGGAGTACCCGGAGTAAACCCACACAGGCACAGGGAGAACATGCAAACCCCACACTCCCTGCCTGTTCGAACCCACGATCTTCTTGCTGTGAGGCAGCAGTGCTAACCACTAAGCCACCATGCTGCCCTATGGTACTACAGTATACAGTAATACTGAAGTGACGTGAGAAATCAGTCTAGTTTGTAAAATGATCTACAAATAAAAAGCATTGTTAAAAAACGTACTGCTAGTAGTTGTCATGGTTATGCAGAAATCGCTGATGGGTTACTGCATTACCCATCAGCCCCTAGCGTGTCACATGACCATGCCACCCTCCTAATGTCTCCTGATCCTTCATACCTGAGTTCTGATCACTTCACTGTTCTGGTTGTTTGTATTGCACTTTTTTTTAGGATAAAATCTGCACTGTTGTCTAATTTAGAGCGGTGTGCATTTATTGGGATAGACTCTGTAGATCCAGGCTATGTATTTAACAGCCCTTGCTTTGTTTTTTTTGTTTTTCCCCTTTCCTATTGGATTTGGCTTGAGTAAACTCCACTAATTGGGAAATCTCCCCCTGGGTTTCATCCATCTGCCCAGCAAAAACCGACAGATTTCCTGTGTGTGCATTCGGAGGTAAATTTAGCTCAGATTCCTCCGGTGTGGGTCTCATGCTCTCGTCACTAGATTATGATCTTTACCGAGTGGCCATTTAAAAAAATAAATAAAAAATCGCACTTGAATTTTCTCCCACTTTGGCCATTTGTCCATTTCCACCTCCTGGCTGGCTCTCCCCCGGCAGACGACAGCGAGAAAGCCCGGAGTGTGAAGGCTAACACGTGCCTCCTCCGGGACACGTGCAGACGCCGCATGAGACTGAGAGTGTGAATTATCGCTACGGCTAATCTGGAGCGGCTCACGGCGGCGCAGGAACATCGTGTTTTTGTCTTGTAGATTCTTACGTACTGCAGCTTTAAGAGTGCACTCACTCCGCATCCGGAGCATCCGGCATCCGGCTTCGGCTCTGATCGGATGATTCGTCTTTTTTCAGCGTTTTTCCATGAAGAGTTTTCTTGGGTTGTTTGCAACCTATGTTTTATTTATTTATTTATTTGCTTTGATTCAGGGCTCATTCCTGAGGTAAAAGGTGTGTATTAGTGCTGAAAAACATCCCAGCATTCCTATCAGCTGTATTAAGGAGCACTGTGTTTCATGGAGAACCCTTATAGAGTTATATGATGATCACTCTCCGTCTCCGGTTTCCTCGCTCCATGTTGGGAATTCCCGTCTGGCATGGTCTGCTCCCGGATGAGCTCCTCTGAGATCTGTCAGCTGTACCGGTAGCTGATTAATGCACACTTTGGTGCAATGACTCCTTTTTTTCTCCCCTCACCTTCCCCTTGTTTGCATCCAGAAACGTCGATGTCGTGTTCTTCTGTAGCCTGCCGGGCGTCTCAGAGAAGCTCTGCTGCATTCCCAGAGGCGCCATCAATGCAGCTTAAAAAAAAAAAAATTGGATGACATAATTAGGTCTTTAATCAGCGCTAAACGAGAGCTGGCGCTTCCCACCCCAAACACGACCGCTGCTTCACGATCGAGTCAGTCCTAATGAGGCGTGCAGGAGACGCTTCCTCTCCCCGCTGCTGGACTCTGATCAGCTCCAGTCCTCATCACTATCAGCTGGAGGACCACAGAGAGAGAGTCTCCTTTATAACCTGAGGTTTGGCTCAGAAATAATAAAATATTGGAATAAAGTGCTTGACGGAAGCCGGGGCAGAAGCGATCTGACATGATGGCTGCACCGAACGGTCACTGTAGGATCTCTCGCTTTTACTTAGCGGCTCTGATGTGTTTCCTCGAGTCTAATTGAAATGTAAGCGTTCCACTCAGAGGAAGAGGACTGCTCCCTGCTGAGTCATTAACACAGAGGATGTCAGGGAAGCAGCAGAGCTCTCTCTCTCTTTCTCTATCTCTCTCTATCTCTCTCTCTCTCGCTCTCTCTCTCGTTTACGGTTTCACATCATCAGACCTGGATCAATAATGATCAATAATGCATTGGGTGTATAGATCAGACTCTGGCTTGACTTTGCAGGGCATTGAGGGAGATCAATTAAAGTGTCGCTCTGAATCCTGAGATTCGTTTCATTTTAATAACAAGTGCTAACGAAGGATTCAGAAAGATCATTAATCGTCTCTTTCCAGCTTCACTCCAACGTTACATTTCATCCATCAGAATATAGAGTCACAAGAGATAAACTCCTCATGGACATCAGACGCTCAGACATTAAAAGGTACGAGCGCATAAAGAGTAATGCTTTTTTCCTCAGAATGAGTTAAATAGCTCAGGCTGATAATCTAATAGCGTCTGAATTATCTACTCGCTAGCTGCTAACGTTAGCTGCTGAACGTTTGTTTCTTGTGTGTAAGGTTCTGACTAAATTCTCACTGCCTCTGCAGAGATACACGTAAAAAAAGATTTTGGACATAACTTATTAGCGGATTTTGACATGTAGTTAACATTAACTAGCTTGCTAATAAACCTGGCTAGTGAATATCATCACATAACAGATAGTTAACATTAAAAATAAAATCAATTTTACACAAAACACTAGCTACATTGCTAGCAAACCTGTTTTGACTAATAAATGTAGCTGCTGGTTTACACAGTCTATCATTAGCTAGCCTGCTAGCAAACCTGGATAACCTGGATGCTTTCATTAGTTAAAAGCTAGCTTTGACTAATGTTAGCTAGCTTACTATTGTTTGGTTTCAGTTCTCCAGCTAAGGTGAAATAGCTAATAGCTAATGCTGAAGAGATTACTGCTGAGATGCTGACATTAGCGTAGCTTATATTGCTGTTTTCTGGGGTTTAAAGGATACAGAGCCAGAATGTAGCTAATTTTATTTCAGTTTTTATGGAATTATGTTTAAGATGTCTGAAATCCTGTGATTCTGTGTGCGTGTGTTTTTGTCGAATTTGTACTTAAGGGTGCAGATTAGCTGCTTTCTCAGTAATATATCATGATGTTGAAGTAGCTGCTGAACAGCTGCAGTGCGGGTCACACCTGTCGGCCAGGTAACCAGATGGAAAACAAACAGTAGCCTGATAATAAACGGTGTGTGGAGATGAACGTGTGGAGCGTCGGACGTGACGTGTGCAGACCAGCCTGAGGGGTTACGTGAGAGGAAAACCAAACAGAGCTGGACTTCGTAATAAATTATTCATAATCACAACTTTCTCTCTAAACACGAGCGTAAATACCAAACACCATTCCACTTTTTCTTTCTTTCTTTCTTTCTTTCTTTCTTTCTTTTCTTTCTTTCTTTCTTTCTTTCTTATTCAATTTATTCATCTCTTTATGTATTTATGTATTTATTTATCGTAAAGGGGTTTTATTTTAACTATTTTATTATTAATTATTATTTCATAATTTTAAAAAATTATTTAATTTATCCACCCACTGCAGTATGTTTGTTTTTATTTCTTTATGCTAACTGTATTATTATTATTATTATTATTATTATTATTATTAACTATCTATCTATCTATCTATCTATCTATCTATCTATGGTAACTTTATTATTATTATTAGTAGTAGTAGTATTAATTATTGTTAAAATATTTTTCTATTTTTCAATCCACTGCAGTATTTATTATTATTATTTTTATTAATTAATTTTTTTTTCTATTTATCCACTGCAGTACAATGCTTCTATTTTTTTTATTTACCAACACCAGTGCTTTTACATCTTTATGTATTTTGGATTCTATTTATTTATTATTTATTAACGTATACATTGCTATTTGTAATATTTAATTCGAAGGTAAATGTGTTAATAACGATTTATGAAATGGATCTAAATCGATTTAAATAAACAGCTGTGTAGATTTTTCAGTCAACATGTGACGTCACCGTAGCTCAGCGCTGTGAGTTTTCTTCGTTGATAATGGCCGAGGACTTTTCGAGGCATGTTTAATAAAAGCGCAGTGCTGTATTTTGTGTTCAGTTATCAGTGGAACGACACAGGGCCAGTTATCTTAGCGATACGTCCGCTGCTCAAACACACACTCGCTGAAAAGAGCAGCGTCGTCGTGTTGTCCTTTTCTCCCGGAGACGGATGAGGGAATCGTTTGGCCGCCTCGTTATCTCCAGGTGAGTGGAGAATACCCAGCATGCTCACCGAGCTGATGAGCGGTATGTGTGGAGAGGAAGACGGCAGTGACACCATCTCCGGTGACATGAATGAGTGAGAGAACTGAGAGAGAGAGAACAAAAGACAAGCGGAGAGGTTGCATGTACATCACAACAACACCTCGGCGATGAGGCTCTGCTTGTTTTATTCACCAAGAACAAGTTTATCTTCACTTCCCACTGCGAGATTTTTAAATGCTCTGGTTGTTCATGATGAAGCTGTCAGATTCATCCAGTCCTTTAAAGAGTAGAGAGAGAGACTGAGAGAGAGAGAGAGAGAGAGACACACACACAAAGAGAGAGAGAGACATAGAGAGAGGGAGAGAGAGAAGAGCAAGAGACTGGGAGAGAAACACACAAAGAGAGAGAGAGAGAGAGAGACATAGAGAGAGGGAGAGAGACTCAGAGAGAGGGGGGGGCAGAGAGAAAGAGAGAGACAGAGAGAGAGACTGGAAGAGAAAGAGAGACTGAGAAAGAGAGGGACAGACAGACAGACAGAGACTGAGACAGGGAGAGAGAGACAGAGAGACCAAGGTCACATGCAGGACTTCGGCTTGCTCCAAAAAAACAAACAACCAAAAAAAACCATATGCCCAGTCGATGGTCCTCTGAATAATGAGGCTGGATCAGACGCACGACCCTCAGAGATTTGTTTTCACAGCTCACAGCGCTTTAATAACCAACACACACACACACACACACAATTCATCAATTCAGTTAATAACCCTGACCTTTTATTTCACTGAAACCATCATGGATCGTACACAGTGACTGCAGACGCAGCTCCAGATATTCATTCATACACAAGATTTCATTCCGTTATCATAAGCAGCCTCGCTAATGAGTGGCCTTTTAATTAATATGCTGTGTACAGTAATTAATAGCAGGTTGAACCCATTAGCAATGAGATATTTTCTATTATTTGTTACTGAGCTATAATGTTTACATTAACTAACCAGGTTAGCTAGCTAGCCTACTGTGTGCACAAACTTATATGTTTAAAGTGAATCTGGTATCAGCGCTACTTGATAATTAGCATTTTTTTTACTGTCTTAAAGGCAGTGATAGCTCAAGTAGCTTAAGTGGTCCTTAACCCTCTTTACTCCAGGGGGCGCTGTATCATGGCTGACCCTGTGCTCTGACCACAATTTTCAAATTTGGGATAAGCGAAGAAAGAATTTTTCTGTGCTGTAATGTATATGTGACAAAAATAAAGGCTTATGAATGTAAAAAATAATAGATGTGTGTTGTGAAGTGAAAGTAAACACTACAGAAGCCAATTGTGCGTCCTTTCCCCTTCGGTGAATCGCCTTTTCAGCCAGTTCTGTTCTGATGCTTTTTTCCTGAAAGTTCTTTTGTGTCTCGGGTATCAACATAATGAGGAGTCAGAACTAGCATCTCTGTGCATTAGCATCTTAATTTAGCCATGTTTTATTGTTGGGTTCATGCAGTTCAGGAGATAAATAACACACCTTTTGCCTAGACTGTGTATCTGTTTGAAATGGATAGTTCGTTGTATTCAATAATATAGTATTTTGTGTCTTTCTGCAGGTGACCAACGCTGTCGAGGGTTTCCAGCTCCAAAAACTCCTCTGCTACAGGCTAAGGGTCCTTCAGTGACTTGTCACAGCACAGATCTCATCAACATGGACGAGGGCTACCGAGACCGATCGGCCTTCATTAAGGGCGCCAAGGACATCGCCAAGGAAGTGAAGCGGCAGGCAGGGAAGAAAGTGGGCCGTCACGTGGACCGCATGGCTGACGAGTACACCAAGCGCTCGTACACGCGCTTCGAGGAGGATGACGACGACGATTACCCCGTGCAGGCGCAGGATGGGAGCTACTACCGGAGCAACAGCCGCGCCAACGACGACGATGATGCCGCGCACAGTGACTCCACTGAGGGCCATGACGAGGATGATGAGATCTACGAAGGCGAGTACCAAGGCATCCCGCGACAAGACTCGTCAGCTGGCAAGGCCGACGGCCAGGCAGCCGGAGCGGCGCGGGTGCAGCAACGCGACTTGGCGCAGTACGAAGGCGAGAGGCGCAAGGATCAGGAGGAGCTGGCACAGCAGTACGAGACCATCCTGCAGGAGTGCGGGCACGGGCGCTTCCAGTGGACGCTGTACTTCGTGCTGGGCCTGGCGCTCATGGCCGATGGCGTGGAGATCTTCGTGGTCGGCTTCGTGTTGCCCAGCGCTGAGAAGGACATGTGCCTGTCGGAGCCTAATAAAGGCATGCTGGGTAAGTCATCTGTCAGTTCATTTAAGGGAGAGATGGAGAGTGGAAAGATGACCGCAGCATCACACATAACTGAGGAAAAAAACACACTCTTAGGAGGTGATGTTAACGGAAAACTATCAACATGGTTTGATGAATCATTACGGCACCACTCTGTGAGCTAGCTTAGCTGATTTTGTTACCAACGAAATGGGTGGTTGTTATGACAACAGTATATTTCAGTCCCAATTTGTTTGTTATTGTAAATTTGGTTATATTTTGGCTAGAACAGAGCTGTTATGACTGCAATAGGTTTATTTCTGTTACTGAAATCCCTGCGATCTTGAACTAGTGACCTAGCACAAAGCTAGCTGACTAGCTACTGTATGAAATCTAGAAGGGAATTACATTCATGAATATTCATAAATAAATGATGGTAAAGATGTTTCTACAAGGTTTTTAAAAATGTAGCCTGCATTTTTCAGAAGCACAGATGTTCTTTTGCCACATCTGTATGTCATCTGGTACGTCATGTGGTCATATTCTTTACTCTGTGTAAATATAAAAGGCTTTAATTCTGGAATAAAGGGCTGTTAAATTTTATTGGACCAACATGAATAATTATATTTAACTTTAGTCGGTGTAAAATCCTGCTAGAAATGTGTTGTAGCTTGTAGAGGAAAAAAAAACATCATTAGCATACAATTCACAAGCGCTTTTCATTAGCAAGAGGAAATGTGGAAAGCGAGCGTATTTCCTCAAGCTGTTGCAAATTATTATTTATTTATTTATTTTTTGGTAAAACATGTATACCCGCACATATTTATTTATCCGTCCTGTGCCAGCTGAGATCTCAGAGCGTAGTGGACGGTAAATTCCTGCAGGCTGATGTCCGTTCCCATTTCACGCCCAGTACACCATCTGTCAGCTCCATCCAGGGGAGAACACAGAGCGAAGCACACGACTCTCTCTCTCTCTCTCTCTCTCTCTCTCTCTCTCTCTCTCTCTCTCAGTCTCGCCCTCTCTCTCTTTCTTTCCCCCCTTTCTCTCTTTCTTTCTCTCTCTCAGTCTCTCCGTCTCTTCCTCTCTCTCTCAGTATCTCTCTCTCTCTCTCTCTCTTTCTCTCTGTCCCTCTCCCCTTCCTCTTTCTCTCTCTGTCTGTCCCTCTCCCTCTCTTGCTCTCTCTCTCTTCCTCTCATTCTGTCCCCCTCTCTCTCTCCCTTCCCCTCCCTTCCTCTCTCTCTCTCTCTCTCTCTCTCTCTCTCTCTCTCACCCCCCCACCCTCTCTCACCCCCTCTCTCTCTCTCCTCGACAGTATGATGACGCATTTGGAGCTATAATTAACCGGCAGTAGAGGAAACGTTTCACAGAGCCACGGTGCTGCAGTAGGAGAAAATGGAGATTATTTTGTTAACGTCGTCCGTTACGGTATAATTAAACAGAAACGTTTCCTCGCTTTACGTTCATTCATGGGGAACATGTGAATGAATGTGCTTCTGTTCCCCAGCAGAAATTCTTTGTGTTTCTGTGTATCTTGTACGATACGGTCACTAGAGTAATATTCCTGAGGTTTGTGTTGTTTTAATGAATAAACCTTTCACAGTCAGTAGGCAGGAGAGTCGGTATATGAAGACTATCCTGTGATTTTGTTCAGCTTCCTGTATATGTAGTATACAAACTCAACGTCCATTTTATTAGGAACACCTGTACCTTCCAGGTTTTAGCTAATCAATGCAGATGCTTCTCAGAGGATTTCAGTTAATGTTTACTTCTAACTAACATCAGATTGGAGAAAACATTTGGTGCGACTGCTGGTGCCAGATGGGCTGCTCGGAATATTTCAGAAAATCTTCTGGGAATTTTCACACTCTACAGTCTCTAGAGTTTACACAGAACGGCTTGGAGGACAGAAGAACTGCTGACAGGAAGTCAGGATATGGTGACACTATCCAATCAGAACGAGCGAAACGGTCATGCCGGAATTTCCGTCCTCTGCACACACACACACACACAAATCGCTCATCTTCAATTCCACATCATCTCACACACATCCACTGCACTGAGCTCGTTTATTGCCGACTCCTGCTGTTTAGAGATTCATTTATGAGATTAAACTCTGTAGAGGCATCGTGATTCAATTCGTTATTAATTCATGCTTCCAGAATGCATTTCTAAATAAATTCTTTAGCAAATTAATCTTTTATAAACTTCTACGTCTGTGTCCCTTCTCCCAGTGTTTCCCAGCGCTGCTTTTAAAACATAATATTATCATTTCTCTGTAGTATAATGTGCTGTAGGTTTGAATATATTGGTAGGAGAATGTGGGACATGGAGCTTCCAGGCAGGAGGCAAAGAGGAAGGCCAAAGAGGAGGTATATGGATGTAATAAATGAGGATATGTAGCTAGTGGGTGCAAGTGTTGAGGATGCAGAAGATAGGGATAGGTGGAGAGAGATGATTCGCTGTGGAGAAGGGAAAAGCCGAAAGAAGAAGAAGAAGATAATGTTCTGTAGGATGTTGAGGAAATCAAGTGAAAATCTACTGAAATGCAGCTAAATTATTTAGTGGAATAATTAAATGAATAACGGACACTTCTGATTATCTTAGATAGACTTTGGTCAGACCTTTATACACTATATTGCCAAAAGTTTTGGGACACCCCTCCAGATCATTGAGTTCAGGTGTTGTTTTTCAGGGGTTGGGCTCGGCCCCTTAGTTCCAGTGAAAGGAACTCTTAATGCTTCAGCTTCATACCAAGACATTTTGGACAAGTTCATGCTCTTTGGGGATGACCCCTTCCTGTTCCAACATGACTGCACACCAGTGACCAAAGCAAGGTCCATAAAGATATGGATGAGTGAGTTTGGTGTGGAGGAACTTGACTGGCCTGCACAGAGTCCTGACCTCAACCCCATAGAACTAGGTAGATAGATAGATAGATAGATAGATAGATAGATAGATAGATAGATAGATAGATAGACAGACTGTAAATGACTGCAAACCTCAGGACATATTGTTATAGGAAAGCCAGGATCAGTAAAGAGTATTTTTCTCTAACAGCAGGATACAGAGTGTGTATGAGAGCGCTAGGAAGTCATCAGTAAACACATTCTCGTCTTTTCCCTAAACCCTGACACATGAGGAGTGACAGCGAGGTGACACGCCGCTTCAGATGGCTTGTTCTGTTTGTGTTGTCGATGAACGAGTGCAGCACATTTGCTAGGTTACAGAGGTGGAGCAGAGGGAGAGATGGAGGAGCTGCTACAGTTCACCGAGCTCTCTCTCCTCAACCGCAGCCAATTCCCTGCAGAAAGAGAGAGAGAGAGAGAGAGTGCATTTGCAGTACAGAGGAAAAAAAACACTATAAATAGCATTGCACCCTTCTCCCTCCATCTATTTCTCTCTCTCTCTTTTTCGCTTTCTCAGCCTGAAGCCTCCCCAGTTTTCTGTTCAGGAGACTCATCTGCAGTTGTCGCTCGTCCCCACCCTAACCCCCACCCCCCCTCACACACACACACTTTCTCTTTCTCACTGTTGTCCTCTCTTCCTTTTTTTCCTCACACCGGAAGCTCGGCTGTTTCTACACCCTCCTCTCCTTTCTTTCCCTCCGAGACTCAATCAGAATGATGGAAGTAGCCCCACCCATTTTTTGTTTGTTACCAAGCAACAGCTCAGGCTCTGATTGGCTGTGTAGAACCCATCACTGCTGTACTATATATATATAATTATATTATATATATATATAATATGCACAGATTCAGTCTTTTATTTTTCAGTTTAATATTTTCCTGATCCAGTTTTCTTCTTGTTGTACATTTAAAGTAAAAAATTTAGACTTGCAAAATCAGATAATTTACTGCAAATTATATTGAGTGTGATCAGTTATTCCTGTGTTTGTTTTATAGCATGTTTATAGCATGAAATGACTCTGAATTATTCAGCTATAGTGATGCTAGTAGGTGTGTAGGTATGAGAGACACAAGCAGATCGTGTGAACAATATCATTTTAGTGTTTTTTGATGATTTTGGACCAGTCATGTACAAATATTTACAACGTTGTAGATGTGATCACTAACCATTTCATGTTAATTAGTCATTATATTTCTCCTATTTTTTAATTTTTTTTTGTGACACCAACAAAAATATCCATCTATATAAAGTTTTATTTAGGATTCCAAAAAATGTTTCCTTTTCATTGCGGGCTCTAACTATCACCCTTTTAGATTCTTAGGACTCATGTTGGATTCTTTAAATCTTTAAAATATTCATAGATATAGACATTTTCTCAGAATTTATATCAAACCTGGATTCTACTCTACAGAATTTCTCTAAATAATCTTAGCCATAACTTTTATTTTTAAAAGTTTAAACTGCAATAAAATAAAATATTGAACAAATATACAGGAAAAATTGTATAGTGAACAATTTGTAGGTGTCTTTGATATGCTAGTATATTCAGACGGAGGTCCAGATTGTACTCCTTTCCCATTAATATATGCAAAATAGCATGCAATAAGATGAATAACTTCAGAAATTCTGCAGTTAATCTGTCTTTTAATTCAAATTGATGTTGTTCATATGAATGGCGGGGGTTAAAATAACTATAATAAGTAGCCGTGGGTTATAAGAGGTCCTGCGATATGCAAAAATATAAAGACTATTTAAAATATCTGCTGTGTGATTGATTTCCTACAGTGTAACTGTTTATAGAACAGTCATGAGCTGTGTGTGTGTGTGTGTGCTCACGACTGTTCTATAAACAGTCACAGTGTGAGCCCTCAGATAGAACGTGATCTAGTTAAAGCTTCTGTTTTCAAATCTAATATTTAAGCCAATAATCAGACCGGTGCAGTGTATAAAGATGCAGATCTCTCAGACAGATCTACAGTATAGGCTCAAAACCTGCCGTGATGCCTGACAGAAGGCAATCGAAGGACCTCCAGTCAGAACCCACACGACACATCAACACCAGCTTATTGAGCCTTATTGAGCCTTATCTGCGAGAAAAAAGGCCTCTTTGCTGCATTGCGGTGATGGCTATCTCTCTCCTCTTGTCATCCCCGGCTCTCGTAGCCAAGGTGAGAGAATGACAATGTGGTCAGCTGCCGTGCCAGACGAATTCCCAGCTCCACAGCCTTCAGAGTCACCTTCATGATCCTCCCTGTAGCTCTCACTGTGGCTGTAGGACAACAACAGTCTCCAAGACACAATCAGTCTCCTCTATATATATATATATATATATATATATATATATATATATATATATATTATATGTATTATCTCTGAATAATATATAAAACATCACATTACCATTTAAATCAAATGAAAATAGCACTCTAAAGGGGTTTTCAGTTTATACCTGAAGAGGAAAAGGGTTTCCTTTTAAAAATAGGACCCATTATATAAGCTAAAATTGTTAGTAAAACAAAGAAGAAATCATGCTCCTTTTTTCTCACTTATAATGTAATTAATTGCATCCAAACATGTACATATTGATTAGTTTACAAGAACGTATTAAGAGAAGTGCATTTCTTGTTGAGTGAAAGGATATTTGTATTCCTATCTTCCGAAACCTCAGACGAGCAAAATGACCCACAGCAGTGACAACCTGACAAATGCGACTGATTTAAAAGCAGTAAGATTGTCAATAAAACACTCAGCCAGTGAGGCACACTCTGTTAGGGAGGGTGACAGTATGTCGATGGAGATGCTGCTGACCTCTCAGCTGATATGCTGCCTGTGTGACTCACTGCTGGACTTGCACCCCAAATCACACGATCAGCAGGAATCCAAACCACTTAAATGCAGCACCATACTTTCAGCAAAACTTTCAAGAAATCGATGCTCTCCAATGCAGTTTTTTTGAAGTGGACTTGAGGTTTATATTTTTTTACACTGGAGCCTAAAACTTGGGTGTAAGCAAGCAGAGAATATTAATGTCATTACAGAAGCAACTAAGATCTTAGTTGATCTAGGTGCACCAACAGCATTGGTGGTCCAAGTGGTTAAGGCTCTGGGTTGTTGCCCAAAAAGTTGGGGTTCAAGCCCCAGCACCACCAAGCTCCACTGTTGGGCAACTGAGCAAGGGCCTTAACTTTCTCAGCTGGGATATGTGAAGAAAAGAATTCTGCTGTAATGTATGTGTGGTGAAAATAAAGGCTTTGTACCCTCAGTTCTTATTCTTTACAAAGTGGACATCCAGTTCAGTTTGATCCAATATCTGAATTTTCACACCATGGCCTTTAGTTAATGTTCATATAGGTTGCTAGGTAACATTGTGTTATGTTTAATCTAGCCTCTGCTCTCTCTCTCTCTCTCTCTCTCTCTCTCACTCTCAGGACTCATTGTCTACCTGGGCATGATGGTGGGTGCTTTTGTGTGGGGAGGTCTGGCTGATCGGATTGGCCGTAGACAGACTCTGCTCATCTCTCTCTCCATCAACAGCGTCTTTGCTTTCTTCTCCTCTTTTGTCCAAGGATACAGCTCCTTCCTGTTTTGCCGCCTGCTCTCTGGTGTTGGGTAAATATACAACAATCACAAGATCCATTTGAAAGAACTTCATAAGCAATATGTGTTATGACAAAGTAAAGGAGAAACTTTTATATCTGTAGAGCTAATGTTTTTGTACAAGTTTAGAACTGTTTATCCTAATTTTTCCTTCTGAATACAGGATTGGAGGGTCCATCCCTATAGTCTTCTCATACTACTCAGAGTTTCTGGCTCAGGAGAAGCGTGGTGAACATTTGAGTTGGCTCTGCATGTTCTGGATGATTGGGGGAATTTATGCTTCAGCTATGGCCTGGGCCATCATTCCCCACTATGGTAACTATTAAAACCCTTCAAATACCATCAACTCCTACTATGGTAACTATAAAAAGCTGTCAAATACCATCACCCCCACTATGGTAACTATCAAAACCCATCAAAAACCATCACCCCACTATTGTGACTATCAAAAACCATCAAATACCATCACCCCCACTATGGTAACTATCAAAACCCATCAAAAACCATCACCCCACTATTGTGACTATCAAAAACCATCAAATACCGTCATCCCCTCTATGGTAACTATTAAAACCATTCAAATACCATCATCCTGACTATGGTAACTATCAGAACCCATCAAATACCATCATCCCCACTATGGTGACTATCAAAACCCATCAAATACCATCATCCCCTCTATGGTAACTATTAAAACCATTCAAATACCATCATCCTGACTATGCTAACTATCAAAACCCTTTAAATACCATCACCTCCACTATTGTAACTATAAAAACTTTTCAAATACCATCATCCCCCATTATGGTAACTATCAAAATCTTTCAAATGCCATCATCTCCCACTATGATAACTCTCAAAACCCTTTAAATACCCCTGTCTCCCACAACAGTAACAATTAAAATCAATAAAAAATAACCATCCTGACTCTGGTAACTGTCAAAACCCATTAAATCCCATCATCCCTACTATGGTTACTATCAAATACCATCAACCCCTACTGTAGTAAATATAAAACCCCTTCAAATACCATCACTCCCACAAGGCTAAGTATCAGAATAGTAGTTTCCTCTATTAAGGTGACTATGGCAACCCTTTACAAACATCATGCCCCACAACATGATGAGCATATTTTGTACCTTAACATAAAGATCATAGAGGAGGTAGAATACATTAAACATTTTGGGAATACACTTAGACCTCAAGGACTCATATTGTATCACTAAGTATCCACTTGCATTGCAATTCTGCCTCTACTATTTCCACCATCCCGCAATAGGGTCACAGTCTGTTCCTCATCCTCTGAATGCCACCATCACATTGTAATCTGCCACTAAAGTAGCACTCATTAGTAGAATTATCGTAACAGTAAACCCTTTTTCCATTAGGCTGGAGTTTCCAGATGGGCTCGGCCTATCAGTTCCACAGCTGGAGAGTGTTTGTTCTGGTGTGCGCGTTCCCTGCAGTGGCTGCCATCGCTGCCCTCAACACCATGCCAGAGAGTCCACGCTTCTACCTGGAGGTCAGTGACTCAGCTCAGCTTTATTCTAAAAATAACCTTACATTTATGTAAATGCATTGAGTAGAACAGAGTAAAGCAGGTTTCTTTAAATCAGAACTATTTATGTCATTTATATTTTAAGAATAAAAATGTCTTTTTTCATACTAGAATGGGAAACATGACGAAGCCTGGATGATCCTGAAACAAGTTCACGACACCAACATGAGGGCCAAGGGCTACCCAGAGAGGGTCTTCTCTGTACGTACAAGTCACTTGCCTTGAAATGAATGTTTGGGGAATTTTAAATACTTCTAATATTAATTATGCATTCGTTCTAATGAGTTTCCATCTGTCTCTTATGATAGTGATGGAGATCAAAGTGACATATTATGTAAACTTTAACTGGTTATATATTATAATAGTCAAACTGTTGTTTGATGTGAAATATTATGTGTGTTGCCGTGGTTACTGCTTGTGCTTTTTGTGGGTGGCGGAGGCCTGGGGTGAGAGGTTTGTTAAGAAACGCTGTGTTTAAGAAATGCGGTGAGATGAAAATCTGACCATAAATGGATATTCTGATTAATAAAGTGATGAATGCTGCTGTACCTCCAGGTGACCAACATTAAGACCGTGAAGCAGTTGGATGAACTGGTGGATATGGGAGATGATACCACAGCCTGGCACCAGCGCTGGAAGCTCAAACTCATTAATCTGTTTCATCAGGTACAGCACATAAACATAAGATGTATATCACATACACAGGATGAGAACATTAATACAAACATGTGCCTTGTAGCTGCACCATTAAGCTATTGTTAAAGAAAAGTCTACAATGCCACATGTGCTGACCAATCATAATCAACAAAGAAATGAAATATTATAACAGTCGTATGTGCATTTGCACATTGGTCTGTCTTTTATCTAGTTATATTTAGCTAGCGATTATAGACCTAACACAACCCCATAAGCATATTATTCTAGCTGGATAGTTTATCAGTGATTTATGTAACAGAATATCCAGATTGTTTTAATGTCATATCATTGTACTTGTGTAGGTTTGGAGCAACTTCCTGACTGTTTTCAATCCAGAGTACCGCCGTGTCACCTACATGATGATGGCTGTCTGGTTCTCCATGTCATTCAGGTAGAAATTCTGAAACACAAATGGAGATCCATAACCGATCTGTCTGCATGTCCTTTACTGGATGTTTAGTATTTCACTGTTTAACAACTCCCTAATGGTAAAAATTTGCTTAACGCTAGCAGAGGCAGCTTAGTGTGCAAATGTGATAATGCTAATAAGGTGTTTTTTAATGGTTTGCTTACTTTCTTGCACTGTTAGCATTGGCTATTGCTGTTGGTTTGCATTTTGGCTAGTTTGTTTGTTTAAGTTAGCACAACCTTCTATGCTAGTATTAACTGTTAAGGGTATCTTGTTTATCAGTGCCTCGTTCTCCTTCTCAGCTACTATGGCCTGACCGTGTGGTTCCCTGACATGATCAAATACCTTCAAAAGCAGGAGTACAACTCACGCACTAAGGTCTTCATCAAGCAGAAAGTGGAGCACATGACCTTCAACTTCACCCTGGAGAACCAGATCCATCGTCATGGAGAGTACTTCAACACCAAGTAAGCACGGCAAAACCTCAAACTCCACGTAGCTGAAGCTTTTCCCAGATCACAGAGACATTCTTCTGGTTTTATCATAGATTTTTGAATCTCAAGATGAAGTCCATGGTATTCGAGGACTCCCTGTTTGAAGAGTGTTACTTTGAGGACATCACCTCCACTAACACCTTCTTCAAGAACTGCACCTTCATCGCAACCCTCTTCTACAACACAGGTCAGAATGAGGACTTTTTTTTACCCTCAATCTGTCTCTGAAATCCCGTTCACTCTGCTGTAATCACCTGGACAGATATCATACAGAGTAAAACTGATAGATTCAACCCTCGATCTCTGAGGTTCAGAATCGTTGAATAGATGACGGTCAGCTGATGCGCTTCTCCATCAGTCAGAATGACCTCATTCAGTGAAGCCGTGTATTGCAGAGGGAAAGGTTTCAGGTATCCTAGCAACACTGCCTACTTTTCTGTCTGTTAAAGAATGCAAGAGACTGCTGCTGATTCGTTTTCTATCGAGAAAGCAGCTATTTTGATGGAAATTGGAAAGCGTTCTCATCATCAGAGAGCATTTCCAGTTTTTCTAGCACCTCAGGTCAACATTCTGACATACATTAGCTTACCATATATATCCATACTATTTATAGATCTTTCAAGCTAGGCTGGATTTTATTGAGCAAGCTCAATTTACGCTTGACTATCAGCTAATAGCTAGCTAAATCTCACCCAAGTGAGGATGAGGTTCCCTTCTGAGCCCAGTTCCTCTCACGGTTTCTTCCTCATATCAATTCAGGGACTTTTTCCTCGACACCTTTGCCTCAGGTTTCTCATATTTCTGTAAACCTGCATTAAAACAATGTAAATTGTTAAAAGCGCCATACAAATAAACTGATTTAGTGCAAATTAAATTTTATTACTATTGCTTGTGCTTGACTTTAGCTACGATTTAGCTACACAACAGGGTGTATTTACCAAATGTATTTAATTTAAGAGCTGAGTTTTTTCAACGCGCAAAGAAATGATTGAATCATACAGAATATGTTTATGTGACCTTAAGTGTTCATGTTTGGCTATAAATCTGAACACTGGTGCATTTATGTGTATAAGATTTACTCTGTTTTGCTTCTCAAACCCAAGGTCACAATAAAAAACAAAAAGTTTGGAAGCTCTGCTGCCTAACAGGCCATGAAAGCTCATCCTCACTGATATTAGCTTTCCTTTATTGCCCTCGACAGAGGTTTATTGGCAATTCATTGCTAGTCTAATACGGTTCCTTTCTTCTTTTCAGATTTGTTCAAGTACAGGCTGATCGACAGTCGCCTCATCAACAGCACCTTCCTGCATAACAAAGAGGGCTGCCTGCTGGACTTCAGCGATGAGAATAACGCCTACATGATCTACTTTGTCAGTTTCCTGGGCACGCTGGCTGTCCTGCCTGGGAACATCGTGTCCGCTTTGCTCATGGACAAAATTGGACGCCTGAGGATGCTGGGTGAGCGAGAGAGTTTCAGAAATGTGTGTTTTTTAGCATTGTGCGGTGGATGTTAGCTAACTTTCTGCTCTCCTGCAGCCGGCTCCAGCGTGATCTCCTGCGTCAGCTGTTTCTTCCTGTCGTTTGGGAACAGCGAGTCGGCCATGATCGCGCTGCTCTGTCTGTTTGGAGGAATCAGCATTGCGTCGTGGAACGCCCTGGATGTTCTCACAGTAGAACTGTACCCATCTGATAAGAGGTGGGTAAATTAGTTGGTTTGTTTATTTAAATCGCGATTAATAATAGAAGGCTTCCAATGTCATAAAAATATGATTGGGTTTCTAATATGGCACAAGATTTTTTAATTAAGTGTCTATCACAATAGATGCAGATTAAATATCACACATGATCAGATTAATAAGGGCTGTTGGTGTTCTGGCTGCTCCTCATACTCCTCGGTGGGTTTGCTGCAGAGCCTCTGCAGTATCGCTTCCTCTTCACAGCTCTTTGGGGGAATGTCTGAAAATTCTCGTTCAAAACATCTGAAGTCCCAGCAGGCCTGCCACTGAGTAATAGACATTATGAAGTATGAAGATGTGTAATGGCTTGCGGTGCGTTCTGTCTTGTGTTAAACAGCACCCCCTTGTGGCCAAACCGTTTATTAATAATCATTTAACAATTAAAGTAAAGTGTTAAGAATAATTAACATAATATAAAACATTGTATTGATGTGTTTTGTTAATTACCAAGAAATGAAATGACTTATGGTCATAACCAGGTCATCAGGTAACCAGGTTTGTGTAACAAACAAAGCTAAATGGTCAGCAAAACCAGGCTGATTCTCAAAATCTGACCTTTCGGATCACTCACATTCCCAAATATATTGTAATATTATTCCCATTATCCATTTACAGTTAACTATAATGTTGTGGAAAATTTGCGGAACACGCTAGTTCCTGTTCTCAGTTACTTTATAAATCATTCTCTCACATTTTTCTCTCTTAAAGAAAACAAAACAAAACAAAAACACGCAGTTCATGTTACTGAAAAACCGTCAGGTACAGTATAACCTCTTGTGTCATGAAGAGTTTCCTGTCTCAGAAAACTAAAAAGATGACAGGGTTCTGAAGTCACAAATATCCTTCACTTCTACCACTAGCCATTAAGCTAAAAATAATATTTTCCTGACAGGAATTTTATATCAGATTCATAAATGTCCATAGTCACTACGTCTGCTAATCGAATCCAGATAGCTAAATTCAGCTAACCTGACAGGATTCACTGTTAATGCTAGCCTGAGAGCTAACTTAAGATAGCCTGTTAGCTAATCTGAGCTAACCTGACAGGTTAGCTAAGAGAATTTTTTTATTAATTTTCGTAAAGGTTAATAATGTTCACTGTTCATTTTTAAACCGCTAACTAGAGCCTTGTCTTGACAGGTAACATGAACTGTCCTGACAGGATTTCATGCTTTTTAAGTCCCATACGTCCTTTATTGCTAATCCTAGCAAGCTAGCTAATATGTGCTAATCTGACAAGATGACAGAGGGTTTTAATCGTATTTATAAACATTGCTAATATCCACTGCTAACTGTAGTTGGCTAGCTAACATTAACTGACTTGACAGGATTACTGGAAGGATTTTTAATTTATTTACCTCAAGTTTAGTATTTAATTAGCATTTTTATTAACTTATACCACATTAACTAGCATTCATAGATTAGCTTTATAGTTGGTTGCTCCATCTGAAATAATTCCTCAGACAATCTTAATGTTTTTTAAACTTTTAGTGAATTAGCCTGTATGTTTTCTGCACAGCTTTATATTTAACTCTAAACCCTACGTCACGACGGTGTCCCTGTTTTCCACAGAACTACGGCTTTCGGGTTCCTGAATGCCCTGTGCAAGCTCGCCGCTGTGCTGGGGATCAGCATCTTCCAGTCCTTTGTGGGCATCACTAAAGCCGTGCCCATCCTGTTCGCCTCGGGCGCGCTGGCGGCCGGCAGCTTCTTGGCGCTGAAGCTCCCGGAGACAAGGGGTCAGGTGCTTCAATAGTGCAGCCTCCATGCCAGCAGGTGGAAGCCTTGAGTTCGGGAGATTCCCCCTGCAGTGTGATCCAGACCCCCTAAATCAGTCACATTTTGTCAGATTTGGATTTCTAGATGGTCTAAAATTTCCCCTTCGATTTATTCAACATGTTGACGGCACTAATTAAGAGGTTAAATAGTCGGCGAGATGCCAGGAAACATCTTAATCTCGTCTCTCATCCAGTCATCGGAGCGGATCGATGTAAATGTCCATGTATCAGATTCATCACTTTTAAAATCCCCTTTTATTTGACATATCTGTACCTTCAGGTGACGCTAGTCCTGACCCTTATAATCAGCGTCCTTACAGGGAGAACAGAGGTCATGCGTGTGTGTGTGTGTGTTTGTGTGTGTGTGTTGAACAACTGCCATTTTAGCCACATTCCAGGTTGTTTTGTAGTTTGTTTGAGCGTGTTAACTGGACAGTGATGAGTTTGCCCTTTAATTTTCGTCCACGGCGTTACAGTGAGGTGAGAGCGTGTCGTCGGTCAGTCGATGGATCTTTTCTGCACGGACAGTGTTTGCTCTTAGTGTGGTTCTGGTGGTTGTCGTCGTTGTTGGTCGTTGTTGTTGTTTTCTTCCGCTCACAATGTCCTAAGAATTTTATTTTTCGAGCGACTATTGAAATCGTACAAAAAGTCTATGTTAAAAAAATAAGATACATAGCGATACGAAGAGGAATCTTTTTAAATTCTTTTGGAAAGCGTGAGGGCATAATGAAGAGTGGAAGCAACAGTATGGGAAAAGAAGCTCCCCATTCACATCCTAGTGACTTTTTGTGCGTTCACAATATTTACGTTGTCGAATATTTAGTAGTTAGTCATCATTCCTACGTTAAGTTTCTTAAACGTGCACAAATTCTCGTCTGCCAACGTTGAAAGGGTTTTTATTTTAATAAAAAAAAAAATGAATAAAAAAGTTGAAAGGTGAAGGGGAAAAACCATATCAAGCACAAGAAGGTTTGATGAGACTATCAAAAAGGGTTAAGGTTTATTTTAAAAAAACTGGTGTAAATGCTGTACTGAATATAAATATACAGTTTAGTCTGTCTGTCCTGAACACACTAATGGCTCATATTCAATATAGAAATATATATAAATATATAAGGGAAAAATTTTCAGATGCTGAAATGAACTTTCCAGTGAAATAGTACCATAATGTCTTAGCTAGGTTCTACTCGATGTTTGTATATATATATATCTCAGTTTGCTAAGGTAATATTTTTAAACTAGACAAATTCAGACAGTCGATAGTAATGCAATCCGCGCATCACGTGACGTCACGTCGGTGACGCGTCTGTCGTCTTTTCTGTTCTCACAACGATGACGGTCATGATAACGGTGATGCAGTACCCTAGGTGTGTGTGTGTGAGTGAAAGTTCTTGCATGTGAAACATCGAGTGTTCCACAGATTTGTATTTATTTAATGATTTATTTATATGAGAGTTTGATTTTATAGTATTTTTTACTGTGGATGTCTGTAGTCTCACACGCAGGGTGAAGTTTTTACTGTCGTTTAACGTCGTCACAGAGGAAGAAAAAAATAATAATTTACTCGGCGCCGAGGCGACATTTTAATGAACATTCAAATGAGCAAAAAAAAAAAATTAATAAAAAAATAAATAAAAATCCGGGTAAGAGCGAAGAGCACACAAATAACGAACACAGAAACACTTTTTCTCCCCTTTTTAGACCTGAATGAGTTCCATCTGATAATCTCCTTGTAATGACTGCCTTTCCACAGATCGTTTAGCAAAAAAAAAAAAAAACAACAACAACACAAAGACGCTTCTGTTTGCAGGTGACACTCTTCTTTACTGCCATTTTGTAGGATAGCAGCCATATTCTAGATGCACTCAGTAAAAACAACAGGTATAGCGTAAGAGGTAAGACGCTCTCCTTCTTTCCTTCTCTTTTTTTATGAAGCTCATGCTAGCTTTCCGGTATCTGAAGCACAATCTAACATCTCCAGTCCACTGCTTACGACCGGATCACGCTTAAAAATCACACAATTTATACAAAAAAAAAAACGAATCTGCTCTGTCTTTATGCTTAGAACATGGCACAACATGGTACCAAACAAATGAAATGTAGTAAAAATTTCTAGAATAAAGGAATCTCCTCCTCGTCTATATCACATCTTCATCACTTTATGACAAGAACATAATACGAGGCTCAGAAACTCAGAACAAACAGCATTAAACTCTACCTTTCCTTCTCCTTAGGTAAGATTTCCAGCTACACTGCATGCACCATTCAAGCTAAAAGATTTATAGGGTCCACCTGAGCATTGAGGAGAAAACCCTTATCTCTGAGAGCATCAGATGCAGCAGGTTCCTCTTGCGGTGCTGCGTGTTTACATCATCGATTTGCTCATCTTCACTACACGCTTTATCCCGCTCGGGTCACTGAGGGTTAAATGACTCATTAGTTTAGATTCCAGGAACTCCAAGCAACTAAATTCATTAGAAAGTGTGTTTATTAATAAACCCGAGCCGTGTAAATACAAGAGAAAACAAGGTGTGTGTACATCTCTATTAGAAAACTTTATCGGTTTCATTTCATCAGCTCAAAATGGATCAGAGTATTTTCTGTGATCTAGAAATCAACGAGCAGAAGAGCTGAGATACGACTACTCTTACCGAATTATCATCCAAATAAAAAAAAGACTGTTTTTGTTTATGAAATGTAAAAATAAAATGATCAGGGAATCAAATTAATGTGATTTGAGCTTGTGTAGAGAAAAACTGACATCAAGTGACATCATGTGAATGAAAAAAAAACACGTGAAAAAAAACCAAACAAAACACACATGAAAGTGAGAAAACATGAGAAAGTCATATGGAAAAAAACGAATTAAACACGTGAGAAAGTCATGTGGAAAAACCAAATGAAACGTGAGAAAGTCATGTGGAAAAAAACAGAAATAAAACGTGAGAAAGTCATGTGGTAAAAATTTTTATTATACACGTGAGAAAGTCATGTGGAAAAACAAATTAAATATCTGAGAAAGTCATGTAGAAAAAAATCCAGAAATTAAACATGCAAGAAAGTCATGTAGAAAAAATCCAGAAATTAAACATGCAAGAAAGTCATGTGGAAAAAATCCAGAAATTAAACATGCAAGAAAGTCATGTAGAAAAAATCCAGAAATTAAACATGCAAGAAAGTCATGTAGAAAAAATCCAGAAATTAAACATGCAAGAAAGTCATGTAGAAAAAATCCAGAAATTAAACATGCAAGAAAGTCATGTAGAAAAAATCCAGAAATTAAACACGTGATCTGCAAATGAGAAAGTCATGTAGAATAAACAAAAATAAACACGTGAGAAAGTCATATGGAAAAAAAAACTAATTAAACACGTGAGAAAATCATGTAGAAATACTGAATTAAACACGTGAGTCTAAAAACAAAAACCCCAAAACAGAACACGTGAAGCACGTGACATTCTGCACTGGCGTTTTATTCACTGCCACGTTGGCGAAATGATCGAAACATGGATACGTGTTCCTGTACAGCGTGTTCCTCTAAAGCCTCACGTCTTTGCCGTCTCCACACCACCATGTTCGGTGTCGCTGTCGTCCGCTGTCCGCTATCGAATTGCTGAATTAGCCGATCTCAGTGGTGTCATGACCGACCGATTTGTACGTAAAAGAAACAAAACAAAACAAACAACAACAGAAAAGTCCTGTAAATTGTGAATCTCGCCCGTTCAGGTTGTTTCTTTCTTCCTTTTCTTTGGAATGTCTTTTTGTTACAGGGTCTTTTTGTATTTTTCCGGAAAGCGCTCACTTTAGTCGCAGTCGATCGCGTGTGCAAAAAGAACTCAAAGCAATAAGTGACTGACGTGTTTCTCGGCTCCGCCCACGCCCCCTAACCCTGCCCCCTTTCTATGACGATCGGGATGAAGAAAGCACACTGAACACGAAAAGACAGTGACATGACACGTGTAGTGAGTGATTAAAATAAGACGAAGGAAGAAAAAATTAAAAAAGAAGAAGATGGCTGTATAAATCTCGCCTGTACGAGGCCAGTGTCTCTCGTTCTACAGATATACCACAGGTCTTTTGATGCTTTCTTTTGTCGACTCAAACGTATTGCCATCATTTCAATGTGACGGAGTTGATCACCTTATCATCGTACTGTGCCGTAGAGGTTGTAGTTGTTTGTATGTAAAAGTATAAAGATGTGCAACAATAAAAAAGAAAAACACAAATTGAAAAAAAAAGACCAAAAAAATATGGTTTAACGTGAGAAATAGAGTGCTAGTGTATGTTTGTTCATTTTTGTGCTTCGTTCGATTTTTTGTACGTGAGAATGACCATGACGTGAAGACGTTATCATTTAATATGGAGACTATTTCAATGTTACACCAAAATGGTTGTGTATTACGGTGTGTGTGTGTGTGTGTGTGTGAGAGAGAGAGAGAGAGAGACTTTTTCAGTCATGCCGGGAATTTTACTGCAAAGTCATGGCAGTAAACAAATCCTGGCCTTTGATGAAATGAAGACGTGCGTATGAAAAATAAACCTGTGTCATGGAGATGAAATGATTTGCCGTTATTGACTTGACGAAATCAGAGGTTGTGTTTAAAAAGAAAAGGTATTGTTTATGATTATTTATGACTTGATGGTATTAAATTAAAAAGTGCTTTCCGGGTTAAATCGCTATCTTCTGATAGACAGGTGACGATATCGCCTCAGACGGGTGTCATTTTTTCATACTTTCATTTTTCAAATCAATTCAATTTATTGGTATAGCACTTTTAACAATGGACTCAAAGCAGCTTTATAGAGATATAGAAACATAGAGGGAAAAAAAGTTATTTTATGAGGTGACGGTGGTGAGGAAAAACTCCCTGAGATGATATGAGGAAGAAACCTTGAGAGGAACCAGGCTCAGAAGGGAACCTCATCCTCATTTGGGTGACACTGGACAGTAAATAATGTAACTGTAACTGATTAATGTCCTTTCTACAACCACAATCAACGGCCCATTAGGAACTATGAGGTCAGTGTAGTTTCTGAGGTCATTATAGACACTAATTCCTTGCTGTCGTAAGCTGACCGATGCGACAGCAGTTCAGAGATGGTGTGATAGTCTCCAAGTGGTTCTGTCCACAGCAGTCCCCTGGGTCACAGACTGTCCACACAGATCCATCCCCAGCAACAGTGAGCACCACCAAACGACGAGACTCCGACCAGGGGTAGAGCGTCTGGATGGATCGGGCAGGTCCGGAAAGAAGTGGTCACACTGGGAACTCAGAACACTGGGAGCTCGGGAGTGGGATGTTTAGCTCGACAAAGAAAGACAGAAAGAGAGAAAGAAAAATATGTATGCTTGTGATCATGTGATGTTTAAAGACAATGTAGGTTACAGTATGTGTAAAGTGCAGGCAGGGACTCCGGCAAATGAAAGCTGTAAAGAGAAAAACGGAGCTTGAAGCTCGATCAAAGGCAAAGGATGGAGATACAAGTCATTAGGAAAACCTGTACACCTGCACACACATGCAATTATCTAATCAGTCAATTAATGATCTAATCAGTGAATCAATGATCTAATCAACCAATTAATGATCGAATCAGCCAATCAATGATTTAATCAACCAATTAATGATATAATCAGCCAGTTATCTAATCAGCCTATTATTATCTAATCAGTCAATCAAATATTTAATAAGTAAATTAATTATCTAATCAGCCAATCAATTATCTAATCAGCCAATTAATAAGCTGATCAAGAATCAATGATCTAATCAGCCAATCAATGAACTAAACAACCAACTAATGAGAACTGGTTCGAGCTGACTGGACATCTTTGGCAACTCAAATAAACTCAAATAAAAGAGCATCTCAAATCTGCACAACACAGTGAACCTTGATCAGAAAAACATGTCAGCCTTCAATAATCTCTGAGAACAGAAATCTGCGGCCCCAGACGTCACAGACTCACTCAAACTGGTCAATTTCAGATGCACAGCTTGACCATTTTCATGAAAAAAAAAAATGAATTGCTTTCTTATTTTTACACTTGAGTGTCTAATATAGGACACCTAATGCCAGCTAGCTGTATAATTATATTTATTTATCTTCATATTTATGCAACACCTCTTTATATCTTCTGGGATATGATCATATCAGGGGTTTTTTGCGAAATCTGGAAATTTAAGTTTTGAATATTTTAAAAACAAACACTTCAAAGAAATGACCTGGAAATGGCCAAAAATAGATCAAATATTCCTGCAGTTAGAGTAGAGTGTAATCTAGAACATTCTAGATTGGTTCACCATCAGAGCTTGTTTATTTTGTCTTTTATTTTAAAATTATACCTAACCAAAATGGCAAAAAGATATTTGGAATAATTTAACAACAATATAAATTCTTATTTATTTTACAGTAATATTATTATTAATATTATTAATATAATACAATTAATAACAATACAATTATACAATAATATAATAATACAATAATAATAATAATAATACAATAATAATACAATTAATATATTAATATAATACAATTACAATTGTATAATACAATTCAGTTCCGTTGTATGGCCACACGGTGGCAGTGTGTGGGGTTTTTTATTATTATTTTCCGGCACCGCAGCAGCGAAGAATAACAACTGAGTTTGTTGTGCGTGTCCGACTGAGACGACGGACGAAGTGGGTAAAAAAGTCCGGTAAGAATAATATTTATGTTGGGTTTTAATGTTTTATTTAAATAATTTAGGGTCGAAGTTTTTCTCTTCACGGTCAATTTCATTGTCGTTAAAAATGTGAAAGTCGGTGGCTGAGGTGGAAAAACAGAAAGTGACAAATGAAATGAGAAACAATGCAGACCGTCACTACAATAATATAATAAAAAAAATAAAGGCGAATTCCTTATTGAGACTGATTAAATGTGTTTATATGCATATGTTTGTGGTGTTGTTTAGTGATTCTGGTGGTCAGTGTGTCCCGCGCTGACGTCACAGGGTGGACACCGTCTTTACTAGCTTCTTTTCTTACTGCTAAATTTTCAGCGATGTTCAGTGTCAATGTTGGACTCAAATTCCCAGAATTCACTGCAGCTATTATTTATATGGCACAGCTGGACACCACGTGCCCACAGTGGTGTTCCTGCAGAGGCTCTGAGGCTTGATCTTTTCTAGACAGAGACGAAGTAAGAGCTCTAAATCACACTGCAGCTCCATTTGAAGGTAGCCGAACTGCACTGTGGGTAAATGTAGGGAACAACAGCAGAATAAATCTACTGTTTTAATCTTTATGGTCCTTGCAGGTCTGACGTGGTCGTCCTCTCGCTCCCGGTTTTTGCCGATGTTGTCCCATGTTCGCCGTCTCGTCCATTCCTCCTCCGTTGCTCTCTCCTCTTCCAGACATTCATCTGCTTGTCACATGGAAGCCGCGTCCGCTCGGCCGGTCGAGACGTCCATTCGCACCAAACTGACTCAGGCTCTTGCTCCGGAGCACCTGGAGGTGCTGAACGAGAGCCACATGCATGCCGTGCCCCCGGGCTCCGAGTCACACTTCAGGGTTCTGGTGGTGAGCTCTCGCTTCGACGGCTTGTCTCTACTGCAGCGCCACCGACTGGTCAATGAGACCCTGAGCCACGAGCTAAGCACCAGCGTTCACGCTCTTGCCATCCAGGCCAAAACGCCCCAGCAGTGGAGCAGTGACCCGAGCCTGGCCAAGAGCCCGCCCTGCCTCGGAGGATCCAAACACGACAGCACGGTGGCAGAGAAGCTCAAACTGGGATCTGACTGATCTGATCCTGAGAACTTATGGGGAATGGAAACACTTAAAGATTAGTTATTTAATAATGATCCGTTTTAGAGAGCAGTGAGGAGCTGTTGTTTGTGTGTGTGTGTGTGTGTGTGTGTGTCCATGTTTTTTTGGACTTTAAACACACCACACTGAATAAAAGTGTAAATTATTACAATGCTGCTTTCCTTATCAGTCTGTTTTATGTGCTCTTCTTTACGGATATTCGCATAAAACTCAATAAAATATTTGTGGGGAAATATCTATGCATTCCTGAAGTCATGTCTATGTTGTTATCAATGACCTTAAAATAAAATGAATCAAATAAACGGGCGCAAGCCCCACCTACTTTGAGCGAATTGGTTTGATTGACGTGGTAGATGACCAATCAGCGACACACTAGCGCCCCCCCCCCCGTTTAAGTGCTTAACAAAAAACAAAACACCGTCAGTTTTTTAAACAAAATATTCTTTCTTTCAAACCCTTTCTGACCATAAATTAATTTTGATTTATAAAATTCACTTTTTTGTTAGCTGTTAATTCTGAATCATAAACTCTTAGTTATATGACTCTAATCTACTGTTATGAATAGATGTCCCTAATGTTAGCATGCTAACAGCTAGCCCGGCTCACGGTTATATCAGAAAACAAATGAACTCCTGAAGTAATTGAATAATCCTTGTCTAGAGACACTGGGCATCACATTATGTAATCTCTAACATTTCAGATATGTAAAAACTCTTAAAACCCAAGTTTAGGTTTCTATCTTTATTTGTACCGAGGAATTATTACAAACCGGAAATGGAAGCCGCCATAGCAGCGACTGGCATAGTAGCAGAGCTGTGCAGTTTGTCATAACATTTATACTCTGGATTTTATGTTTAATATCACTCTTTTTGTACAGTGTTTATTATTTTGGGTCAAATTGTTGCTTGCGGTAAAGCTGGAAACAGAAAAGTGTACAAAAGTTGTTTTTATCCACTTGCTGTCACCTTTCCCTCCACCAGGAGGCGACATAGACCAAGATTACACACTGATAAAAGAGGCGCTCGAGCGCTGTAACTTCATGAGCTTTATCTTCATGACCAAAGAAAAACCTCATTAATACTACAGGGATTTAATGATGTTTCTATGACAACGAATTTAGTTAATTTACAGACTCTAGGAGGAAGTCTACAGTCCGGGAATGTTGCTTATTTGTGTAGCACCAGTATCTCACACACACACACACCTGATATTTTGTAGGAAATCAAGCACTGTGACCCGGTTGGTTTCTAGTCACCTAATTCCAGGAAATATTTATTCTGAGAAGATAAATCGATAGAAAGTTTTAAATGACCTTTAGTCATTAGAGTTTTGACGTGATCGTGACTACACGTGGAACTTGTTAAGATTCTGTATGAAACTCTACTAAATAGAACTCCTTTTGTAGCTAAGAACCTTTAATTATCAGAAGAAATCTGCAAGAACCATTGAAGAACCCTTTTTTCCTGGTGCAAACCTGCATTTAGACGGTGTAGCTAAATTCAAAAACACTTAGGTTAGCTGTATTAGGAATATAATTAAATACTAGTAATGTAAATAAAAATGTAAGGGGATTTCAGTTGTTTCTCTGGAGGAGCTCTTAAATCTTCTATATAGAAATCAACGCAAAGTGTTCTCCTATTAGAAATTGTTTTAAATAGAACCCTTAAAGGGGTAAGTCTGAGGTACAAACTCCAAATTATGGGTCATTTACTTTCTTAATACGTAGAACATGCAAATTAAAAATGTCTAAACTGTCAGGGTAAGGGTTTATTAGGGTTCTTTATAGAAGGGGGATCTGTGTTTATCCAGGGTACTTTAGGTATTCATTAGATAATAGGTTACTTATAGGCTTCTACCTAGTATACTGTTAGAACAGTGTGTATGTGTGTGTGTGTGGTTAATATTAATCATATGTTTGTTGAAGGAAATAAAGTTTAAAATTAACAATTACAATTACAATTAACCAAAATTTTGTTGTAAAAGGGGAACTAGGTGGAGAACGACAACTGGTGTGGTGGCCTGGCTAGAAAAACAATATTGTGACCATTTTACAGCTTTGTTCATTAGTGAGAGAGAAGGAGAGAGAGAGAGAGAGGGAGGGCCCGGGGCCTGAGGCTGAGCTGACAGGTTAAAGCAGGGAGCCATGAGCACACACACTTCACTCCCCTCAGAAAAATGTCTGATTTGTGTATTCGGTGTCCAGGTGCTGCTGAACGCTCCATCTGGGTGACAGAATCCAGAGCTTTAAACACAGGTGGGCTAATTTTACTGCCCTGATGGATCCATGCAGCCGGACGAGGGGTCACACCGGGGCCGAGGCTGTGCTAAAGAACACTTAGCCATTATCTCACTCACTCACTCACTCACTCACTCACTCACTCACTCACTCACTCACTCACTCACTCACTCACTCACTTATTTATTTATTTATTTATTTATTTATTTATTTACCCATAAGTTTTATTTATTTATCTATCTATCTATCTATCTATCTATCTATCTATCTATCTATCTATCTATCTATCTATCTATCTATCTATCTATTTATTTACCCATAAGTTTTATTTATTTATTTATTTATTTATTTACCTATAAGTTTTTTAATCATTAATTAATTAATTTGTTTTTGTTTACTTGTTTTTTGTTTGCTTATTTACTCATTCAATATGTTTTATTGGTGTGTTTCTTATTTATTTATTTATTTATTTGTTCTTTTGTTAATTTTTTCTTATTTATTTATTTATTTATTTATTTATTTATTTATTTATTTATTATTTTTTATTTATCTATTTTTTTATGTATGTATGTATGTATGTATCTATCTATCTATCTATCTATCTATCTATCTATCTATCTATCTATCTATCTATCTATCTATCTATCGTCTTAAATGTACAACCATTAAGGCTTCTACCATGAATGGTTCCAAATAGAACCCTTTTAAGAGGCTAAGAAGATTGGGTTTTTATTTCTCAAGACAGTATTGCTGAGGTTCTAAAATTTTTTAATATTTACTAAATATAAAAAGTACAAATTTAGAACCTTAAGCAAAGCCCTAAAGGTTCTATGTGCAAACCTTTAAAAACAGGTTCCAGGCAGTGCATAAGTGTGCAGTTTGGGAACCTTTTAGAAGATGAAACCCATAGAAACTTATAGAACCCATTTTTCTGATGCGTTACCTGGGTACTGCACTGGTACTTGCTGCACGCACTCTCTAAAAGGTTCTTTATAGGTTTTAATTAAAAGAGAAATTTCTCCAAGGGTTCTACTCAGGAAACCTTGTGGGTTCTGCACTGCTATGGCTCTATGCTCTGTTTTTGTTTAATTAAGAAGCCGCTTGTGTGTGATTGTGTTCTAGATTTTGGTTTCTGCGGAGTCTCGGCCTGAAGGTTGAAATGAAATGAAATAAAGCCTTGCGGATGGGAACCCAGGCTGGGAACCGGAGCATCAGTGGGGCAGAGTGATGGTGCCAGGGCTGGGATCCTGCCTGGCGTGTCGTTCCCGTGAGCGCCCTGATTTACGGGCCATGCTGCTGGATCTCGGCTCCCCGAGCATCGCTGACCTCCAGGATCAGGAGTCAAAAGGTTAGAGACCGAGGGGGTGAAGGGCACCAAATGGCTGTCTGAAAAAAGCCCCTCCAGGGCCGGGGCCGTCTCCACGGAATTGACGTCTGTAACTTTCCTCGGTCACATGTGCTGCTCGCATGCTGCGGTAGGCCAATGGCTTTAACATTTGCCGCAATCATAAACTCCCGATCTCTGCGATTGTGCTGTTAATTACAAAAGCAGTTTGTTTCTCAGCGTGTCACAAATGGCTCCTGTGTGGGATCCGGGCTGGATTTTGCGTCGTCCTGTTGTGTTTTTTTTAAACAAAGCGATTGCTTGAACCAAACCTGCGTGAGATGTGTTCTTTGTGAACAAAATAATTACATTCTCATGAAAATAACAGCAGAATTCACCGGGGGGGGGGGGGGGGATTCATCAGCGTGGCTGTTTATCTGTTTTGTCTTTTCGTAATCAAAGAAAACAATCAGATTTAAGGTGATGGAAACAGCTCATTAAGTCCTTTAGATTAGAAGGCTTTCTCCCGGTCCGGCTGTTCGGTTAACGAACGCAGCTCCTGAATGAGAGGCCACGAAGAGGAAGACAAAGGCGAAAGGACAGGCGAGACAATATCCTTGTGTGGGAGAATTAGTTACACTCAGTAGTCCAAGTATTCAAAGCAGAGAGAGGATCAGAGAGGATTAGGAGCAAAGTCCACACAGGTGGATGGAGGAAGAGTCACAGGGCACAAGCGTACCTTGTTTAGGATACAGAGGAGTGATGGGGGAGATGCGGACGACCCTCTCGCTCTCACACACACACACACACATACACACACACACACTTGTACACACTCTGATACAAACACTGCTACACACACTCTCATAAAGCTGTGATAATTCACTCATAACACAAAAAAAGTACAACAGCAACAATACACAAAGAAAAACACTTTTTTAATAAGTCTGGAATGCATTTTGTGAATTTTTTAAATTCAAATTAAGATCCAGTTTATCAGTTAATTAGAATTAAAATAAATTTTATTTATTTTATTCAATCATTTACATTTTATTCAATAATTAATTTGTATTTAAATGATTAAATAATTGATTAATTTGTCAATATTTTTTGCATGAAACTTAAAAGTATAAAATGTGAAAGTGTGTAATTGTGCACTGAATCAAACAACCGGCGAATAAACGAATAAAATTCATTCATTCATTCATTTTGGATGAAAGTGTGTAGCATTGATTCATTAAATAACTGATTACTATGTTAATTACTAATTAACAAACTGGGTACTAATTACATTGAACTGGAAATTAAATGAAGTTGTTGGTGAGAAGATAAAAATAAAATTAAATCTAAAAAATAAAATTATATATTTTTTGGAATGCACTTAAAATAAATGATTGCTAGTAATAATAATAATAATAATAATAATAGGAATCGTGTGTTCACCTGTAACTCCCTGGTTCCGGTTGAGGGCGTGTGGGTGCAGTCAGCCTGAGCCAAGGGGTCAAAGGTCACACCCCGAAAGTCGGCCCAAACCCGAGGCTTAATCTCCTGTAGTCCAGATGCATGATCTGCTGAAAAGAGCCCACTTTGGCGGAGACAAAAGCGTGATCTATTGTTTTCTCTGTCAGGCTGTGTGATATATTCTATCCGATGCAACACGGGACAAAAACGGCCCGGCGATTATATAAGCGCCATCGCTCTCCTCCCATGCTGCGTCTGCCGGAGATGTTGCGGACAGCGGGCTGTTTGACCTCGCACTCTTCTGGTCTTTGTTCCAGATGCCCCCTGTTTTTCCACCTCGCCCTGAACCCGCCGCTGCTGTGTTCTCTTTCAAAATAAAGCGTCAGGGGCCCTCCAGTTTATTTTCATTAGGCCTTTGAAACGAGACTTTTCAGAGGGCCGAGGAGAAACCGAAGAACGCCTTAATACGGCGATTAGGAGGCAAATAAAACATTGGAGCTGAAGAAAGACGAGGTCGCCTGAGGGTTTACAGCGTTTTTGCGCTTTAGCTCATCCTGGTGCGGTCAGAGATCAAGCGTGCTGCTTGTTCGATTGACTGATTTGGATTCTCTGCTAAGTGGGTTCTGTGCTCTGTGTGGAGAACTTCAGGAACATTATACAATATTCTAAAGGCATATTACACACACACACACAACCCACTCCACGATTAGCTAAATGATTTGATATTGATCTGTATAACATGATTCGGGATAACATGTCTAAACCCCCCCCCCCCCCACCCCACCCCATCCCATTGCCGTCAAGCTGACAGCTGATAGAAGACAGATCGCGAGCGCAGGGTGATGCACTGACCCCTGACTGGGTCTGTACACACGGCGTGTTTGCTAACATGAAGCTCATGTGATTTCACTTAAGCTTTTCATTTCTTCACATCATCGTCACTGCTGTGTTTCTCCTGCTGTCCTGATCCGACTTCTTCCACTCCGTCTCATAATGTCTGCAGGAAAAGAATTAAAAATCCAGGGACCAGAGAAATCGAAATATTTAAGAAATTTCCAACAGGCTTCTGAGTGAAGTGAAGGTGATGCGTTCTTGGGAAATATATTAGTGTATAAATATAACTATTTATCCTAACATTCACTTAAAACACAGAGATCCTTTTGTGGGTCAGAAATGAAGAAATGACTGCTTTGTTGGAAAAATTTCAAGAGTGTCTCATGTCACATAGGCAGCCATTATAATTATTCACTTATTATTGTTAACCACAGGTTTAGTTTTAGGATTTCAGGTTTAGGCCCTGCCCACTCAGTGCTCTCGAACCACAGGGTCATAATGGTCTGCTGATTATTTTCTCATAACCACACAACCTGGAGTGAATGCAGTTTCTCCAGCGATTCTCCACTAAAGAACAACAGCATCTATTTTATCTGTTTATAAGTAATTCATTTATATTTAACGTTATTCGTTATTCATCCATGAAACGAGCCAGTTCTACTTCTTGCTTTGTTCTAGCGGCTATAAACATTCACACGTTCTGTTTTCTTTCTCTCTCTCTTGAAGTTTAAAGACAAAATAAATAAATAAATAAATCCAGCAGCTTGTCGTCTTACTGAGAAACCGCTGATGAAGACCTGATGAAGGAAAGCTTCTCCTCTAACACTGGAGACTCCTTCCGTAAACACAACATAAATGCTTATCTTCTTATAGAAAACTTCACCTGCTGATCAGAATCAAGAATTTAAAGCGCTGTGGGATAAAAAACATCGCCAAGAGAGTGTATTCTATTCACCTCAAACCCTTCAGTCCCAGCCCTGAGGAAACGATGATCCATGGAATCCTAGTGATTGTCGTATTCCATGAAATTCTATTACACACACACACCCACACACACACACACACACACACAAAAAGAGCTGCGTCTTGTCTTTAACTTCCCTCCAGGTCTCTGTAGTGTGCTTCCTCTCCCGCATTCACATCACAGTAACCAGGCACCACGTCGCTACGCTCCATTGCTCCTGCGGCTCGGATGCCTCTCTCCGTCTCATTCACACTCACATCAGGAATCTCTGGGGTCTGTTTACTAAACACACCAACAAGCTTTCTCAGAGACACACACACACACCACATACACACACACACACACCATACACTTACACAAATACACACCACACACAAATACACACCACACACACATACACACCACACACACACACATTCACACCACACACACAAACGCACAGCACACACACCAACCACACCCACACCCCACACACATACACACGCATCCCACACACATCCCATCTTGGACACTTCCCCTCTCTCTCTCTCAAAACACACACACACACACACCACATATATGCACAGATCCCACCTTGGCCACTTCCCCTTTCAACAGAAAGTCTGTTCATTTTTTCATATTAGCACAGTTCATACAATATGGAAAAAAGTTTTTATATTTTTTTGTGGAAAATTCACTGGTCCACTTTCTTTTTCTTTCTTTCTTTCTTTCTTTCTTTCTTTCTTTCTTTCTTTCTTTCTTTCTTTCTTTCTTTCTTTCTTTCTTTTCTTTTCTTTTCTTCTTTACTCTATACATTGCGTCATTTTCTCCAGGTCTTCATCACTTTTTCTTCTATACTTTCTGTTTGATTTTTTTAAAAATGTTTCTTCCCTGAAATCTGTAAATCTGTACTTTAAATACTAGTTTATGTTTTCTGTGTGTGTGTGTGTGTGTGAAAATGAGAAGCAAATATGATACAGTGGAGTATATTGCCTTATATGGTAGATTATTTTCGTTCATTTGTATTTGTTTTAAAAAATAAATAAATAAAATCTATTGTTTATGGCCCAGAATTTATTTATTTTTTTCCACTAACCAACCGTTCAGCACCCTTCCTGATTCCTTGAGTCCAGCGTGAACATTAAGATTTTTGTCTTTCGTGACTAATTCCTCAGAGCTTTCTTTTATTTCTGCTGTCCACTTCCTTTGGTAAATTTTGGCCTCTTTTTTTTCTCCTGATGTTTACAACACCGAAGCCGTCTCGGAGTCGCCAGCTGAGCGAGAGCGTGCTGAGGAATGACATCTTTCTGCTTTAAGTGCCTTGCTCCAGCACGACCAAGTAGGTCAAGAGAATCGACATGAGGTGAAGAGACTCACGAGAGCGTGAGGAGAAGGTCAACCGTAAAATCCCCCTCACACACTCACACACACTCACACACACACACACACACACATAGCCAGGATCCTGTCTTCCTTCTGGCATCTCTCTCTCTCTCTCTCTCTCTCTCTCTCATGGTGTCCATGGCGTCATCATGGTGGCTGCTCAGATTGTGAATGTTTGTACTGTATCATCTCGTCAGAGACTCTCAGAGACAGTAAGGACGGAAGAGAGGGGAAGAGGGGGGACATCCTTCTACCCCGGACGGGGCGGATGGACGCGTCGACCCTGAATGTCAGATGTCAACAGTGTTTGCTTAATTGCTTCAGTGGGTGCCAGTTTCACTCAGGAGGTGTTGAGTGACGCGTTCGTGGTGGGAAAAGCTGGAAAACTTCAGCGCAATTCAATTAGGGAATACTGACGAGCTGGCATCATGAAAACGCTGCACAGATACACTGTAAAGCAGTGTCATAAAACACTTCTCAGTTGCGTGTTTGCTTTTCTGTAACAGGAAGTGACGGCCTGCTGTTGAAGAGCTTGACTGATTTCACAACAGGAAGAAGAGCTGAAGAATCACCTCACCGGCGCAGGATCTAAACAAACCTTAGCGAAGATTAGCGAACTAACGTAAAGATCAGAGAGGGAATGTTACTGACTCGTACGTGTGTGAAGATCACAGGAAGTGACATATTCCAGCGTATTTCATATTAAAGGGATTGAGATGTGAGATGTTCCAGCCTGCACAAATTTGTCCAAATGAATAAACTCTGGCCGTTTTTTCTTCATCATTTGATGATTAAAACTGGAACTGAGGCAAAAATACACAGACTAATGGATATACTCTACATATACATAAATATCTGGTTCTGAAGGGCACTTAATTGGATGGACGGAAAATTTCATTCATGAGAAACATTTGAGTGATTTTCAGGAAGTGATAAAGAATATAATTTTTCAGCAAGAAGGTCCTGGGTTTGAATCCTGGGTTTGAACAGACAGGGGCCTTTCTGTGTGGAGTTTGCATGTTCTCCCCGTGCCTGTGTGGGTTTACTCCGGGTACTCCGGTTTCCTCCCACAGTCCAAAACTTGATTGGTAATTCTAAATTGCCAATAGGAGTGAGTGTGAGTGTGTGTGGTTGTCTGTCTATAAGTGGCCCTGTGATGGACTGGTGACCTGTCCAGGGTGTACCCCTGCCTTTCACCCAATGTGTGCTGGGATAGGCTCCAGCAGATCCCCGTGACCCTAATTAGGAATAAAGTGGGTGTAGAAAATGGATGGATGTATTGGTGTTTGTTATATAAACTATATAAATAAAAACGGCACTAAGACACCAGTTTTAAGATCAGACGCATGGTAATGAATGAAAAGTTGCTGTTCCATTGCAGATATAAAAATTTGGGACGGAAATGTCTTTGTCTTTGCTGCACACATTGTAAAAGAACATAAAATCACACACCTTTAACACTTCAGCAAAACGTTACTGATTATATTTGTGTTTTTGCTGAAATACAGAAGCCTATCTACCACCGTGTGTAAAGAATCCCAGTGTGTCTGAGGCTGAAGATGAGGCAGGAGACTTACCTCATCGGCTAACGCACTAAAAATACCTGTTGCTGATTTAAAAAATTGTCAGTTATCCCAAATTGGATCTAGCTCGCTAACAAAACAAGGCAGTGAAGCGTATTAGAACAGTTGAATTATCAGTAGAAATAATCTGATTAATGAATAACGTGGAGCGTTTGCTCCTGAACATGCAGCCATGTCACGAAGATAGAATCTTCTGGAAAGGAAGCAGTTTCAGTTTTTTTGTGGGACGATGGAAAAAAAAGTCATTTGCTGTGAAGGAGCTGTCACGTCGAACGGCAGCACATGAGCCAGCATTTTTTTTTTTAAAGAGGGCGTGAAAAGAGGGAGTCGGAGAAAGATGGTGGGTAGAAGCTGCTCCTCCTTTAACTCTGGAGAAAGAGGATGAAACCTGTCATTAGGAAGGTTAAATGAAGAAAGCCCTCGGTAGGGTGGCTATTGTCGCAGGACAGAGAGGAGGGCCAGCTCTTTAGGGCCTTAAATAACATGGCCTGCTGCATTGTCCTGCGCTGAAAAGGCAGAGGTGAAGGGGGGGGTGGCTGAAACAGCAGTCAGCAGCGGGGATGGGCGCTGGCAGGGGATCCACCATCCTTTTTTTTGTTTAATTTTATTTTCATCTCTTGTTGTTCTTTCTTTCTCGACAGCTCATCCAGAACCGGTTTTAGAAAGCTCTCTGAGACGCGCCATCCTGGGGGGAAAATCATCTCTCTTGTCTTTAAAAAAAGGAGTGAATTCACTTGTTCCACATTTAAGCCTCTCCTTAAGGCATGAAGCTCTTCACTTCAGCCTTCCCTTTTGTTTAAGGATAAAGTGACAATTCCAGAGGCTATAAAGGTCATCTCATTATGACAGAAATTATATATATTATACCTATGTAATGATAGTCCTGCTTTAGAAAAAGGTCATGCCTTTAAAACAAAAAAAACCCCAAAAAATCAGATGATAGTAGAGATGTGAACAGGCGCTTGGTTAGTCTGCACTCCTGCCTTTGATCTATGAATAATTACTTGACGGATTACAGACCGACTTTCACTCAGTGACCGCTGATAAGAGCGTGATGAATTCCTGCCATGAGGTTTGCATTTGTAGGTGTCAGGTTTAAGGCGAAAAAAACAAATATGCACAAAATGGCCAAGGAAACGCAGCAGAAATGCTTGAAATGGTTTCCAAATCAACCAAAATAATGGGTGAAATATTCCTAAAAAGTTTTAAAAAAAAAATCCTTCCACTACCAGTGAAGCAATTGGTAAGTATATAAAAAAGGCAGTGAAGATCGGAAACGTGTGTTTTCAGCTCACAGAGGGCAAAATTACGTAAAACTTTCTGATAATTTGTTATAGATGTAACTATAAAGGTAGCTATAAATTGATAAATCAGGGTGTGCTGTTATACAAAAACATTAAACTTTAGGTGATAGCAGTAACTTCATCACACCAGTGCAGTGTTAATTATTTTCCTCTAACAACACAACAGTGTGTTACTGAGTTATTGTTACTCTTTAATTTTTACACATTTTTATTAATCCAATCAAACTAAAGCTATATATTTTTTCTTGCATTTTTTTTGACACCTTAGGTTTATTTTTTTGCTTACACTTACATTGTTTTAAGGAAACGAGAATGTGACCAAAGCAGGATTTTTTTTTCTTTGGAGGACATTGATCAGGTTAAACCACCTGTTAGTGTTTAACTCACCTTGTGTCCACTTTTCGCTTTGTTCACCATGTCTGAATATTAACTCTGGACAGGGGGATGTTTCTGTACCTTAGTTATCCTAACAGAAAATTGTGTGATCAAAGTCTGTATGAAAGCAGAGCAGATTTATATAAATTCTTTACAAAAACCTTGAGGATGTTGGAGAGGTTGTGTATTGAAGAAAGCTTTTAGATTCCTCACTGTTTTTTTTTTTATTTAATTTGAACAGAATGTTGAGAATTAAAAAAAAATACTAAATACAGGGGTGTCAATACTTAAGAAATAGTGGTATGTTTGAAAAAACAAAAAACAAAAAAAAACAACCCAGATATGAGTTTAAAATTTTTATGTATAAATTCCTGTTAATTAATTAATGTTTAAATTACTTATTGCAAAATGTATTTATTTAAATGAATTTATTATTATTATTAATTTTGTTTATAAATATATTGAATATCCAAAGAAATTATTAAACATTTCCTATTATGAGATTATTATCAATTAAATATAAGATTATTTATTAATTTTTTTTTAGAGGTTTTTACATATTTACATGCTTTAAATTTTTCTTCTTTTCAGGCATTCTTACAGATCAGCATTTTTTAAATACATAAAGTTAGAGATAATGTCCAGAAACAGGTTTAATAATTGTATATACATATTTACATATATTTTATATATGTCATTTAATAATTAAGATATTTTTTTCTTTGCTCATATGTCATTTTTTTGCGTCACTCTTTTATTACCTACAATCAAACATGACAATTTTTTAAAAATGTTTTTTATCAAATGTGCCAGTAATTCTGGCATACATTATAAATGAAAGATACTTTTAAACAACTCGAAACCCCTTCACTTCAGCTGTTTTATCCTCACGACAAGCATGACCTTTGTATATTGGGAAATGCTCCTTGGCGAGATATTAATGCGACGCAACGTATGACGTCCTTGAAATTGCGAAACGTTACATTAACCTGCTTTTCAGCGTTTTCCAAATAAGATGCAAAGGTCAAGAAAAGGTCTCCTAATCTGTCTCTGCTGGGAATCTCACAGGCTCACATGGGTTTGTGACAACTTAACACTCTCCAGCTCTACCTGAATAGGCCGTAAACCTATTTGGACAATTAGTGACTCCATTAGAAGGCTTTCTCTCGGTGCTGGCGCTCTAACGGTTCGAGGAGCACAATAAAGTGCAGGCTGAGATTCAGATCCCAATCAGCAGCACCCACGGTTTTCAATAAAGACCCTGAAGTCATCAAAAGCTCATTCTGGAGTCATGCAGATACAGCAGTTTGAGTGTGAACAATAATAATAATAAAAAAGAGAGAGAGAGCAAGTCTTGTGTCCTTCTGGTGTTTATCATTAATGGAAGTCTTTAGTAGATGAATAACTGGATGACAAATTGAGGACGGACTCAGACCTTGTTAATGAGTACAGGGACAAAAATGCAAAATGAAAGAAAGACTTCTGGTTATCTCAGCATTGTGTCAGCCGGCCAGCCGAAGCCATATCCGACAGTCTCGTTTAAAAAGAACAGCAAATACTGTAGCGGGCGTTTAAATAGAGGACGGCTGTGCAGAGGGAGGCTAATCACTTTCCCCGCTGTCTTCTCATGAGCTAGAGTGAAAGATCACAGCGTTAGCAGCAGGGCTAGCCCGCCGTGCCTCACTGCTCCACCCACTCCCATTCAGCGGCTCCTAGGGTGGCTGTTTTGGGCCGCCGCACCATTGATGCGGTGATGGATGGCTTCATAAAGCTGCCCTTCTCTCTGAAGGAATGCCATGGTCCTCTCCCTCCAGGCGGGAGGCAGATGCAGAGGCTTCCCCTTTCCCCAGCTCTTTCCCAGGATTCCCCTGGGAGGGTGTCAGGCAAGAACCTGATGCTCTTATTGTTAGGAGATGTGGGCTCAGGCGGTCTCATCCCACCTCCACACCCACACGGCAATTGGGTTATGCCAATTTGACAATGTGTGTGTCCGGCCAGCTGCAGGTACGTTAGACTTGTGCGTGTGCTTGTGTGCAGAGGCCATGTGTGTTTTCCTGGCACTAACCGAGATTGTGGGTTATTTCTCTCTCTGCCCGGAGGCTGCTGGAGCGACGGCTCACTGCGGTTTGACTCAGAGACTCCATTCAGACCGCGGCTCCGTTAGCACGGGCGTAGAAATCGGCTTTATTGAATCGGACACGGTCAGGGGTTTAGGGAAAAGGATCACGGGGGCCTTTCTCTCATTGATTTGCCACAGTTAAGAATCCACCACGCTGTGGTACCTGGCTTGAAAGGACATCCCTAAACAACAAAATAAGTCAAAACACATGGTGGTCCCGGCATGTTTCGGCTCAAAGATTCTTTAACAAAAAAAAAAAAAAGAACTGCTGCAAGAGAACGCTTGTGGTATCAGAGTGATAAAAAATAATGACACTTTTATATATGCCAAAATCCAGCTGGAAGACACTAGAAGGTCCTGACCGTAATAATTCCAAGCGATACAGGGAGAAGCCACAAAAAGGAAAAAAACAGGCCACCACGACGCGATGACGCAGTATATCAAGTTGCCTGACACTTCCTCAACAGTCAATGTGTTGTCGAGGACATGAATGGAATTAAAAACGCAGCGCGCGGCGGTTAAGCAGGAACTTCTCCGAGCCTGTACAACAGGCCTTTTCAGGCAGCTTGAACACATATAACATTGTAATCTTGCAATCAAAGAAGAAAATGACAGAGTGGCCAGCATGCGCGGGCAGTAATAGTCCGATGGTTCATAAAGCGTTTTAAGAGGCTTTTAAGTTGCGCCGGGCAGCGGGGCAGCTGAATAGAAAGTAGGGGGGGACAATGATTTTAAAGTGCTCCCTTGATGTCACAGACTATTACCCAGATATTACGAGTAATTATGCCGTGTGAGTCTCACAGGAACCAGGGTGTACATGGGTAGAAGCGGTCCAGAGAGAGTTTGTGTGTGGGTGCGTAGGAGGGAGGGTTCACAAGAACAGGAGATTTTTTGTGCTAGAGAAAGAGAGGCTCGGACACTTCATCTTCTCTTCTCTGTGCTGCCAAAAAGGCCAGAGGTCAAATGTCAGGGCGATTGAAGAATTCCAAGCTGCATGCCGACAGATCAGATTTCGGCAGCGGGGGAGGGGAGGGATCTGCCCTAAAGGGATAGGTGCCTGTATATGTGTGAGCTTGTCCTAACAGCTTTTTTGTTTAAGGCATCTCCGTGATCTGGTGACTTCTGAGGTTTCACTCAGAAAGTTGTGAAAGCTTTTCTCAAAGAGCACGAAGTTACCAAGGCTGGGGGGACCGGTTATGACTAGAAGTTCATAGAACTGTTGAAAATAAAACTGGAGAACTTTTTAAAACTTTGGATTGGTTTTCAGTTTAGTGCAAGCAATGACGTATGTGTGATAAAATCTACACTCAAGCCTTTTTTTTATTGTGAACTTGTCTTGTGACTATTACAAGAACAATGAACATGCCCTATTGGAATGATTATTATACTCTATATCACTTCATGTGTTTTCTTTTTCTATGAGAGTCAAAGCTGGTGGAATTTTTGTTTGTTGAGACTCTGAGGTAATATGGTAATATTTTTTTAATGAAGGTGTGGTCACCATGCCAAAGCTGAACCTGATATCTAGATCTTGGTTAAATGTTTGATGGAAATGGAAGAAAAAGTCTCTGCAAATTTGTGTAATGTGACATGGGTTAATAGTATATCCATGTTTCAATGGCAGTGACTCCATTATGTCCTTCGACGTCATTCCAAGTGCACTAAGATTTGGTTCTTGTTGACACAATGATATAATTCAATAGAATTTTTTTTCAATTGAAAAGTCTATTGCGTCTCAGACACACACTTTAACAATAGTTACTACAAGTTATATATCAATTTACCCCAAAACACATGGCAGCACCACAGGTTTTAGTCAGACCAGTTTTTCCTAAATATGACAGATATTAAAGGGATAATGGGATTAAATCTGCTAAGTTTCCATGTTTTGAACCCACAAGTTCCGATGTGCACCGTACGTTTTGACGAAAACACGACTGCCCTTTAGAAGCAGGAATCCCGAAGCTGAACTCTAGAAGAATTATAATGAGTGATGGTGGTTTTATAGGATTTCACACTAAATTAGCTGAATGAAAAGCTACATGCCCTACACCTCCCCCTGTCCTAACCTTAACTCTTCATTACTTTTTATGTCAGCTGCTTTGATGGACTCCACTTTCAAATGGAAACACATACGTTTGTAATTCCTGGTCCTGGATCTTGCTAACGATATCAGTGCAATTTCTTTACATTGTCATTTTAAATGCTTATTTTTTATTGGGTTCAGATGCATTGTTCAGGCTTTAATCCTCTGGGAAAAGAGCATTAGTGAATCCTGACCATAAAAAAGGTCACTATTTTTGACCCAAATGATCTGTGATTCCTCTACATTTAGACTTAATACCTTAATACCAGGCAGTGCATGTTCAAACACACACACACACACACATGTACTGCCAGTGTGCAGTCTGTATAATGAGCCGTTTTACAGTATTGCGTCTTTAGTCTCTTTCATTGGCCATCTGCTCTTTACATGGCTACAGGTCATTAAAGACTAACTGTTGACGAATCCTTGGCTTCTCACCAAAATCCACCAAGTTTTCGAGCTTACTAACTAATAGGACACTTTGTGGAAGTGCAAGGCTTTGATGCTGGTCTATTTAACAACACGGCCTTTCCATGATTGGGGTGAGAATTGGCCAGCATGGTTCCAGGAGGGAAGTGTAAACCATGGATTAGCCGGACTAATGGCCTCTTACTTGTCATTGATGTTAATTGGTGTTAATTAGGGCTTCCAATACACTGTATTTTTCTCTGTATAGCTGTGTTTTTTTCCAGGGGGTTGTTCCACGATGAACCTTTTCATACTTGTGCTACATGAGTGGCGGATCGTCATCTGACAGCATCCTTCTGTTTGTGCTTCTCTCATTGTCAGAGGCAATTTGCTCTCGCCACACTGACTTCCATTTGACAGGTTTGATCTTCACAACCATCCAAGGGGTCACCTTTTAGTCTTTGTTTTTGGGCTTAGATCCCAACCCCCCGAAGCCATTGTACCCATCATCCCTGTTTGTGTTTCTCCTCAGCTGGGTTGCATCGTTTGCTCAAAATCTTTCGCTCCGTAATACAGCGTTTTGTCAGTTTGGTTAACCCCCTCGCCTTCTCCACTGACTTGATGCTTCACAATACACAGTACGATGAATTGATAAACAGGCACCAACAGGCGTGTTTGCTTGTGCAGGGGAATGCAAGCTCTATTTGTTGAATTGCAATTGCTTGCACCAACTCGACAAGGCCTGTTTAGTGGGAAAGGAGGCCCCGGTTTGGTGGATTTCTCTGGTCAACACCTGGTATCACTTTATTAACCCCTCGTCCGTCGCGACCCCTGAACACTCGGGAACAGCAGGGCCATCGGGTCGGCCCCCGTGGACGTCAGGGCTGCCTTTGAAGGGGGGAAATGATGCCCCACATTGGAGCCTCCATGATGACTTTACCAGTACCATGACCTATCTGACCTCTTCCCCCCTCGCCTCTCCCACAGCTGCTGGCCCCCACCAGCCTCCACATTACAGAGAGCCAGAGAAAGACTCAGAGAACATTGGAACGAGCATTGGAAAGGGGGAGAACGGTAAAAGGTCAACCGGTGGTCAGAAGATTTTTATTGGGATTGAGAGGGAGCTGGAGCAAGGGAGGGAGAACACGTTAAAGACCACCGTCTGAGAATTTAACTGCAGGGAATTTAGCTTCGCCCTTCGCTCACCAAGTGAAGTACAGATCAGTTTAACCCTGAACCACGAGGAAGCATCAGAATTTGGCTTGATCCTTTCACCCGATCCCCGGTGTCACAAACACGCTTAGCCGCAGACCAATCAGCTCATTGTTTTTGGTTATTGTGTGTTGATTTATTTATATAAGTCATGGTCATCTCACAGGAACGCTCTTTTGCTCTTCAATCACAGATGGCATAATATTATTAGAAGATAAACTTGACCCAGATAGAATCCCACATCTGAGATCGCAAAGATGAGCAGAAAAGTCATTCTTCCCCATTGTATTCAGGTTCTTACTCATTTCCTGTTCTTGGCCTTGTTATCTCCTGGTGGATACAGGGATGACATTACCAAAGCCACGCTCCTCAAGATGTATCGGTGCTACGTGTTAGCGACAGTCCAGTCCTTGCTGCACTTATAACAGTGAGAAAAACACAAGGTTATCAGCAGACCTGACCCTCGCTGTTGCGACTGCTCACCATGGCTATAGTGCCACAGTCACAAGGCTTTCCCCCTCTGGCAGACCTGCTGGAGAAATTTACAGCCTGATCGCATGACTGCAGTCCTCGGGTAAAAATGCCATAAACACTGCATTATGGTGAAGGAGGAGGGGGACAAAGCAAATCTGTTACAGCCCAGTATTCTTCCTTGTTAAGTTCATTGGTCACAGTCATCTTGCCTGATGATTTATAATGGTATGTTTTTGCTCTTGCGGCCTGCTTGCGGTTTCAAACGTTTGGAGTTTGCACAAGGAAAAGTGAACGCGTTCAAGCACATATACTGTAACTCTTCAGGAAAGGAAAAAAAAAAGTTTTCAGTGACGAGTGAGACTTTTCACAGCTCTGTGGGAACCTTCACCCATCGGTTCGACTAATGATTTCAACATGGGACTTAAAGATCTTAGTTAACAAAAGTAATAACCTCCACCATTTATCTCTCTTCTTTCTTTCACTCGCTCTTAGCTGTCTCTATAGGCATCTTTTTATGGAGCTGACATTCCTGGGTTGGCTGAAACAGAAGCTCTTGTTTAGGAGCCACCCTCCCATCCAAAGCCCCTTTTTTATCATCTTCCTAGTTTTGGAGCTTGGGAGCAAAGGTCAAGACCCCCTCCAGCTTCAGAGACATGTTAGGTCATGCTAGCCACATGCTGTACTGCTCCCTGTTTAGTCCTGAAAACGCCGAGTCCACGCCTTTACCGAGAGCTATGAGTGCACGCATTTACAACAACACGTTAAGAGCACTTTAGTGTCAGCGGGTCAGTGAAACTTACACGTTTTTAATTTTGGTGCTTCATTTGAACAACAAATCATTTTGCCGTGTTAAAATTTCATGTTACTACTAAAAATGGCAGGTTTAATTAATTAATGAATGCAGTCACTGTATAATGGTCTCATTTCTATATTAACAACATTATATTATCTGTGTTTATTCTGCATGTTTGGAAGGAGTCTCCAATATCAGCACAGATAAGTTCTCATCATCTTCAAGAGAACAGGATCTGACCTGCTTCACAGACGTTCCACAACATTAAAGGTGCCTATAAACAAATACAAAGCATACAAAAGGCTAGTTGTGGTATAAGAGGAATAAAGTCATTTAGGTCATGTTTGTAGCTTGAACAATTAATCTACATGATAACTCTTGAATCAATTCGAAAATTGATTCAGTTTAGAATTGAATCAATTCGTCAATCAATTAAAATTCTGTTTGATAATACTGAAAATTTCCTAGCTCCAGATCTTCAATTCTATAATAATAGATAATAATATCCATACATTTTCTCTTATTGTTTTCACCTATTGTGAATATATGCTCTGAGCCAGTGAATGGTGGCCATGGCGTTTAGGTCATTTGACTGCCATTGCTCTAGCTGAATCAGCATCAGCGTCATATCCGCCCTCGCCATGAAATATTATGGATTTGGATGCATAAACAGGAATTTTCCAGAAAAAAAAACTGAAGGGAAGCCTCCTAACCCTAACGCAAGACCCCTCTGAATATACAAACAAATAACTAAATAAATCTGGAGGTTTCTGGCTGGAGGTTAGCATCTCTACAGGAGGTCAGTACAGGAACAGATAAATCTCAGTTAAAGACGCCATGATTCTCGGTGTTTAACCTCTTAATCAACCCCAGTCGAACAAAGGAAGGAGCACACTACGCCTCGAAATACACACTGTGCACGTTCATTCAGAACTTGCCGTCTGTAATTTAAGCTACATTCATGGACTTCATACGATCCTAATTACACCAGAGTGGAACATGTCTGCCTATTGAACAGACATCCGTTACAGCTGATGCGTTAAAGCGCATGGCAGTCGAGGTTACATAGTGTGTGATTGTTGCTTTTATAGCTTCAATCCCATCTCTAGAGGACACGAGCTACATTTCAGTGGTTCGAAAAAACACTGGCTTATTGCATTACAACAGAATTTAACTTGAACTTGTTTACATTGTGTATTTATATAGTTTTCACATCTTTCTCTGCTTTAAAAAAAATATATAATTATTATTTTTACTATTACGGTTACAAGTGGCTTTTTAAAAATATACTCCAATAAATATTCCAGTCTCACACACACAAAAAAATTTACTGATAGCATGTTGCAGTGGCTGCATGGACCAGATGGTAAAGGAAGAATAAGCTGACGCAAACACACACAAAGCGATTAGCTGGAATTAACCACAACAACAGCAGACTCGGCAAATAAAAGACAGATTTATTGTTTATTCTGATATATATATATATATATATACATTCTTATCGAGCTTGTGATGATTAGAAAAAGGATTCAGAATTATTTCAGATTTATTTTTATTATTGCAGTTAGAAAGATAGAATACATCCATTTTCCACTGAGAGGATGACGAGGATGATTTTAGCAACTTTAGAACACAGTCATTAATATCATTCAGTTTGGAACAACAGGTCCAGAAGATGAACTTATGTGCCACGATGGTTGTTCCTAACTCTTCCTTCTGGATCAGGAGAGCGAGCCCTGACTTGCTTGTCATGCAGTGTCAAAGGCTCCATAAATTATCCAGAAAAACCAGTGGCCTTTGCATTTCCTAGGCTGTTCTGTGTGTCCACGTTTACTCCCTGACCCCATTCTTAGCATCAGCGTGCCAGTTGCTGTGGTCATCCGTCACCCCGCAGGTACTAACCGCTCTTCCTGATTCATTCATCATCACGCCATCAACCCTCGGCCTGAGACGCACCTCGGATGACATTTGATTAAAAAACATTTTATCTTTGAATACATTTATCAACGGAGGATTAGAATTCTTGTTGGTTTGTTTGTTTTTGATCCGTACAACTACATTTGCATTTAGTTTACTGTTCGGAATTCTGATTGTTCAGAAAAGAAGGTGTTGATTAATTTAGATTTACTTTAATATTAATGCGCTTGTATCTAATATGTTACTGTTACCATAGTAACATCTCAGCTGATTCACAAAGACTTAAATAAGCAGATTTTGTCAAATGAAATGGTGAAGTTTATGTAACATTTACGGAAGGAGTCTCCAGTGTCAGAGTTAAAGCTGTAACATGAGAAATTCTTCAGGAGAAAGGAATTTGTGGTTTTTCTGTAACAAAAGTTGCAAGGAAAAAAAAGACTGTTGAGGGAACAAGTGTTTCTAGCTGCTATAACATAAGTGATAACAGAAACAATTCCACGACATTAAATGCCAGTATCAATGTATGAAGTGTGTGATGCATTATTGGTTAATAAATTAAAAGTGGAAATGTAATTCTGGGCAAATTGCTGCAGTATAAAAGGAATAAAACACTTTGGTTTGATTAAAACCACTGGTTATTCTACTGGCTGTATTATTCCTGATAATTGATTGTGTGCAAACGATTGCGCTCACTTACATCACTCATCATACATAAGAAATACTCAATATATTAGATGTCAGGAGAAAATCAATCCGAATTTATTTTTGACTTTCTTAGCAGCTTGCACTGTATAGAATTACACTTAATCACTGGCCTCAGCTAAAATAATGCCCTTAGTCAGTACGAGCACAGCCTGCGGAACGACCTAATAGCAAGTCAAGGGGCTAATTGGACAACAGGTAGGGTTACATGTGACAACAATTAAGCCAAGCTAAAGGCCAACAATATAGCCCCTGGCACTAAAAGCTCTGTGCTCAACAGGGGCAGTCGTAAAGTGACATTTTTTCCCCCTCTTCCACTCTTTAACTGGGGCCTGTATGTTCCTTACACACAAGTCGGTTATTTATTTTTCCTTCATTTATTGAGATTGAGCTCTCGGCCTTTATTTGATTTGTAAATTGCAATCTTGTGACAATTGTAATAAATACATGCTGACGTTGTTGAGAATTTACCATGGCCACTAAAATAGGATTGAATGGAGGGGAAAAGAAAAAAGTGCAGAAAGTGCAGAAAGCAGGCCAAAGTACATGGTTCCTGGAGCTTTCCTCGGTGATTTACACGCTTCCAAACAAATTATTCTCTATTGACGTAGTTACCAGAATTTTTTGTATCATAAATTTTGGAGTATTAAACTTTTTTTAGTCAATCGAAATTAGCGGCTATGTTACTCATTTTGTCTCAAATGAGGTTTTTTGCTGACACAATAATTGTGTAATAGCCTCTTAGTTAAGTTTGTCTAAATGCAGAGCAATTATATGACACTTTCTCAGTTCATGAACATTTTCGATTCCATTGCAGTTGGCAAAACTGTAGGATATTTACTTTAAAGCAAAAAAAAAGAAAAAAAAAAGACTAATAATCTCTGTAGAATTAAACTTGGATGTGTCATATGGGTCATTTGAAAATAAATAGACTATTATCTGCATTGCTGTAGTTTAAATTCTTCCCAAAAACTGAGCAATGTTTTATTCAGCATTCATTCTGTATAGGCCTGCTATTGGTTGAGGTGTAAACTCAAGGATATATATGGATAATTATTAGGTAACACATTTACAACACGTTAATCAGTAATTTAGACTTTCTTTCCCCCCTCAAAAACCCGAAGTACTCAGAGATTTCTATCTTGATTCTCGGCTTATTATTTATTAGTTTAAACAGTCGTAGCGTCATTAACAGGCATGGTACTCTTTACAGCGAGCCCTTTGTTGACTAAAGAAGCGTCATAACGTCTCTAAACTTACTGACAAAACCAGCAAGAGGGGTCTGGACTCCTGTCAGGCTCCAGTCTCCCAGGGTGAAAGGTTTATTCACCTCCGTTTGGTCAAAGAAGAGCCTGCGTTACACAAACAAGCGCTTTTGGCAGCAGGACATCGCCTTTTCACCTAAAAAATGAGAGAATAAATCAGGGGGGAAAATGATTTAAAATTACTCCAACACGATCACGTGATTTGATTATTTGATTTAAAAGAATATGTTTTAATTGAAGAGGAGCTCATGGTAAAGAGCTCAAAGTTAGAAACTGGAAAAAAATACAACTATATATATATATATATATATATATATATATATATATATATATATATATATATGAACTATAAATAAGGACCAAGCGTCTATCTTCTACCATCAAATCGCCTGTTATTTTTCAGTCTAATCGTATTAACAGAACTTTAGAAAGCCGCCGCTGTCCAATTGGACAATTCCACTAACACCAACCAATAGCGCATGACTCTTCCATTAGGCCACACCTACTAAACGAGGGCGTCGAACCCTAATATGGTGAGTGCCTCCTTTTTTGGAGCGCAGTGGGCGGGGCTTTGGGCAGCCCCTGCTGTTTAGTGTCACTTTCACCAAACTCGGAACTACGAGAGAGGTGAACTGAACTGACAGCTGGCGGATGAGCTGCGCTGCTCCTGCGAAGAGCTTCTCATTCTTCACGCAGAATCTCAACACTAACGGATGTTTCCATTCCAGCATTCGCGATTTGTGGACTGAAATCTGTTTTTTTTGGGTTTTTTTACATTTTTTCCACGTGCCGGAAAAAATTCCGAGGAGCGCACATGTGAATTTAATTACCTGCTCGTTTCTGGGTGTTTTTTTGCATGCATGTTGGTGTGTTTTTTTCACGCGAAGCTGTTGTTTCCAGATCAGTTCCTTTACCACCTTCATTTGGTGTCATTTTTGTCCGTTTGCGAGTGCAGCGTTTTGGCATAGAGCTTGGACTGAGAGTCACTGAAACTTTTGCGTAAAGTCGCGCTGTGTTTGTGAGAGCCGCGGACACGGACAAGCGACTGAAAGATTTGCGCGTGCTGAGACTGTGTGACTTCCCGCACGGAGCGCGAGCAATCGTTGATCATGTCACCGTCACGCGCGCATTACAAACCTCTCGACAAATAAGCAGATCAAATAAATAAATTCAATAAGAAATAAATACATATCTATAGCTCTTGCGTTTGCATTTGAGTTCTGTGCGGATTTAAATCTTCGAGGGGACGGATTCTTTCCCTCCTGCCCGGGCGTAAAAGGAGTTTCACCGAGACGTGCATCTGTACTTTAACACCCTGCTCTACAGGATAGCATGGCAATGGTAGTAAACCAGTGGCAGGAGAGCATCGCAGCCGACCCCGGCTCTCAGCTGCAGCTGTGCGGCCAGGAGCCCGGCGGCGCACCGGCTACCCCGTCCGCGTCCACGCCGGGTAACGACGCGCTCGGCGCGGACAAGCTGGCCAGCGTGGACTGCATGGTGTGCGGAGACAAGTCGAGCGGCAAGCACTACGGGCAGTTCACGTGTGAGGGCTGCAAGAGCTTCTTCAAGCGATCCGTGCGCCGAAACCTGACCTACAGCTGCCGGGGGAACCGAGACTGCCCCGTGGATCAGCACCACCGCAATCAGTGCCAGTACTGCCGCCTCAAGAAATGCCTCAAGGTCGGCATGAGGAGAGAGGGTGAGTGCTGTCCGAAGCCGCTCTATCACTGCTTAAAATATTAAGCTGTGATAAACAAATCAAATAAATCGCTTCATAATAAGTAAGCAAAGAAATTCACGAAAATATTCTGCACTAGTAGCCTAATAGTGAAATAAAAAAATTCAGTTTTCAGTGACCTTTCTAACAAATCACACTTGCACAATTAGTTCCTTAATTTTTAGTGAATATTTGAACAGTATGAGCTCACAGCCTTTAAGAACTTTTTTAAAAAAACTTTATAAATATAATAAATATATATATAAAAAATCGTTCAAGTTCCGGTTTGCCTGTTAATGATCTTATTATGTTAAATAATGTTAGATGTTATTTCCTGATCCTCTCCAAGCTTTGAAGAGATGCTGTTTGAGTAAATCTGGACTGTATAAATCATGATATTTATACGAATTATAATATTATTAAAACTAATACAAGGTACATGACATCCAAGGGTTCACTAATATGTTCTTAAAACTAAGCATATAACTATATTACTATTTAAAAGAATATTCAGAGTATGATTTAATATATCATAGTATAGTATATATTGTGCTGTAATAGTGATGTCATTTCTAAATGTACTGCATTTTATCCTGTAACACTACATCAGGGCTTATCTGAGCTTACTATCAAGTGCCCTAAAATGCCTCTGTGTAAAGCTTTAAGTGGACAGAAAAGGCACTCTGTGCTGATTAAGTGGAGTGAAATGTCACTAAAAGTGTCTGTCGTGTCAAATCTCCGTCTCTCCACGAGCCACGCAGCTGATGATGACGCATGATGGTTTAGAGATGGAGGTGTTGACTGCGTATGGATCCGGCGTTAAAGTTACTTTAAAACCCAGAAGTATTTTTTTTTCCTCACACAGGGATCCCTTTTGTTTTCGCATTAATTATGCTGTTTTGCTTTCCTGACACTCCAGCTGCTACCAAAGTGCCCCAGCAGGCTCCATTTATTGTATTATGTGTATTATGGATGGCTCAGTTGGAATAAAAGAGACACACATCGCCAGCGACGCACAGATTTCAGCTTCTTTAATAGACTATATTGATTTCAGATAAAAAAATCAACCAGGTGCAGTATGATGTGATAGAAGCTGGCCGGGTTAGATTTCAGTTTGACCTCCAGAACAGATAATTTTTCAGATTATTGTCAATCAGTTTGATTTGGGTGAATTATCCTCATCCTCACGTTCCTTTCTTCTCAGAACATTTATATATATTATTTTCTTTTCTTCTCTTATTGTTTTATATTTTCCACGTTTATACACATGATCTGATTAAGCAATAAAACAGAACCAGATCCAAAACATTCAGCATGCATATATATCTATATATATATATATATATACTTCCCCAATGAACAATGTTTAAGCCAAGATATACTTAGTTCTCAGCTATAGACCACATTTTGCTTCGATCTATATGCAAACTAAAGAGCTTATCATATTACTTATAATAATTAAGATGACCAAAAGTGTGCACAAAAGTTATAAAGAGCTACAAATACACTAAAATCCCTCAGTGTAGAGAAATCTTACAGTTTTGCTTTTGAATATTACACAACAAAAATTAGAAATCTGAACTGATTTTTTTTTTTGTCCCCCCGTACGTACATGACAGTTTTGTGAAAGCAGATTTCTGAACATCGTGCGTTTCGTTCACGGAAGAGGAATTCACGTATTCTAGCCAGAGGGCTAACGTCCACTGAAATTCTCCTCATTTGTCCATTGACATTTCTCAAAGTAGCATTGTTCACTCTCAAATGGTGTTTTTTTTTTTTTGGTGCTTAAGTTTCCATTAACACACCTTTTATACTGTATGTCTTGATATTTATTTATTTTATTTTATTTTTTTTTATTTATTTAAAATAAGGTTAAAGGTTACTTTGGGAAGCAAGCTGTAGAGGACCGAACTGAGAAATGAATTATTTACAGTTCCATCACTTTTGTGCTCACAGGATGCTGTTCCACTAATCCAAATGAATACACATGGCATAAATTTACACAGAATTTAAAATGTAATACATAAACCACTGACTAATGATTGGTGTGTTTAGGAAATCAATAAATAAATAATTAATTCATAAAATCTAGCAATTTCACAAAGTCTGAAGTGTCTATAGTTTATGCAAATCTGATAGCAAAAAAATGCAGGAATAATGATTTCTTAATTATTTTTAAATAGGTCTTGAGAATCTAAAGCACACAGATAAAGCATGCCTACATGATATACATGAATTTGTGTGTAACTGAAGCCACGTAATTCTGCACACACACCAATCCTGAATTTATTACCCAAAAAATCTAGTTTTTATTTTTTTTGTTTATTTATTTTTTTTGGCCAAATGTGTTCTCAAAAGCCAGAAATATTTTAAAAGCAAAAGCCACTTATTTTATATTCCATGACCAGACATTTGATCTTCATAAATGCCTTGCCCACCCACACAGGTAGGGGTACACCATATCCTTCTCACTTTATCTTGGAGTTCATACATAAGTGAAACTCTCATTTGAATTATGCAAACGTTTCCCGATGAGAAACAGGTAGAGAAGCGCCTCGTATCCATGCACTACTAAGTGATCTGTGCTCTGGGTTACTGTGCTATGGTAACTGTTATAGACGCTGCTAAACAAGCCATTACTGTGACTCGTAGGTCAAATTCTACAATCCTGCAAAGACACGTCTGCTACTCGACAAATTCTATTTTATCCTACTGACATTTCGGACGCATGGTCGACCTACTGTATTTAAAAGCGTGACACGTGTCTCCTCGAGGTGCGTTTTAGTTCCTAAATACATTAATGACGTCTTAGGAACATTAGTTGTACTGGGAGAACTGTTACGGGATTGCTTTACAGGCCTAGATCTATTCGAAAAAGGCAAATTTTAGTGAATAATGAAAATCTGGACACAGCGGTGGTGTTTATTAATAGAACCGAACACTACAGATCGTAACTTTATTGATACTAAGCCAAAACCTTTCCCCTTCTATGTGTGTGCATGTGTGTGTGTGTGTGTGTGTGTGTAAGGTTTAACCTCATTCGTAACCTCATTTATCTAATCTAAGCTAACATGTGTAAATAATGCTGCTTGCCCGAGTAGAAGACGGAGGTGTTGACATCAATAGATATGATTAATGGAATATGAAAAAAGGACGTCTTGTCTGATAACTGTTCCTGAAGCGGCTAATTTCACTGAGCCCTTTGTGATGTGGAGTGTTCAGAAATCCCACTCACTACTCCTACTGCCGCGTCACGTGTTCATGCATGAATGAGGCCGAATCATGACGCAGTCTCCATTGTGCTTTACAAAGACCCTCAGTTCATGCTTTTTCCTGGAACGCCATTTTCTGCTAGTATTTTGACATCAGAGGCTTTTCGGACAAAGCGGACGGAACACAAAGTGCTTTTAAACCATTTTTAATTTGGTGAAAATAGGTCAAAGGGCTGATTTTGTGAGAGCTCAAGTTTTCCCCTGGCACTCGGCCAAGCTGCTCAACTGCTCTACCTGTTTTCGCACCTTAGGCTCCTCTTAACATGATTGACATTCCAGCCTGACAAAAGAGTTCATGTGATGGAGAAAGACCAAATGTGACAGTGGTTGTACATGTGTGTGTGTGTGTGTGTATGTGTGTGTGTATGTGTGTGTGTGTGATTGCTGGAATGTCCTGCATGCACTGCCGTGACCTTTGTTAAGGCACGAAATGGATGGATATAGATACGACTAGATAAGAACATTGGCATTCACACACACACACTTACACACACTTTTACTCACACACACACACACACACTTTTACTCACACACACACACACACACACACACAAGGTTGCACTAATTATCTTCCGTAGTACACACAAGGACGCTCGATCACTTGTAAACAGTGTATCAAAGCTCATGAGCATGAACGGGGAGAAAATGGTCAGATCTCAGATCCCAGAGCAGTGGACAATGCACTTAAGCACCGAGATGCCGTGCAACAGCGTGCACAAACACACACACATACACTGCACACTGCTGCCGGAATCTCAGTAGGCACACACGTAGTGGAGCCTCGTCCCGTGACCCGTAACAAAGGGTGAAATATAGGTCACTGGAAGGTAAACATTAATATTAGACCGGTTTAAGACAAAGTCCAAATGTGACAGGTCTTAGCAAGGTTTGGGTAAATATCACCTCGCTGCTCGTGCAGTTGGCTAACTCTTATCCTGCATGTTCTACGTGCACAAACAAAAAAGCATATGTCTTCTTTGTTCTGCCTGCACTTTCGAGCACACAGCAGGGAGATTTGTGCATGCGTTTGATTGCGTTCTCTCTTAAGCGATATAGTCTGCATACCAAAATCACAAGACCTGCACGACTTGAAGAGCGGAGAACTAATTGTATGCAGTTATTATGATAACTGACTCCTCCCAGCCCAGCTGTGGCACTGGCGTGGCTGTTCCTTTAAACATTGCTTTAGGGCTAAAGTAGGTTTGGCAGATATAAATGCATCTTTTGTGTTCGCTAATATGTTTGCATTATCAGCATGGTTTTTGTCAATGGGATATGTCTTTCTTTTTCTTTGGCCTGACCGTATCGGCACCAGTGTTCTCTAAGTTCGGATATATAATACATGGCAAGAGACACTGCGGGTTGGAAAAATGGGGAAATCCAGCTGCTATGACACTTGACCTATAGCTAGAGATTTCCTCCAACTCCCCACCATGTGTTTAGCATATCCCCTTATTAATTCATCAGACCCATGTGACTGGAGCTATTATGGGATGTGTGAAGGACTCTTCCTGTTGCGCAAAGAGAGACCCCTAACAGATTTAACATGTCAAAAAGTCAGTTCCACTAGCTTTCAAAGTTTTGACAGAGCACTTCACTGGCTCATTCAAGAGGAACCATACATTTTTCATATTTCTGTATTTCTCTCACAGCTTTTAGCGCTGAACAAAGTAGTGCTAAAGGTAAGGACGTGTTTGTTTTCTGCATGGCATGGACATCCTTTTCCCTACTTCGTTTGTGTGTTCACGTGAACGTTGTATGAAGAGTCGGGTCAGGGATCGGGTGATAGTGAACTGTCAACACTGCTGGTGTTCAGGGTCAGTCCTATTATGACTCACTGGTCTTTGTTCAGGGACTGGCAAAGGGGAATTTTGTAGCAGGAATGACATCATGTTTACAAGAATTTTGAAAGGTCTAGGTCACCTGAATAGGATATTTGGTAAAATAATCATTTCAATTAATTATCTGCTATGTTGCAAACCTCCAGTGTAAAAGGGTCAAGACCAGCCTAATGGTATGACCAGCTCTAGTGTACAGAGCAGCTTGGATTTCCCCTCAATCACTGAAGGAACAACCAGAGATCAACTCGGTTCAGGCTAGTCACTTCCTCTAAAGTTCCCTGTAAGAGCAGTCTTGCTCAGCTCAGAAAAGCCTTGTTCCATTGGCCACCCACAGCTGATCCTGGATCACGGCCAGCTACTTCCACATTCTCTCTCCCTCTCACAGTCAGTCTTTTTCTTATTCTCTTTTCTTCCTCCATGTACCCTTTGACCTATTCCCCACTTTCTTTCTGAGCCAAGGTCCACATACTAAAGCCCTGCTGTAAACATGGTGCAAGGTTTTTACCCTCCAAAAAGGCACACTGAAATATTGTGGACTCTCTAGATTATAGCATGTAGTTTTCTATGTTGCAGATGTTTTGCTTAACAGATCATCAGTTGTATTATAGAGAGGTGAGAAAAAGTTGAGTTTGGAACGGTTTGATTACAGTGAACCTTATCTTCAAATAAGCCTTATCTTCAGTAGTCATAACCGCCAGTTCTAATCTGTTTAGCTCAAATCATATATTTTAAAGAATATTTTTTTCCCCCCAGTATTACTCAGTGATTGTTGTTGCACATGGTCCTTGTTTCCAGCAACAAGCCATAAAAGTTCTGCATAAGAGTTACTAAGCAGTACAAGTTCTGGTCCTGTTTTTGTCCCAGTGCCATTCCCATTTTGAGGCAAGGCATGGTCCCTAAGACTTCCTCATCCACTGTGGTTATCCATGTGCCACCCTAATCCCTTGAGCCTTCTGACGCCACGGTTGTCTCCTTGGTTCCTCATCTCTGGTTCTCAGTTTCTGGTCCTGTCCCAGTGCCCCATTCCATCCACATCACTTTTCTAAGCCCTTCCTGCAGGCCCTGCTCCAGCATTCCCTGTACCATGGTTCAGGGACCCTTAGGTGGTGTCAGTCCACCACAGATACCAACTAGAAGTCTGGTCCTGTGTGTCAGGTCATTGTCAAGTCTATTAGTTCCTTTGGCTTCCAACACAATTTAAAGCCATTCTTGGACTCCTGAACAGATTGCAGGTTTCCCTAGACTTATCTCACCTGAGGCAACAGTTTTTGGGGCTTATTAATTGATCAGTTGGAGCACTCTTCAGCGTGTCCCCTTGCTCTATAATTTCAAGTGACCTTCTACAGTCTTATAGTCCTGCCTGTGGACTGTCAGATATTCTGGAACAACCCCTAATTTTTTCATTGGTACACTGTCATTAAAACTATTAAGCATGTTCATGGAACCTATATAACCTTGAGAAAAGAAGTTCTCAGTAGTCTGAGTCTAATGTTCTGAGGGCAGAGTGTATATAAGTGGATTTGTTGACCCCAGGTTTTTTCCTTTTGTTCCAGCACAGTATCAATTAAAGTCCATGATATCGGAGAGTAAAACATGATTAAGGATAATATCCACGTTGATTAAGGAGAAGGTCATGACTCTTGCCATACTTTACAATCCTCGAGTAACACAGCTGTTCTATTCTAAGCGCAGGAGACACTGGTTTTTCTTTCCATCCCCAGCACACCTCTCTCTGTCTGTTCTGTCGTGCACATGGTCGTTGTATGTAACAGTAGATGGAGTTATTAGTCAGACAGCGGCATGGCTGAACAGGTGTTTTCCAAATGGGCTTTGAGGGTCATGGTGGCAAAAATGGCCTCTGTTTGGCCCTTGGCCTCTGCTGAGCCATTTGTCAAGAGGAGGTGTGAAAAACCATTCCTCTTTAAGCAGTATCTATTCGCTCATTACTCATTGATGGAGAGCAAAAGATTCTTCTCTGATGGACTCTGCAGATATGTGACAAAAGCAAAGTGTCTATTTTATCCCAGTCTCACAAACCAGTAATGTAGCCAGAACACTGGCAAAACACTTTGGCAAAGTGTCTCACGATATTTACCAAGCAGTGTGATTCGAGTAGGTCAAAAATATAAATGAGCTTATTGACTTTCAGAAGATAGAAGATAAATATAGAAGAAGTCAAACCTCCAGTGCAGTATTATGTAACACTTAATAGTCACTTCTTTTCTAAGACTTTTATGCGAAAAGAATACATTTGAGAATACTTTGTGACAGTTTACTCTTCGTACTGGCTATCAGTCCTCCTTTAACATCAGTTTTCACATTTTTTTCAAACACTTACAAGTTCTCCTTTTGTCCACAGCTGTACAGCGAGGACGTATGTCCAGCTCTCAGACCAGTCCAGGCCAGTACCTGCCCAATGGGACCGACCCGTACAATGGACAACCGTATCTCTCTGGCTTCATCTCTCTGCTTTTGCGGGCGGAGCCGTACCCCACATCCCGCTACGGTGCTCAGTGCATGCAGTCAAACAACCTGATGGGCATCGAGAACATTTGCGAGCTGGCAGCACGTCTGCTCTTTAGCGCTGTAGAGTGGGCCAAGAACATCCCATTCTTTCCAGACCTACAGCTCATGGATCAGGTAAAGCCCTTAGAGACAAGTGAGGCCTTGTGATCGTGCTAAAATGAATAACTAGCTGATTAAATTAATGCCAAATGCATTTTAGCTTCTTTGTTCTTTCAAGGCATATACCCCTGATTCAATAGTGTGTTTTCAGGCATTGGTTTTGGAGGAAATGTACCAGTCATGTGCAGGGAACTGGAAATCAAGACAAATATGATAATGCTTTTATGGGTGCACTTTCTGTGCTTGTCAAAGATAGATAACAATTGCATGAGCAACATTTATTTCTAATTCCTCCAGTAAATCTGTCCGTCTGAGATCAAATGCGCATGTTGGTAGTTCGCTTATACCAGTAGCAGTTAATGAGCCGCTGACCTTAACATGATTAACGCTCTGATCCTCATCACTGAGCTTCTTTATGATGTTGTTGGCTCCTAGGTGGCGTTGTTGCGCATGTCATGGAGTGAGCTGTTTGTGCTGAATGCAGCACAGTGTTCCATGCCTTTGCATGTAGCACCACTGCTAGCCGCCGCTGGCCTGCACGCCTCCCCGATGTCAGCTGAGCGCGTGGTGGCCTTCATGGACCATATCCGTGTGTTCCAGGAGCAGGTAGAGAAGCTGAAAGCCCTGCAGGTGGACACAGCGGAGTATTCCTGCCTCAAGTCCATTGTGCTCTTTACTTCAGGTAGGAAGAGTCTACTGAATTTGTTTTGTGGTTTTAGTGTGGTGTCTGTCCTGTGTGTCCTGTAATCAGAACTCACCTTAAAGGTTCCACTGAGCATTTGGTCATGAGTCGACCTTCAAAAGTTCCTAAACCAGTGTTTAATCGTCAAGTTTTTGTATTGAATGCTTTGTATATTATTCACTCTAATGAAAGTCTAATGAGACTTGATGAAAGGACAATGACTTGTTACCGTAGTTACTGTAAGCTGAGATTGAACTTAAATTGATGTTAGACCTTAAGTGATAGTTCTTAGTCAGAGTGTATGCTTATGAGAACAGCCTTTAACATCAATGGAATATTTCCATTTCTGCAAAAGGTTCTTTGCAGTGAAAGACTATAAAACTATTCTTAATGTCCTTTCTTTACTGAAAGGTTCTATGGGGAACAATAAATAATTCTTCTCTGACATCAATGCAAAAACCTCTTACTGGTTCCTCTTGGTACCTTTATTTTTAAGAGTGTGCCACAAATATATGTTATTGTTTCCAATAAAAACCCAAAAAATTGACATTTAACATATGAACCAGTTTTTGATTCTAGAAGTTTCTTGAAGTTTTAACAAACACAAATTTTGTGAAGTAACTAAGAGTATATGAAGTAACTACAGTTCAGAATTTAGTTTCCCAGAACAGAGGTGTGTGCAAGACTGTTTTTTCAATCCCACTCCCACCAAAGGAATCTTGAAGGAATTCTGACCAATCCCACTCCCTCTCATACTTATTTCTCTTTGTATCAACCTACAGTATGGACCTAGCGATTCCTCGTTGATTTTGCTAATATTTAAACAAGTCGTTTGAACGATAATTACCCTGACCAGTGTCCAGTAAGCTCCCATGTTATTTTTTTCCAATCTCACAACGACAGCAAATCCATCCATTCTTGCGGCTTTGTTGCAGGGTCTCGTGGGAACCCAATCCCAATCCACACCTCTAGCACAGAGTGACGTGTTTTATCATCTGCTGCCAGTTAGTAACACGATCCGGCCTTAAGAGCTAATGCTACATCTGTGATCTTTTCAGTAAATAAGCTAGTGTTTTCTATCCGTTTTGACACGTTTGTACAAATGAAAAAAGTGTTTTCCATCATTATCTTCCATCATTATCACTTATCTGCTGTAATGCTTAGCCTCTGGTGTTTGGATGCACAGGGTTTTAGCAGTTTTTGGTGTAGTTTACTAGGCTGTTCACTAGTCTGCACTAGAATGTAGGGGATCTGGAAGGGATAAAAGATACGACAGCTGCTCTAACACACCTGATGCAACACAGGAAAGGGATACTAATGAGTTGATGGGTTAAATGTCAAGTCTAAAAGTTAGATAAATAGCCCCGCTGTAGCAAATTCAGTATTTTGAATTTGACAGCCCAGCTGTAAAAAACACACTGGCTCAGAAATATATTGCACAGTTTATTTTTCACTGGTTGGAAAAACATATGGAGTTGCTTGGAATGCTATCCAAGCAGCAGGTCCCACAACCTCGGTTAATGTGGCCTGTGGGTACAATGTGATAGGTCACAAGTGACGCTTCACACACGTGTCTGTAACGTTTTCTACACACCTATTTCTTTTCATTTTCCAGCGATTTCCAACGCCAGAAACATCTTCCCAGTCCTTAAATATGACCTAGACTTTCCCAGATGGTCCTCTTGATTCTTCAAACTTCCATCTATTATTGAAACCAGCCAGGCAATCTCTTGCCCCTCCCCCTTTCTCCCACCAGCAGGCCTGAATTATGTATGCTGAGTTACAGTGAGAGGGTTCAACGCAGTCTGACCTACATAACTCGCCGCCTCCTTTCCCAGAGGGGTTTCCACCGCGTCCATGTTGCCCCCAATCTCCCAACTGGAGGGCGAATGCCGTTGGTGCTTCATCTATTTTGCCCGGATTCGCAGCAGTAGGGGGCTTCCCTATGCGTACTCTCACTGTGAGACACAAAGGGAATGAGAGAGTACCTACTGCCCTATACGCAACCTCATGGGAAACTGCACACAGGCACGCAAGTCTCGTCAGCGCTGACATTATTCCCAAGACTGATGCATCACCCAGTCCCCTCAAAACACTTGGTACAGTGACTGATGATATCTTTATATGCCCTAACATGACAAGGTCAGACATGACAGTTGTGTCCCTCCATGTAGCAGGGAAGGGGCGGGGACTTTTCACCCCTGCAGAAATATGAAGCAGTTCATCTTTTGTTCCTCCGAAACAAAACTCAGCATGATAACCTATTAATGATGTGTAAGCTGACTGAGAGAATGAAGATGAGGGGCAAGTCTTTTTTCATCCTTGACCAAAAAAAAATGTTGTTGTAGACAAATTAGTCTTGTCCTTGTCTCTGATGATGGACATCCATGTCTCCATGTCCTTTTCAAATGTCTAGAGGTCCTAAAGGAAAAATCCACCCTGAATGACTTACTTATCTATCTTTAGCGTTATCCTGAGGTACACTGAAGGCCACCTGCTATTTGTTTTAGAAATTTGGTTTTAGTCTTTTAATGACCCGAAATACCATTCGACTACCTGCTGATAGTGGTGCAGTATTTATCTCTCGAACGTATCACCATGTTCATCGCGTTTTAGAGAACTAGCCGAGTCTCTGTGTGCAGCTACTACATTGGATTTCTCATTAATATGATATTGAAAAATTTGTGCACGATCATTTTTTAAAGTTTGACCATTATGAGTAATGTTTGAAATAGTTTCTCCTGTTAAACACCATTGCAATTGCATGAGCAGTGAACACAACCACTAATGTCTCACAGGAATAATAAAATACAGCAAACGAATTAGCACTCAAACCACTAACCATGTCACCAATGTTTAAATATAAATATATTCCAGTGTGTTCCAGGAAGGATTTTTATTCCTTAAAGTGTGATCTTGAGCAATGTTTTGTCCTTCAATCAAATCCCTCAATCGCAGGGTGTTGAATATACACTAACCACAGTCTCTTTGCTTCTTCCAGATGCCATGGGCCTGTCAGATGTGGCTCATGTGGAAAGTATCCAAGAAAAGTCTCAGTGTGCCCTGGAGGAGTATGTAAGGAATCAGTACCCCAATCAGCCCAACCGTTTCGGGCGTCTCTTGCTACGCCTGCCGTCTCTGCGCATCGTCTCGTCACCCGTGATCGAACAACTCTTCTTCGTGCGCCTGGTGGGCAAGACGCCCATCGAGACGCTGCTTAGGGACATGCTGCTGTCTGGCTCCAGCTACAACTGGCCCTACATGCCTGTGCAGAGAGACCGACCTCTGTCGCTCCACTACAACGAGAACGGGCCTTGACCCCATCCGTATCCGCTAAAAGCCACAACATGTAGAACCCATCAGCACCTAATTCGCCATTCTGTGGTCGGGAATGGAACTCTTGAGACGTTCTCGTGCCAAGATTTCTCCTGCAGTTGCTCTACAGTGTTTACAGACATCATGACTGAGTACTTGACTGCATCACCTTGACTGAAAAGGGCAAAGTCCATTCCAGTCCACTGATTTTCAAACAAGCCAGAAGCCATTAAAGCTGATACCAAAGTGGGTGTCTTTCTTTTTGTACCAGGACATTTTGAGAAATTAAAAACTATAGTCCGGACTTTAACGGGGCTTTAAGAGAAACTGTCTGTATGTTAAAGTGGGGAGAAGTGGAGAAATCACGCTAACACCACAGCCTGAAAAGAGACAAGAGGCCAGTAAGACTCTGAATATGTTAAAGCCACTGCCAAAACATAAACGGCAGATGAACTGTATGAGTTGGTGACAAGAACGGTGTAGTGGTTCGTCTCAATGTCATTTTGAGTCTCTGAAGGAGTTTGAAAGAGGCACTTCATATTTGAAACCAGCCAGGCACCCCTTTTTTTCTTTATGCTCTTTTCAGCTGCCACCAAAAATTCAGCACAGCTAGATAGACTTTCTGTAGTTGCCATGTAAGGTCAGTCTATAGAGCTTAATTCGCTCAACGAGGAAAACACTGAAGAGTAAATATCAGGACCTCAGCATATAGTCAGCTCCTGGGGACCGGACGCCATGCTGTACTGTATGTAGCAGCGGATATCAAGTATTTCATTATTCTTCTAGCAGTATGTTTCAGTATGTCACTGTTTTAACATGGCACTACAGCTTTCAAAGGCAACATTTGGGGTCTAGGAAAGCATGACCTGTTATATTAGTTCACAGAATATTTCTATAAGAGTTTTTTTTTCTGTATTTTAGGTTTGAAGAAAAAATGAATCCTTGAAATAAAATTTGTCGTTCACAAAAATTTCTGGTGTTTTGTTGTTTTGTAATTTGTAGAGTCAGTACAATTAAATGCTGATGCCTAAAAATAATGCAGTGCAGTCGGAATATAATTTAATATTCAAACGTGGTAAATGAACAAATTAAATGGAAGACGTTTTCTAAATATATTGAAGAACATTGTTAGTTATAGAGTTAATGTTAGTACTATTGATATTCCCACGCTGGGTGCCATTTATCAACTTTTATCGAAATATATGCGCCGTATTCGGTAGAATCCGATTAGCTGGAAAAATGTTAATATCCTGCCTTTTCTCCTGTCTTTAGAAATGTAATGTAAAGTTCCTGTGATCCTTAGAAGTGAACGTTAATGAGTGTCTGTGGTAAGTGAGTTTTTAGTCTCCTTTAATGGAGTTAGGTGGGCATTGCTTAATGTAATAGCTTTAAACAACAAGCACAATTGAGTATTAAGAAAGTCAGAGAGACTTTTGTTAAACTAACTAATAATATAAAGTACACTTTTAAGGTTTGTTCCCAGTTTTGTTCCTCCTATGTCCCTCTTACTGAAGGTACAACAAAGGTTTTATATTTTTCTATTGTTTTTCTGATGTATTTAGATAACCCAGACCCCACCTCAAGAAAAAAAGGGCAAGCTGTCCAGTTTCTGTCCTTCCCCCACTTTTCTATCACGCCACTCGTCGTCTTGAGCAGCTTATATAAAAATGACTTATGTCTTCATTTCAGAGCTGTCAGTCCCAACCGGACACGGTGACCTCTCCGCTCCCTCCCGTCCCACGATATGTTCACTCCCCATGAATATAAACCACATGTAGTGTGTTCCGTATGTGAAAGAGTGTGTGTGTGTGTGTCTGAAATGTTACCTGATAGCCAAGCGCACATCTACTTTTCGCTGTGTGCCATCAACATTTATGGGAATCTGAATCTATAACTTGGTGTACAGGTTATCCACTGAGGTGCATTCGGATTGTTAAAGGAGACCTGAGCAGGGGCCAAGCCCATGGCTGAAATGACAAATTCACTATCTCTGCCTATAAATCATTCATACTTGGCATTAATAGTCCCAGACTCCACTATCACAGACAAACAGATTGCTGCATTTGCCCCCCGACTAAACAGTCACTCCTGTTTAACCCCGACACCTCAATCTGTTATGACACGGTTTCAATTTGCCAAGAGATGTGGATGGAGCGAAGTGATGCAGAGGGTGGAGGGCATTCTGTATACTAAGTGGATGAATAAAGATGCCCCGTGGCTGTTGCTTTTTAGACGTGAATGCTAGCCGCAAGGGCAAGGCACCCCATGTGAACTCCCCATGCTGCAGTGTCCAGATCAATAGACAAATTGAATTGAGGTCACAGTTTGTCCATAAGGGGTCCCACTTTTCTGGCTGGCTGTCAAAAGCCAGCTGGGATGGGATGGGGGAATTTTTTTCTGCCGATTCCTCCCATGGATAGATGGATGGATGGATGGATGGATGGATAGATGGATGGATAGATAGATAGATAGTAACTGTTACCACCACACAGTTGATTAGTTTCCTGTCACAGCACATCCTGAAGTGTTTTATTCCCTTTTTTTCCAAAGAAAACGGTCCTGAAGATGTTACAAAACATCATAAAGTTTTATCTGAAGCTCTGACACTTCCAAAGATCAGCTCACAGAAAGATTCACTATATTGATGATTACATGCCTTTTAATCCATTAATGTGGTGCAACTACTATACAAGTTCCTGTAAAGAAGCTGTTACTATAGAAATCATAACATCTTAGAACAAGAGATGCACTACTGTCCGAGCTGCTGTTATAGAAAATGAATCAACACCATCTGACCAATCAGAATCAAGCATTCAACAGAGCTGTGGTATAAATGCAAACATCGCACAATATCTACAGAATAATGAATGCAGGCAGTTGGAGGCTTTTTGCTGTCCATGTTTTCAATATAAATCCTTGTTTACTGCAAACACTAGTTTGGCCCAAGTTAGCATCCGCCTTTTCAGCGGCCAAAGTAGGCTGTTCGTGGAAAAGCCTTCCAGCTTTTTCTCTTTAACCAAAAGCCATTTCACGTTCCAGGGCACACAAGACTGAATGATGACAGACTAAGCCGACTTTTCAAGATGAGGACGTGCCTCGTGCGCTTCTTCTCGCGCTCGACTTTCCTCCTGGGAATTCCAAACCTTTCTCAATCCCAAGGCAAACAAGGGGTAAGAGGAAAACTGAGGCCAGAGTAAAGGAAACTCCCCTGCCAGAAAATGTAAAGCCCAAAATTCCACTGCATTTTAATAAAAAAAATGACACGGCCCCGCTTTCCAGCTATAAAATCTTTAAGAGAGGGTCTGACTCCAATGTGCGGCAACCCCATCAATATTAACGTGGGAGAAAGTTCCTCCAAAGCCAGTTAAACCCCACTGCATCAATATTGATGTGCTGTGCTGCGTTCCTGCCACCTACTGGAATTCTCACTGGGCATCGGGTCCAAAAAAAACAACAACTTTAACCTGACTTTAATCTGACTGCTATTACAGAATTTTTGAATTGAGGTTTTTAATGAAATTTGGAGTATATGAGATATTTTTCTGAGTTTCTATGTAAATTTCAGAAGACTGTCCAACGAAGCCTGATTTAAAAACTTCTATCTGAAATAGAAAGAGACATGAGTGGAATGAAATCAATCAAATTAATACACAAGACTAATTTTCTGTAAAGTTAATCACTTAAAACACACCCATCGCTGTAATTCATTTAGTGCTATACTGGAAAAATACATATACGGTATATAGACAAGTGTTTATTAAAAATCAGTCATCTTAAATGGACTGTTTCGACTCTTTTATCTTTTATCTCATGGTCAGAGACAAGAGTGGCTATTTTTATCCCCAAACCGGTTGACATTAATAGATATGAAGCTAATGAGTGCATTCCTGTTTATTCATTTATAAAGGAAAAATTATAAACTTTATATATATATATATATATATATATATATATATATATATATATATATTAAGGAGTGTTCAGCAGTTGCTGTGTGACTGTGTGACTAATCATATCATGGTCTTGCAGCACTGTCTGCTCTGCTGGAGCACCAATACGATCACCCTGCGCATGTTTCTGGGTCAGAACGTTAGATATTTCAGATGGTGTATTTTTAGACACGTCTGTTTCCACTTAGTGTATGTTCTCCTCTTGTGTGGCCTGCATCTCTCTCTCTCTCTCTCTCTCTCCCCCCTCCCTTTCTCTGTCTGTTATGTCCTAAGGCAGCATTTGACCTACTAAGTCATGGCCTGCAGTGGTGTCAGTAGTGTACAGATGGAGAGCCGGAACATCGGTGGAAATCGCCGACCTCATAGAGTAACAGAAAAAATAGGATGTTTGGATTTTGTCGTGTATGTTCAAGCACATTTGATATCAATTTTGCAGTAAAAATAAACAAAACATACGAGAAAATAAAAACAGCAACAGCTTGACTGACAGATGGTGTTTTCAGAATACTACAGTTAAATCAGGCTCATGTGCTAAATCCTGGGTTACTGACCGAGTACCAAAACTGCTGATATTCTTTTATCAAGTAGAAGAACTAAATAAACAAAGCTTTTACAAAATTGACTTAAGATGTGGACGTAAAAACACTGGAAAGATTCACAGAACATAAAGACATAGATACTGATGGATTATTTGTGTTTATCTCACTACAGAGGTAGCTAAATAGTAGCTAAGGCTAACTAGCAAACAGCATTCCTAAGTTAGCATGATAATAACTCTGACCATCTAAACTAGCTGAATGCTAAAAGCTAGTGTACTATACAAACCGACACAATGCAAAAACGAACATACAAACAAACAAACAAACAAACACACAAACAAAAGCAGCTTGTACATTAAAGTGACCGGCTAGATTTGGGTATTAGGTAGATTTAGTGAACTTTTACACCACTTTATAACATATTTATTTTAAAGAAGAGCCTAGTAAAATAAATAAATAAATAAATCTAGTGACTTTGTTAGCCGACAGCAACAGATATGGAATTATAAGTTTTGGAAATATGTACGTTTGTGGCGCCATTACAAGTGACTTGTAAGGATAGGCTACAATCTGTTATTTTCTATTGCGACACACACACACGCACGCGCGCTGTCACATCTGTTTGATTTGTTAGGAATTTAGATCGGCTCATAGATCCTAACCCAGTCTAATCTAATCTAATCTAATGTAATCTAGTGCTGGTGACCTTTTTATATATACGATTATAGAGAAATATAGAGATTTTTTTTTTATGTAAACGTAATGACTGTATTTTTAAAAATATAGCAAAGTGCACGTGACTAAACAGTAACAGATGCATTTGACGTTATTACTTTGCACCTCTGGTTATAAATGCATGAAAACCACCGCAGAAATGTGGTGAATATCATATTAGCTTTAAAAGTAATTTCCGGTCCATACTAAAACATGAATTATAAAACAGACTCTAACTGTTCACGTCTCCAGCTGCAACCGAAAAAAAAATCATCTTCCCATGATGCTCAGCGATAATGGACTACAAACTACGTCACATGACCAGTCACGTGATCATATTATTTATAATCAGTCACACCTGTGCCTAATTGCACACACCGCGATAAATAGGTCTCGCGCTTAATAAACGAGTTTATTCTGTAGCGTTTAGTGATTCTCTGGAGAGTCGTTCTCTGACGAGTCGACTCTTTGAGCCGACTCCTTTAACCCGGTTCTCGTTTCTAAAGAGCCAAAAAAAAAGAGCTGAAAATTCATCAGTATTTTGTATTTATGACACTCCGATGCATTTAATCAGACACAGTGCACCTGTGACCCATGTGCACAGAGAATAATAAGGAACACTTGAGCCCCTAGTGGTGAAGCAGTTCAGTTGTCACTGAAAATCTTTCTCTCAAAGTTCAAGTTCAAGGAAATGACATTAATGTCGTCACTGGAGATGTGACTCAAACGTGAGTCTGTCTCTTGGCTCGTCAGTGTCTTAACAATAACCCCTTTCATACAGCAGAGCTGTTAAATCCTCCGTTCGGATTGGTCAGAGTGTGTTGATTCATTTCTGAGAATGGCTCAGCTCAGAGAGCGGATCAGAATCCAAAGCAAATCACGGGTTTATATTAATGCACTCGTTTATAATACTATATTATATATCTATATTGTAGTAACAAATTACTCAGGGTTTAAAGAAGTGTAATTATCTATCAGGTGAAGTTTGAGGTTTATTTGATATTTTATTTGTTTGAAGAGGTTTATTTGATATTTACAGATGTATTAGTGCTGTGGAGGTTTTCTGACATGGGAATGTTTTCAAGATGGCAGATATGGAAAGAAGAGAGAAAGAAAGAGATGCTAAAACTCAAGTAATATCAGGATGTAACAGCTTTGCACACATTCCACAAGTAAACAATTATAGATTGATAAAATCTACAGTTTAATATAACAAATATAAATTAAACTGTGCAGAAGTAATGCTGCTTCATCTTACCACCCCATCTCTGATCATTTTCCTGAAACAAAAAGACACCATGTATTTTATTCTTACATGATATACTTACATGATGGGGTCGATTCTTGTGTTTCATCGCAGACGTGAGGCCTTCCGATGCCCTTTCATTGTGTGTGTGTGTTGTGTGTGTCGGGGCCTAGCCAAAAGCTTGCTCCAACTTCTCACCTGCAGCATTGTGGCCTGCAGATCTGTATGAAGGGTAATTGGGGACTCACATTCTGGGACCAGCTTTGTCTTTGTTTCCCCGGCTGAATTCACTGACCCGGACGTGTCAGGTCACAGGAGTGTTAAATGGCGCGGGGTGCTGCAGCTGCATGATTCGCAGTGTTTTTTTCGTGTCCTTTTTTTCATTGTGTGCGTGTGTGTGTGTTGAGGGGGTTTAGCTGTGTTATATGCGGGTGAGTGCATATAGTGGTGTATACTGCGTAATTGTAAGTGGCATCTGTGCCCAGAATAAAAAACTGTCCTTGGTGACAGAATGGGAAATGTTAATGAAAACCTCCAGCTGTTATATTTATATTTACTGCATCTTCATGTCAGTTACACTGAACAATAAAGCTAATTGCTCACATTTATACACCACACACATCTCTCTATCTCTCTGCTGGATAATGCATCTAGCCAATGATGTAATTCTCCATGAGATGGCCTCTTCATCTCCATCTTCAAAATCAGATTAAAGCTTTATTTTTTCTTGTCACAGCACTTCCTCTTCCTGTTAATATGATGAGGATGATGATGATGATGATAAAAATAATAATAATTATTATTGTTGTTGTTTTAACAATAATAAATAAATAATATAAATAATATAAATATTTTTTTATAAAATATATAAAAAGAAATTAAAAAAATAATAACCAACAATAAGAATTAATATTATTAATAATTTTATTAATATTATTATTGTTATTATTATTATTGGTGGTGTTGTTATAACAATAATAAATAAATAAATAATACAAATAATATAATTTTTTTATTAAAAAAATAATAAGATTACTAATTAATTATTAAGAAAACACTTAAGAGAACAATAATAATAGTTATTATTATAGATTTTATTATTATTATTATTATTATTATTATTATTATTATTGTTGTTGTTGTTTTTATCATTATAACAGTAATAAATAAATAAAAATAATAAAAATAATAATAGTTTTTAATTTTTATTATTATTATTATTATTATTATGATTATTATTATTACAATTATAGTACTGCAATTAATCAACAAAACACCTGTCTTCATTAGGAAAGAAAAAGGTATCAAGTAAAATAATTAATTATTAATTTTTAATGCATAAGTTATAACGCATAAATACATAGTATAATGAAGAAAAAAGACAAATATATCTATAAATAGTTTTATTATTATTATTATTATATTTGTAATTATTTTTGGATTGTGTTTTCTTATTTTCATGTTCAGTATTAGTAGAATGTCATCCTTCCATCCCCAACGTGTCTCTAGTGCTACACAGAAGTGAAATAGAAATTAATTTGTCATGATGGTTGCTCTTCTTCTTCTTCTTTTTTTTTTTTTACTTCTTCTTATTATTAATAATAGTAGAAGTGGTGCTTAAACACGTGCTCTGCTCTTGTTCTTGACACAAGCGCACGCTCGTCATCCTTTGTGTCTATCTGTAAATCATCTTTACATCTCAAGGCTGTGAATGTCTCTGCCACCCCCAACAACCACCCCCACGCCCACCCCACACCCCCTACGGGTGTTTCTGAAACTTGATTCTGAGGCACGCCACAACCTCTATCGGCTCCTCCACCTGTCCCATGGCTGTTCCCCGTAGAGCTCTGTGTGTGTGTGTGTGTGTAAGTGTGTGTGTGCATGTGTGTCCCTCGGCCCTAACCCACCTGTTTCAATCTCATGGCCACTCCGTCCCCCAGCTGTTGCTCCGCCTGTTTCTACGGAGAGCAGCACATCTCGGCTCTCAGAAGCCTCGGCATGCAGCGAGGACATAATGATTTAAACGACTTTGTCTGATGATAAGGTCAGTTTTTAAAGTAACCGAAACGGCTGATCAAACAACTAAAGCGCCATTGCGAGCTAATTCTGTAGTACATGCATAATGCAGTATGCATAATATGTTGTGTAATAAAGTCAATATATGATGTTTACATATTTAAGTGAAGTATAACAAGCAGTACATTACATTACATTACATATAGTAACTAAATCTCTATCTATTTTTTCATTTAAAGGCCACATGATAGCATGATACACAAGATATTTTGACATACACAGAGGGAAATATTCACATTAGGTGTGTAAAAGGTGTGAATATCACATTGGGTGTGTTCTCATTTATGTGGAAAATAAATAAACAAACAAATATGTGCAAACATTATGAAATTAAAAGATGACAGAGAGAATGAGAGAGAGAGAGAGAGAGAGAGAGAGAGAGAAGAGACAGAATGTACTATGTACTACAGAATTAGTTCGCTGTACAAGTACATTTCAATTTAAAACTTATCATTTCTATGCTGAATTTCTACATTTCTGTAAATCTGTGTCCATTGTTAAAAGTGCTTTACAGACAGCTAACAACCTTCAACACCACACTTTGTGATGGACTTTCGGAAATTTCAGAGCATTCTGTGTGTCAAGTGCTTTACCTAAAGGGCGGGGTTAGCCACAATCCAGAGGTCAGGTTTACAATGAGGGAAGTCCCCTTTTACACCCAAAAAAGACAGACCAAGCCTTTGATCACGACGTCGGTGGCACAGATCTGAGCTCAAGTAGCCTGAAAAAAAAGCAGACATTCCTCTATAGGAAGTGTAGGAACATGCCTGCGCCCTCACAAGGCCTCCAGAGTGAACCTTTGACTCATACACACAGGATCTGGGGGTAGGAGGACCTGCCTAATACTGTTCCTCTGTGCTGAGGACAGAGCTTCCACGCTGCTCATTCTATCCGAGGAGGTCAGAGATGTGGGAGAAGGTTTGGATAAAAAAGCTTTTTATATACATCACTTTGGTGGGAACCAAATATAAAAGAAAGATTCACCGGCAAGAAAGATTCATTCTGAATCTGTTTATTTATTAATTTTTATAAGCAGCAAGTACATTCATCTTAGAAACCGAAAGCTGACCAGCATGACAACATGTTGTGTTCACAAATGAGTCGACTCTTTGAGTCGACTCTTTTAGGTGAATTTTGATTCAGATTCAGACAAATGAGCCAATATTTTTTCCTTTCCCCCTGTTTTTTTGTCACTGTAGGCAATTCCATTAGTCTTGCAGAGTCGTCCATTCAAAAAATAAGCTTTTGTGTAAATTTTCTTTCAACATCTGAGCTCTTTGTTCGTATGAATCATGAGAAAGGTGGAGCCAAAAGGTGGTGAGAAAGATGTACTGTATGGAGTGTGATCGGTTATGATGATTTAAATACATTATCTATTATGTTTTAAGTTTATCTATTATAATTAACTGTGTTGAAGAAATTTGCAGTGAGCTGATTCTTCAAATGACTCACTGACTCACTGAAAAAGGAGGCAGATTTCCCATCTTTAAATCAGACAGATTTGTGCTGGATCATTACACATGGTTGATGTTAATGTTTACTTCCCTTTAAGGTGTCCATCAGTGCAGTACTGATTAACTGACCTGGTGTATATAAATAGTGACATTTCCCAAAAAAGAGGTCGATTTGTTCTAGTTCAGTACATTAAAACATTCAGACTGACACTCGGCTCATTTCCCCAGTGGCATTTTAATAAAATATCAGATTTAACAAGCAAATAAAACGGTTGCGTTTTTTTTGGACTTGACTAACAGAGTCTAAAGAAATATTGAAAACTCCAACAAAAAACCTTCAGTCTAGAATATACCTGAGCTGGCCTCAGAGCGAACGGCGCCATGCATTAATTCATGAACCAGTCCAGTTTTTATTTGGGGAGAAAAGGCCTTTTGATTCTTCTTCTAACCTTTGTGTCATTACTAGAGCAGCAGTTCTACGTTAAAGACTCTAGAATGAATCTACACAATAACTGTATCACACAAACATACTCTTTATCTAACTTATGGAACTTAATCTATTGTGTTTCATGTAAAATATTTCTCAATATTTTGCGCCTAGGACATCGCCAGAGCCTTGTTTAGGGGATTTAATCAGGCTTTGCTTCCCAAACACATCAGCAAGTGGTGTGTGTGTGTGTGTGTCCTCCCTGATGGCATTTTGCAGCCGGATGCCGAGCAGAGATGGGTTAGGTATTTTCGATAATGACCCCTTCATGACCCCTTTGCAGCACTTTACACTCGTCCCAAAGGGTGTGTCTGGGTGGGAGGTGTTAAGCACTGTTGCATGTTGGTTTTGTGTGTGTGTATGAGTTAGAGCGAGAGAGAGAACATTTATATGCTTTGGTGTATGCGTATTTGCGCTGTACTTTGGTATTTATATTCCAGGGGCTTTTAGGTGTGTGTGTGTGTGAGTGTGTGTTTGACACACCTCAGGCTATTATTGAGCGTATGCCAGCGAAGGAACCACCACGCTCGACCTTCAAAGCTGTAGATGAGTCTTTGTTTTCGCAGACGTGTGAGAATGAGCGAGTAAGTGTGTGTAAGTGTGTGTGTAGTGTTTTTTGTATGTGTGTATTACGTGCCTTTGTGTTGCTCTCACGACTGGCTGCCCTTGTTTCAAGCTCCCGGGGAGATCTGTGACCGACGATGCTCAAGTTGAGAGTTCATATCCAGTTCAGAGTGAGGTTCAAGCTCCGGTCAGCACTCCATACTGCTGCTAACGCTCTTGTTCTGCTTCTCTCTCTCTCTTTTTCTTTCTTTCTCTTCCTTTTTTCTCACATGTTAAAGAAAAAAAGACGCTACTTATTTTTGACAGCAGGTCTAAAAACACGTTGCAATTCAGCTACACGGTTTGAGCCGCGTGTTAAAGTGGTTACATCACTCAGCGGTCATGTACACACACACACACACACACACAACAAAATAAAACAAACAAAGTTTAATTCAATTCCTGTTTTTCTTTTTATAGTTAACGGTGTGAGGACACAATAGAGAGAGTGATTCAGTTCAGTGTAATCCAAACAAACACATTCTTCTTCATATCAACAATTTTGTATCAAATTGACCTCTCTCTCTCTCTCTCTCTCTCTCTCTCTCTCACTCACACACACACACACACAAACAAAGGCATTGTAGTTTAAAAAATGCACATCAGACTGTCATGAGATTTGAGAAACCTCAAATAACACAGTATAATGAGTATTATAAAAAAAAATCTCCAATCTGATTGGTCAGAATCACAAGGAGACTTCAGCTGCTGTTGTAAGGAGTCTGCAGTCAGGAGTCAGCACATTGTAACAGTGAGAAGTAAAGCTGTATATTCACATCTTCAGAATATTTTTTCTGTCTTTGAAACATCAACAACGAGAGAAAAACAAGAGAGGGTGAGGTGAGGTGAGGGAACGACTGTTGAACTTGCTTTGTTGAGGTTCCACCATGTTAAATGTAACTACACTATATTGCCAAAAGTTTTTGGACGTCTGCCTTTACATGCACATGAATGTAATATGGAGTTGTCCCGCCCTTTGCAGCTATAACAGCTTCAACTCTTCTGGGAAGGCTTTCCACAAGGTTTAGGAGTGTGTTTATGGGAATTTTTGACCATTCCTCTAAAAGGACATTTGTGAGGTCAGGGACTGATGTTGGACGAGAAGGCCTGGCTCCGCAGTCTCCACTCTAATTCATACCAAAGGTGTTCTATGGGGTTGAGGTCAGGACTCTGTGCAGGCGAGTCAAGTTCCTCCACACCAAACTCACTCATCCACGTCTTTATGGACCTTGCTTTGTGCCCTGGTGTGCAGTCATGTTGGAACAGGAAGGGGTCATCCCCAAACTGTTCCCACAAAGAGCATGAAATTGTCCAAAATGTCTTGGTATGAAGCCGAAGCATTAAGAGTTCCTTTCACTGGAACTAAGGAACTGAGTCCAACCCCTGAAAAACAACACCTGAGGGGTGTCCCAAAACTTTTGGCAATATAGTGTATAAATGGATAAAAAACATAACATGTATCTTTAAGAATTGAAAAATTGCTGGGGGATAAGAGGAATAAAACACTCTTAATAAAACTGGTGGTAGCAGTAAATACACACACACACACACACACACAGACACACACACACACACACACACACATAACTGACGCTAGAGATTCATTTCCTATAACAGCACAACCTATGTTATTACCGCTTTCATATCTGCAAAGGTTTTTTAAGCTTTTGATCATCTTGCTTCATCCAGTAGGTTTTCTTTTTATCTAGCAGTTGATGCACAGTCTTTATTTTCATTATTATTTTGCGAATCGGCTGCTATATAATTAGAAACAGAAGCCGAATACGTGCTGATGGCAATGAATCATCTTCTCAATCAGCCTCATTTCAGTGCTTAATCTCACAGACTTACAGCATTTACCCAAAATATTGATGCAAAATGTTAAATAAATCAGAAAAATGTTCCATGACCTGCAGTGAAAACTGAAAAATATTGCTCACAATATAGCCTGTAGCCATTTACTGCTCTTTAATGTGACTACTTCTGTCGTCATAATGATTCATTTCAGATTATTCTACTACAGTACAGACATTGTAAATTAAGCACCCTGTGAAATACAGTACAAGACAAACAGAAGCCACTTTGTTGAAAACAAAATTAATTTCCATATTTTTTTGTACATTTTTTCAATCAGTGATTCATATTCTCTGATTCCTTTGATCCGTTTATGATTCATGTTCTTAAAGCACTTAAGGCCTCGAGCGCAGACCGAATTGCTCTCCAGGCAAAAATCGTTGATCGAAACGGAGCCGAATCGGTTCGATAACAGCGGCCATGTCGCTGCCGCTGCATTTTCATTCATGAAAAGCCACGCCAGCTTGCAAGCCATACATAATACTGCGAATGTTAACACTGAAAGATTAACCCACGGCTGATTGCAGTGCACCTGACCCATCTTATTTGAATAAGAGGTTGCGGACTTGGCGCTTTGCCCCGGACGCCGGTGTGTGTATTGCTGAGTTTCGTTTCACATGATGGATCGAAGCTGTTCTTTATGCTCGGGATGCGACCTTTGTCAACCCCCCGTGAATTAGCTAGAAGCATATCAGCTGCGCCGGCCCTTTTCTCCGCCGTCCTATTAGCTGAATGAAGCAAAGCGAGGGTCACCTTTAAGCAACCTTATCTTGTAATTGGGTTCAAGGTTAAGTGATCCGGGAGCAGAGAGGTGCAGGGTTAAGGTCGGGGTGACACCAGAAGGGGCAGTGTTTAATCACAGATGGGGAAGAAGGCTCAGGCTTCAGGGACAAAAATCAAGGACACGGCATGGGGTCAAGGGGCTGTTGCTGGGCAACCCGCACCCCAGCCAACGTCTGTGACACTTTTAACCCTGAATCCGTTCAATAAAGACAACAAGGTGAGTGGCTAATATTCGTCTTGCAGATTGGGAGAATTGAGACAGGGCTTCCTGAGAGTTTTGCTTAATTGAAACGTGTGCAGGGGAAAGGGACAGCGAGCGGAACGTGGAACGTGGCCCTGACAGCTTTACACTACAGTGACTACGCCACATTAGGTGAGATGAATGGGTAAGGCCGGCTCGAGTTCAGCCACATGACCTGCAGACGACTTCATGGCCAAGGGCAAGGAAATGACCCGGGATATAGTGACAGTGAGCGATCATAATCATATCATGAGCATCTTCCTTCCTCTTGTATTTCTTTTCCTCTATACCTTTATCTGTTGTTTTTACTTACCGTAAAAATTCAACCTGAACAAGCTAACCCTAGCATGCAATCTTTTAAAATTGTATAATAAACGTTTTTTGTTAACACGTTGCTCAATTTCCAGTTTGGTTAGTGATTATCACTGGTGTCATCTTTATGTTAAGACACCGATGCGGTGGCGCTTTAGTCCTTTCTTTTGTCTAGCTCTTTCACCTCCTCATCTGTACAATCTGCTCAAACTGATCAGCATCTAAAGCTTCAACTTTCACACTAATCATCATTTCATCTCTTAGATATCTAAATTAACCGACTGCATTGCAGAGATGACTGATCCCTGAGACCAACATCTTTACTAATTGTTTGAATATGATTTTAGACATTGCTGGAAAATGGTGAGTGAGAACCGAAGCTCTTGCTCTTTCGTTGTTAGCAGCTAACAGTAAGACATAACCATTTCACCGAATATTATATAATAATAATATATATAATAATAATAATTTCTATTAAATGCTAAAGTAACTGTAGTAGCAACAATAGCGCTCTGGCATCGGAGACAAACACAGCTGCTAACTTCACATAAGAATCGCTAAATTGCTAATAGAAACACATTTAATGTTTTTCAGGGTGGGTTGTTTTTATAGCCTGGGGATAAACACACAGAACCGATAATAAATCACTTTAAATGATCTAATATCAAGCACTTTATAGGAACATTCCTCCTACCGAGACAGTACAATCAGCCACTACATAAAATTATAAATACTACACAAACTACTGAATGTGATCGTTCAGAAGAATTGCCCAAGCAGCACTCAAGCAAACTCAAACTCTGACCTCCAGGCTGCTGCACATTCATCATCTGTCCAGTGTTTAAAAGCCCATTTGACTTCCTATTCTTTCTGCTTCACAGCAAAGTCTTGGCAGAATTCGGTAGGAAATAAATCTGAAAGTCGCTTTTTAATCCTTGTTTGTCAAGCTCTTGCAGATGCTTATTCTGGTAAATTATCAACAGGGCTTCATCAGGATGTCCGATTAGCGATTAAACCTCATTAATGGTGACATCTGGTTCATCTTCCAGCTTTTTTTTTCCACACTATTCTCCCATGACGACACAATCTGCGTACCACATGAACATTCGCTTCAGCCATTCCTCCGTTCCATTACCATAGCTACAGATTTTGTAAACAGTGAAGCAACTCAGTGCTGAACTGAACCGATTCTGGGATCGAGGTTTTTCAGTTTCTTTCTTAAACATGCCTAACTCTAATGTATCATCAGGTGGAGCCATATACTGAAGATGTACTGTACTTTGTATTAATGTATAATTACATTTAATGGAAAACAAGTTCTCACTTACGTTATAGCAGCTTTAAACAGCCTTTATGTCACCAGCCTCTGTTTTTTTCCCTCTTATTAATAATAATAATATACAGAAATGCAGCTTGTCCTGTTACCGATAAACTACTTCTTACTTCTTATATAAACGTTCAGCATATCAACAATTACACATTTGTTCACTAACAGCATCATGTTTAATCTTGATTGTTTATTATTAGGCCCGATGCTCCGCCCTGTAAATTAGCCATAAATGTGTACGTAAAAATGTCTGCTAATAAAATTTAGTCATATGTCATATATGACAGATTATTGGTTGTTCATTTTATCTACAAACTACGTACTGTGTTGTTATTTTTCTCCCTCTGTAATTATTAATATTACAGTATGAACTCCTCTGAATGGACCTTAGAGACTCTCAAGGCAAATTTCTCACAGGCTTTGTCGAGGACAAAAGTTTTTTTTTAAGCGAAGAATGGACATGGGTGAGAGCCAGTTTCATCCCAAACTAACCCTGACCTGTGTCTGTAATGAATAATAACCACTTTTTAGCGCCTGACCCCAACGTTTTTTTTCTCGGAGTTTATTGGCTGCCGTGTCTGACCCAGAGAGTGACCCTGGCCTTAAATACATTTCAGTGGAGCCGACAGATTTATTCTACAATAAATCACAGTGTTGCAAATGACTGCTGCTAGGGGAAGGTCAGTGTCAGGGAATAAGAAATCAAATTATATGAACATAATGAGTCGGCACTAGAGGTAGAGGTGCCATGCAATGTGCATCTTATATTACGTTTCCCTATAAGCCTTCAGAATGCTGATATGACCCACAGTATATTATCTATAGTGTTAGGGGTTAGAATAAAGGGGTGAATTGATTCATTTTAAGGTAGTTCTGCCAGGATATCAGCGTCATTTTAAGTATGTGCTTACAAACTCCATCAAGCAGCTTGATAGGATATCTTTCTAACATTAAAATCTTACATACAGAGTACATAAAGAATGCTAGATGTCCTGTTTTTTGCTTCCTCGGCTAACAGGCAAGTTCACTTGAAAGGCAGGACAGTGCACGGTTAATTTGATTTGTATAAAAAGTCAACCAATGGGGCAGCTTTTCCATGACCTCTGAACCCTCAGCTTTCCAGTTGGCCGGTTGGGGAAGCCACCTTCACTTGACCCTCAACCTTGTATGGTAATTCAGCAGTCATGTGACAGAACAGAATGCTTTTCAAGGCCAATGCTTAATCATGACTGTGTTCCTTCCTGACCTTTATACCTTCATATACTGCTTCATTTGGGGCAATATTCCACACGGGTTCATACGTGTGAAAATAACAGATCTTAACGAGGCAAAACATCAAGATCGAGCCGTAAAAATGAAATAAATGACGCACCATGATCAGATGCTGTGTGTTTTTTTTTTTCTTCGGAAGTGCACTAAGCTGTGGAGGAAATCCGCCTTCGCTTACAGCTGGACGGATTAAAGGAGATCTTTGTCCCGTGGCTGACCTTCAAAGCCAGGCCAGATGTTCCTGCGCTGCTCAAGACAAAACCTTCAGGTGACACTTCTGAACTTGAGCGCCTCTGATCAAAGAAAGAAGACTTGGAGTGGCTCTTAATGACGTATATAAGGAAGAAAAACACAACAGGTTGTTCTGTTATAGGAAAATAATCAGTGACAGTTTTATCAGGCTACCGAGAAACCACGAAAGTCTTCTGTTCGGAAGATGACGGAAAACATGTGCGACTGTTACAAAACGCTGACACTGGAGACGTATTAGAATGACTTAATTCATTTAACCTTTGCAGCTGAACTGGTATCCGAGGTGTTGTACTGTTATAGGAAAATAACCAACACCTTCTGACCAATCAGAATTGATTATACAACAGCGCTGTGTTGCAAGCACCCGTAATATAATCGCTTCAGAAATCTGAGCCGTAAAGGTAAAATTCTAGTGGTAAAACGCTCCAGAACATTCCTAAGGCGTCTTTAAATCAACATATTGCACAACAGAGGCCAGGCCACCCAAATGGCTCCCTACTGAGCGGTGAAACCACATGAGGAGATGCAGGGATTAGGTGCTATTCAGGGTTAGATTTAGAACTGGGCTGGGTTTTTTTTAGTTCCCAGGACCGTATTAAGTTCCATACAGAAAACAAAGAACATATGAACGTATATGAGAGTCGACGTGTCTGAGAACAGACCGCAAGATTTCACTGAATGCTTCGTTCAGGAAAGTCCACTTTATACAAGATTACTCTCAAATATATTTCTTTCAAACGCTCCTTCTCTCTCACACGATGTAACACAATCCGACAGATACAGGAGTTATTGATGTTTTTATTCTTTCACGCGTCTCTGAGTGCTCTTCAGATTCTCCAGCATTTGGTGCCCTAGCCGCTTTGTAACATCCCTTCATTATCCAATCCTCTCTGCGTCCGTTTCTCTCTCACTATCTCTCGGCGGAAGGCTGTCAGAGGTTTTTTAGGAGCCGGTGAGCTGTGAAATCGCACAAATTGCTACTGCTTTACGTCTGGCCCGGCGAATGAGAGAGAGGAAAGACAAAAGCAGCAGAAGAGAGAGAGGGGAGATTTTCTGCTCCAACACTTTTGAACTGTTCATACCTCCACCAGCACTCCAGTCACCCACACACACATGAACACACACAGCTGCAACATGCCATGTCTGCCCTCCTCCTTCCCTCTCTATCTACACTCAACGGCCAAGTCTCCCCCCCAACACACACACACACACCGTTGTTCCCACTCCACAACACCTTCCCCACTTTGCTTTACAATTCAGGTCACTTCACTGAACAACTTGGCAAAGTAGCCTCAAGGGGGACGAAGCTCTCAGAATGCGGCTGATAAAGGGATCACATCCATGCGTGTCACTTGTGTGGGGGGGGGGCACTAATCCCACAACCAAATGTATATTATTGGTTATAATCATTATAGATCTATCATATAATACATAATACATACGTTTTCTCTCATGTGCAACAGTTTTTCTTTTTTTAGGCAGCACATTTGTTCAGACTTAGTATAACTTCTAATTCCTTGATTCCTTTACTTTCCGTCACTCATGCCATAGAAAAGAAACGTTAAAAGTCTAAACCCAAAAAAAAAATTAAAACCAAATGTCTGTAATTAGTCATTTCATGCCATTCACGTGACCGAAAGAACAGCACGAGCTCATGGACTCATCTGCTGTTGTTTACCGGTCAGATAGCGCCCTCTAAAGGACAAATACTAGTGGTGCAAGCAAAAAAATAAATAAAATAAAAAACCACAACACAATGTGGTGAATTTATTCATAAATTTAACCTAAATGTCTTAGACCTTGTCAAACACACTTGTGTGATTCAAAGGTTTCTATGGTAACAGACTTGATTAGGGCGGGGCGATTGGATTAACCCTTGTCAGGGAAAATATAACAGACATTTAATGGTGAGTTGTTGGTTTTATTTTATTATAATTTTTAACCACATGCTTCATATACTGGTCAGTTGGTCAATTTTGTGAACCATTTGTATAAAAACGAACTAAATTTAGGTTCGCTTGAGCGTTGAACTTGGAATGTTCACTAGAGGACGCGGTGACCGCAGTGTAGCCCAGTCAGTGACGTCTAACCGGCGGAAGTAAACAAACCCTTTCATCTGTATGAAGTAGGATACTGATTAGAATACGATTGGCTGTTTTTTCCCCCTTATTATTATTAATAATAATATTAATATTGTGTAAGCAAATCTGTAGGGATTATACGTTTATAAATATATATATTTATTTCAGTTGCCGGTTGTGAGCGGTGTCTGGTGCTGAAGCTGAGCTGGGACACAGTGGACAGTGATATTCACTACGATGAATTTTTCCCTAAACAGAGACACGGCTTTCCTAAACGCAGACGAAGCCTCTGCAGTCGAGACGGCGGTCAGGACGGCGGTCATGTCCATCCTGAAGGTTTTCTGCGAGGTGAATGAGAAGAGGTCGCACTGCTACGAGGCCAAGTTAGCCGAGGCGGAAAGAGAGAACACAGCGCTGAAGATCCAGTTAAAAGCAGCCGAGCAGGAGCTTCAGACCTTACGACAGATCTCTACTAACTATAAAATCTCAGCTGAGGTCACCTTCACCGCAGACGTTGAAGAAACCGGACCAGAACCGGCGTCTTTCCAGAACGTCTCAGAGAGCGACTCTGTCCCGGTGCTAAAGGAAGAAGAAGAGCCTTTTTACCAGAGCAGTTTGTTTATAAAGAGTGAAATGACAGAGGAATATTCAGCGGTGGATTTTGAAAACGCGCAAATTTGCCAACAGACTGCCCAGATCCAGACATATGTGACCCACAACACCCACGCCCACTCACTCCATTCAGATCCAGTTTTAACCGGATCGGAGAAAAGTATGCACGCGCTCAACTCGTTTTCCATCTCGTCAGGAGAGATATTTGCTATGGTTGTTAAAGGAAAGCTCAACCCTGAAGCACATTAAAGATGTTTATTAAAATGTTTGTCATATGTTTCTGCTGGCTGGTGGTGTATTTTCCGTTATACATGTGAGAAGTTAGTTTTAGGTTGTGTGTCTCTCTCTCTGACGTCACACGGGGACATTGCTGTTTATTAATATTGATAGCACTGTTATAAATATTGAAAGCTAGTTGGAAAGCTTGTTTCTCATTTTCATTCTAGTTAGCAGTCTTTAAGATGAACGTGATTGTGTTGCTGGGGGTATTAGTATGAAAGGGGAAGCTTTATAGCAGATTGTACTGATGGACAGACTAAAGCCCTGCTGCATCACTATATTTAGGTCGAGATGAAGTGATTATGATCCATTTAACTAAATCTTGTAACTTGCTCTGAAACTAGGCTTGTAACTTGCTCTGACACCCCCTTAAGAGTTTATAGAAGTAGTTACTTTAGCTCAACCAACACTGTCACTCAGATCTCTAGCACTGACCATGCAGTTCAATATTTAGGCATCCATCTTTTTTCTCCAATTTGTAGCTTGATTACTCTATGTTTGTCGACTCGTCTGAAGACATTTGGCTACACAATAAGGATGTTGGGTCACTATATTTGGATACTTTTTGCCAGAAAATTGTACAGTATTTATCACACGTCTTCTTGTGCTTGCCTACAGAGAGACTGACACGGTATGAGAATGTGAGAAGATACAGAGAAAGGATCCGAGCTGATCCTGTGAAATACCTCGCCTGGAAGGAGAAGAACCACTTGAGGTATGAGGGATTGGCAGTTGTCATAGTAACTGTAATACAAAGAATGTTTAAGTTAGGAGAAGTTATTCTCCTGTTTTTGTAAATCATTCATTTTTACCATTCCAACAGTAATAAATTGGGTGTGTGTTCAGGAATAAAACACTTAGGCCATGCTGTTACAGGAAAATAATCAACTGTGTGTGGTGTGATGAAGTGGAGTTACTGTTACCACCTCAAACTTGATTATTTTCCAATAACGTCACATCCAGAGGTGTTTTATTCCTCGTATACTATATACTACTACAGTTTCACTTCAGTGACAGAAGACATGTGGTTCAAACCTTCACCTTCAAATCATCTCTTTATTTCCTTTATTTGCATCCTCAGAGGGTGGAGCTAAGAAGTAAGAAAGAGAAGAAAAGAAAGGAACTGATTATGAGAAGTATCTACTTCTTTGACGTGTGTATTTGTAAATCATTCAGGTATCTGCAGAACAGAAAGACCATTAATGAACTGCCCGAGCCCATGAAGAACCTGCAGAGGAAGGCCTGGAGAGAAGCTACAAGGAGACATCGAGCAAAAAAGCTGGCTCAAGCTGCTCTTTCTGCTTCGTCCATGTCACAAACCCCCAGTTTATGACCAGGACACTTATTTTTTTATTTTATTTTATCTTAGACTCTGTGCTCTCTGGGCAAAATGTGCCCACTTTGTATATGTGTATTTATGAATGCTTGAGCTGAATGAAAATTGATACCTATGTGGTCATAAACCAGATTGATTTTGTGATGTTTTAAAATGATGTCTATGGTTTTGTTGGTCCAATGCACATGAAGACAAAGATGTGGTTTAGGTATTAAATTGCAGAAATAAATTTCTGTGAATCCGCTTAGTAATTATCTTGGTTTTATTTATTTATTTAATTGATTTATTTATTTTAAATAAGTAATCAGTGAACATACACATTTTGTCAGAAATAGTGAAGTTCCGGATTTGAGTAATACTGATGTCTGGGCATGTTAATGCACAGAGGCTATATTTAGACATAGAAATGCTTAACAGGAAAAGGTAGAAGGTGTCTAGTGATGGGAAATCGGGCTCTTTTCAGTGAGTCAAATCATACGACTCAGCTGAACAAGAAGAGTCGACTCTTTACTCTCCCGACTGCTTTTTAATTTTATTTTTTTACTGATTTCCCCGATTGATTGATTGATTGATTGATTGATTGAATATTTATTTATTTATTTATTTATTTAATTTTATTTTATTATTATTATTATTATTATTATTATTATTACTTACCTAACTTTGATTGATATTGTTTCTTTAAACCTGTAACAATCTAATGTTTAAAAATAGTTCAATCGGGAAGGTAGTACAAATGAGGTATAGTAAGCATCTCTGCGTTAATATAATGATGATTCAGTTTTATTTTATTTTATTTTATCACCAACCCAGTACATGTTAAAGAAAAAAGCAGGATGCTTCGGATCCTCCCTTTACTGTATGCTGCATTATAATACAAACAACTGAGTCATTAATGATAACACACACCTCAGATTTTGGAGGAAAAGGTGTCAGTTGAAATATTTTGTACAAGTAAAGGTACAGATCATAGCACAAGACTAACATCATTGCTTATACCTAGAAATAAATACATATATAATACATTTTAAACAACAACAACAAAAAATGGCTTATTAATGTTAATATAATTTCAACGTTCACCCAAAAGAACCGACTCATGGAGTCGAATCATCAGTGAACCGAATCACTGGAAACTGAATCATTGCTCGTAGTAACACTAACAACAGTTGAGGCGTTAGTATGTTTGCTACTTTATTGTTCATTCCCCATTTAATAGTGTGATATAGAGTGTATTTAATTTTATAAATTAAAAGTTTCTTTCAAATACGTTTGTTTGAGTACGAGTTACTTCACTAGAGAGAGTCAAAGTAGAAAGGAAGCGCTGACCAATGTGACTTCTGACCGGCGGAAGTAAACAGAACCATTTAAACACATGAAGGGGGATGTCTAGAATATGTTCCTTTCTATTTGCAGTATTCTAGTTTATTTATCACCAAACGTAAACATTTTTAAAGGATATATTTAGCGGGCGATTTAGTTGTCTACTTAATAGCTGTTGGGATTTGATGTGAAACTCGGCTGTAGAGATTAAAGGAGCAGCAAGCTAACTGATGCTACGATGAATTTTTCCCTAAACAGAGACACGTGTTTCCTAAACGCAGACGAAGCCTCTGCAGTCGAGACGGCGGTCAGGACGGCGGTCATGTCCATCCTGAAGGTTTTCTGCGAGGTGAATGAGAAGAGGTCGCACTGCTACGAGGCCAAGTTAGCCGAGGCGGAAAGAGAGAACACAGCGCTGAAGATCCAGTTAAAAGCAGCCGAGCAGGAGCTTCAGACCTTACGACAGATCTCTACTAACTATAAAATCTCAGCTGAGGTCACCTTAAGCCACGACCTGAGCTCAGATGTTCCTGAAGAACGACGAGAGGAACCAGCAGACTTCCAGAGCGATGCCAGCCTGGTGATAAAGGAAGAGCCTTCTTTTGAGACCACGTTGTGTTTAAAGAGCGAAGTGGCAGATGAAACATTTGCACCAGAGTGTGATTATCCTGCCATGGACAATGTCCAGATTTGCCCGCAGACTCCAGGAGCAGAGATGTGGAGCATGCAACCGCTGCAAACATTCAGTTCAGCAAGATCCAGCCTTAACCAGAGCAGAGAGAAGTATGCACGAGTGTGTTGTATAGAGCCTTATTCGGACGGGATTAGTTTTACACAGAGATGGTGGGGTCATGTGATTATCACTGGATTATTTCTGGGTTTGTATTCCTGTCCGAGTCTGAATGCCATTTTTATAAAATAAGACCAGTTGAAATATCTCCACATACAGGGCATCCTGTCTGAAGTGACTGAAGGTTGATATAGATTTGATTATATTCTCTGTCTAGAAGAGATTTTGTACTTAGTTTTGGTATAATTGCATTCTTTTCTATCATCTCTAACATAATTCTGCTGATTTCAGTTCGGATTTGCTTTATTTTTTGCTCAGAAATAATACACGTTCATCAGTATTGTGATAATATTTTTTTATCACATACAGAGACGAGGGAGCACTGTTGCCTCCCAGCAAAAAAAAACGATCCTGTCCGAACATTACTTCAGGCTGTCGTGTAATGTGTTGTGTCCTGGAGTGTGTTTTATCAGTTCAAATTTTATTACGTGTCATTACCTGAAAATGTTTTTGTTCGAGGGTGATCGCTCTATCTTCAAGCAGCTGATCTCAAGCTGAACTGAATCTCTTTGCATTTCCAGGTGGATTCCTGGCGATGCTCTTACAGGAAAACTGAAAAGCAGGGAATGTGTGAGAAGATACAGAGAAAGGATCCGCGCTGACCCAGAAAAGTATCACGCTTGGAAGGAGAAGGAACGCTTAAGGTATTTACGTCTTTACGATACACATGAGCGACTGGACATTGATTGATAAAAACCACGACTAAAGACTTTAGACATGGACAATGGGCAGAAACAACAGATCATTAAAGACAGATGAATAATTAATGGAGATAGGAAGGCCTGATTTGCTCTGTGGGTTTCCTGCCCATGGATGGCTGGGATATTATCAGGAGTCAGACTTTCCATTGATATCCCAGAAAGGGAGTCGGTGCCATTTATATGAGCGTTATTTAGTTGGTAATTCAATCCATTACTGAGCGAGGAAACTAAACACCAATGTTGTAAATATTCTGATGCACTACTCCAGTTTATTTCCTTCACTGAAATCATCTGATCTTGCCCGTACTACCTGTTCCAACATGAAATAATCTTATTAACTTTTCATCCATTTCTATCCTTTACATTTGAATGATATTAACATCTACCAAGTAATACAGAAGATTGTGGACAGAAGTATTTCTTTGATACAAGTGTTTGAAATCTTGCTACCGTCCAGGTATCAGCAGAAGAGAAAGACCATTAACGATCTGTCTGAGCCTATGAAGAAGCTGAAGAGGAAGGCTTGGAGAGAGGCTAAGAGACGGAATCGTGCTAGAAAGCAGGTTCAAGCTGCTGCCATGCACGCGATCCAGACAACCGACTCATGAAGAGAAAACATTCTCTCAAAGGCGGAACATTTCCACTTGATTCTAAAGACCCTGTTTTTAAAAATATGGAAATTTCCAAGGTGTAAATCCTGGCATGCGATCAGTCCAGCTTTAACCCGACTGAAAAGAAGTACTGAATGTGCCACCTTGTGGTGATGTTATGACGGGGAGATTAACAGGCAGTACAGAGGAAAGTTCTCTGCGGATCACATGATCTTCTCACCTGCAATGTGAACAAACCCTCACAGCATTCTCTCACTTACTCCTGCACTCACTCCCTCCTGATCACAGTGAATCCGGAGGCTATCCCGGGAATACTGTCTGTGAGGCAGGAATACACCCTGGATGGGCTCATAGTCCATTTCAGAACAACACAGACACATTCACACCTAATTTATTTTGGTAAATTCACCTACCAATGTGGGGGGGAAGCTTGAGAACCTGGAGGAACCAACTTAAACCCCCCATAAAAATCTATGCATGACTGGTTTCCTCACTCAGTAATCGCCAACAAGAATAACAGCTCAAGGTCTTAAAATCAGAGAGTGTGCTCCTTTATCAAAAGTGTATACAAATTCCGAATAATCACATCATGCACCGTTGTCCAGTCCGACAGACATTTAAAAAACAAATACTGCCACATTTTATGTGATGTGTGTTTTGAGAACCTGCTACCCTCCAGATCTCTCCGCAGGAGAAAACGAATCCAGGATCTCCCTGAACCCATGCAGAAGCTGCAGAGGGAAGCCTGGAGAGAAGCTACGAGAAGACACCGCGCAAGAAAGATGGCACAAGCGACCCTCACGGCCACAGACATCACCACAACACTCGACCCCTGACCTCTACACTACAATAATACATATATATATTTATTTATGCTCCAGTCAGTTATCAAGAGCCCTCATTTGTATAGGTACAGTATATCCTGGATTTCTGCTAGAATTATGAAGTGCATACTTTAACGGAAGTCATTAAATATCTGATTAATTTCATCATGAATGATGTCTATTAAAAGCTGCTAAAATATGAAATTTTTTTTTTATTTATTTGTCCTTTCTACACATTCGACACTGATACAAAAAAGAAAGTAAATAATCACAGACAAATTGTTTACAGTTTAATAATTTTATTGAACAGAGAGATAATCACGGACATGACATTGTGTTTAAACACAATCTTGAATCTTGAACAGGAATTCTATCTATCTATCTATCTATCTATCTATCTATCTATCTATCTATCTATCTATCTATCTATCTATCTATCTATCTATCTATCTGTCTGTCTGTCTGTCTGTCTGTCTGTCTGTCTGTCTCCAAGAATTTCCCTCATGGGATCAATAAAGTATCTATCTATCTATCTATCTATCTATCTATCTATCTATCTATCTATCTATCTATCTATCTGTCTGTCTGTCTGTCTGTCTGTCTCTCTCTCTCCAAGAATTTCCCTCATGGGATCAATAAAGTATCTATCTATCTATCTATCTATCTATCTATCTATCTATCTATCTATCTATCTGTCTGTCTGTCTGTCTGTCTGTCTGTCTGTCTGTCTCTCTCTCTCCAAGAATTTCCCTCATGGGATCAATAAAGTATCTATCTATCTATCTATCTATCTATCTATCTATCTATCTGTCTGTCTGTCTGTCTGTCTGTCTGTCCCCAAGAATTTCCCTCATGGGATCAATAAAGTCTATCTATCTATCTATCTATCTATCTATCTATCTATCTATCTATCTATCTATCTATCCATCCATCCATCCATCCATCCATCCATCCATCCATCCATCCATCCATCCATCCATCTATCCAACCATCTGCAGCTCTCATAGAAAGTCATTACATGTGTGTGTCACTCATCTTCCAGACATACCGTATGAATAGAAGAGGGATTTGGCTGAAGGTGTGTGTTGTGATGATGTCACATGACAGGTCTCGGAACATATCTGCAGAAAATCCTTGGCCATTTAGAAAAAAAAATGCAAGCTCCTCTAAATATCCTGGCTTTCGCATGATTCCTGAAGGGACTGACACTTTACTTCCAAAATATAAAGAAATGATAAAAGGACACAAGAAAAGTAACTTGAATGAATAAACTAAATTTATGCTAAATGCAGCTGGAGAATTTTCATTTAAGAGACACAATATTATTAATTAATATGCAATAAATACATTAGTACATATCAGCTTAATAACTTTATGAGCTCTGAAGCCTGAAATCCTACATCATTTGTTCTGAATCTACTTTACCTCAAAGCAGGCATCAGCATCACTCCAGGTCTCTTTTTCTTAACATCTGAATGGAAATACAAAGACACACATGAATTCCAGTGAACACATGAAACCAGTCGACATCGCTTACCTAAATTAGGTCCAATGCAATTGATTTTAAATCCACACGCATGCTGTTGACATACACAATAACGTTCACATCTCAAATGTCATAGTTTAGCATTTGTTTTTGTGTTCAGTCCCTCTGCTTGTCCAGGTCTCCCAATGGAGAATTGAACACTTTTTTAGTCTTCCAAAATTATTCATACTTACATTTGTGGCATGCACACTTAACCAGATTGACTTACATTTGATCTGTATTCCATGCCAACTTAAGCAATTGAGGGTTAAGGGCCTTGCTTAAGGGTCCAGCAGTGGCAGCTTGGTGAACCTGGGATTCGAACTCACAACCTTCTAGTCAGTAGTCACTTTAACCATTAAGCTTCCACATCCCCATTAGTTTCTATGATGCATATTTTTTCAGACAGCCTTTAAGGATGCCTTTGACTTAAGGAGAATGAATTGGTTTACCAAGAAATGATACAAAGGAACAGCAGAGGTCATCATGAGAGAGAGAGAGAGAGAGAGAGAGATAGAAAGAAAGAGAAAGAGGACTAAACGTTTGTTTACTACAAAATAGCAATCATGCAACTTCATGGCAAACTTTCTGGACATACCAACATCAAACCCTCAAGCGGTGCTCCTTCCAAGAAAAGGCATTTCCCAGTATTTCAGCTCATGGATGCTTGTTCTTCTCGTTACCTGTCAATCTTCCTGTAAATTCAGAACATGAACCTGTAAGCGTAACAGACTACATCTGCCATTTCTCCACCTGCTATTCACACACAGTTCCAAAGATGTAATACTTGATTTAGAAAAATAAAGGAGTTGTGGAGCTGCGGAGAGTGGAATCAGTTTACAGCTTTTTGCAATCTAACTACAATATCAGATTCCTGAGATTGATTCACAGACCTGCAGGAAAGCATGCTTAAACTGTCGGTTTATTAGGTATGCACCCACCTTCCGTCCCTGTCAAACCTCATTATGATCATTTCGTTTAAATGTGCCATATGTGTTGTGGATCATATTCATTTACTCAGCTGGTTTATTACTGAACCTTTCACTCATCCTGATATAAATTCAAAACACTATGTGTGTCATATTAAAAGAGCTTCCTGTTTTTTTCCTGTATTTTTATTGTGTTTGACATTCATTTTTAAAACAACCAGTCAACAGGCTTACAGATATAATAACTGTATAATAACCAGAACAAACTTTATACATTAAAAAGAATACTTTTAAAATTTTTTTTCATCATCGTATTTACATTAGCACTAAAACCATTTTATTATAATTTATTTATTGCTTTCATTCTTCAGATTTGTACATATATATATTTTATTTACTCTATTATTTATTGTGATTCTTATATCCTTTGTTTCTGATTCTGTATATTAGATATGCATCACAGTCTCATGAATAAAACCTTTGCTGCAGTTGTAATTAATTTAACTAAAACTAAATCAATATACCTTTGTGAAACACACACACACACACACTTTTGTAAGCATGGACTAACCATTAAGTTGACTCAATAGAGGAAGTTCATTTGCATCTTCCTAACGGTCCCTGAATCCGTTAAACCAGCTAGGTGAGTATAAAGCATATATGTTACAGGAATTAGATCAAAACAAACCAGACTGAATACGACAACAATCATCATCATCATCATCATCATCATCATCATATTTTTTAAACTTTTTGTTGTCTGTTAACAATTCAACCAGGCAATATATTTATTAATAATATAACGTTATATTTGTATAAATAAATAAATAAATAAATAAATAAATAAAATACTCACTATTTCTCAACATGCTTAAACAATACGTCTTTTGTCAGGGAAACATTCAACCTGCCAATTAATTTTCGGACAACTAACCAGGTTGCTGAACAAATAAAATATCTAAGATATGACAGGGGCAAATAAACGCGTGTTCTATTGAATCTGATTTCTGTTTTTTTTTTTGTCCCTATGCTAAATATCTAGATGATGCAGCAACATCTGGAGGTTTCTCAATATTGCATATGAAGACTACATGTGTTGGACTGAATCTGGTCACTGGTGTAAATATGAAGCAGCTGTAACAGTCGTGTGCGCGCATCATTACGGTTACACGAACCTTAATGTCATGTTTGCGTTTTGGTTTTCTGATGCCAGATGGTGCATTGATATCTTTCCTTTCTGTAGATGCAGACATGCTTGTTGTGCGTCTAATGTGCATCTATTGTCTGTGAATCCTGAGCCACACGGACATTATATCCGGTTACACCATGCGCGTCGGTTTGCGTTGCGCACGCGGTTGCCTAGCGCCTATTCACGTAGGTGGTTTAAATTGTGTTATCTTAATCTTGCCTGTCTGTTTAGTATACGTGAACAACGCAATAGTATATCTAATAGCTATACTATAATAATAATAATTATTGCGAATTGCATTATTAGGCTTATTAAACAAAAAATCTAAATAACGGGGTGCTTTATTCCTATACAGCTCGGATGTCCATGAAGGCAGCACAAACACTCAGGTTAGAGCTTGCACCTTTTTAAAGTCTAGCCCTTTTTGTTTACTATGTTTAAGTGGGCTGGGGCGAGGGGAGTCTGTGGGGACGTATAGCCTGAAAGACACGTCCAGACTCGTACTTTCCTCTAATGTACCAAAAACTATCCTTGGAATTCCATATGCAGAAAATGTCTGTCAGACCTCCCTGCTGTTTTTAACTTCATCCTATACATGGAAGATATTCCTGGAAAAGGGTTTGTCATGGATCATGACGCGCGCCATGATTCCTCAGTGCGCTGCTCTGTTATATTCTTTATTCATAAATGAATATGTCTTACCTTAACGGAAAAAAACGTAAACGTCTAATATCTCATTTAAAGGTAAATAAAAATATTATACATTTAACCTGTACAAACTGTGCACGAAAAACACAGCAGGTTTAAGCGCGTCATTTTATTTTTAGTGCACCGTCATCACAGCTAACCGCCCTAACGCGTTTAATAGACTAATACACGAATAATCTCCATAAATAAATATCACCCAGCCTACTGTACTTTATTTTATGTTTGAATTATTAATATATGTTTTATCATGAATTTCTTTTGTCAGTGCGCTGCACGATACCCTAAAAAAGAAGACATTTCACCACTGAGTGGTATTATAATAAATAAAAAATAAATAAATCATTTTTTGGCACATATTTTATCAGACGTCTAAAATTACTTTAGGGTTGAGTTTAGAAAACATTTTAACATTTTTACAATGCAAATAGGTCTCTGTGCTGTGCTTATTTTGAGTAATAATTAGGTCTTTATTTGTGGATAAACACCTGCTCCTTTGGAGAGGTGCGTCTGTTCCCTATAGCTCCGGTTCTCTAGTGGATCTCTTATATTTCTGTGACTTTTTCTCTTGATTTATTTCATTAATTTCTACACAAATACACCACTCAGAACTTGAATTTGCCCCACATAATAATTTGTGACTCTTTGGAGCATGTGGGTGCGTCTGTCAAGCTCTCAATAACCCCTTTGACGCTCTATGCGCCACCGGCTGTCTCCACAGAGCCAGCTGTCTCTCTGTATGGGCTATTTGAATGTTGGGAGGCTGGAATATTTGAATGTTACTGGGGGAGGACTGTGTAGTGTGAGGAAGAGACTACATAATGAAGGACTGTATATATACCATTTTTTTGGAGCAGTTGGTGCCTTGAGCTTGTCTAGTGACTAATTGGCCAATTTTGACCCACCAGGGTCTTCCATGGCACAGGAAAATGGTATGGTCCAATATGGACACCCCTACATAGAGATCTAACATGGAAGTGGCCCTTTTGCAGGGATTGCTGGGAAGAAGAAGTACAATCGAGATTTGGACTTTGGAGAGGGAGGTAGCTCTCTGAAGAGGTAAGAAAAGTTATCTTGGCCAATGCCTAGGCCACCAATGGATGGATGGGTTTATTGTGAGGTGTTAAGGCTCATTTTCATGTCAGTGGATGTGTTTTATTGGAATATTATGCCTTGAAAAATAGGATAAAGCTTTTTGCTAAGCACAAACAAGGAAATATGGAGAGGCTGCTAGGGGGAGCTATAGCTGAGCTAGGAAGGAAGCTGGGTGATTGTTTTGCTGTGGAGGTTATGTGGACCTGTTTTCACTACTCACATTGGTCTGTACAGACAGGAAGGCCTCGCTTTACGTTGTTATGACTTCTTAAAGTAGCTTTTCCACTTGATTTTTCATGGTCTTTAATCTTCAGGCCAGTGGAAGTGCTAATATTAGCAACCAGGCTATGCCCTGTGAAAAAAGGAGATAAAAGCATTAAAAAAGTACTAGATAATGAAGCAGAGGCTCTAAAATGGAGGATATCTATGCAAATAATATCTTCTGTGCACGTTGTGTAAGTTTACTAATCAAATAGATTGTATTTACTCCCAGTGTGTGCTGACAGAGAGCTTTAAAGATGGCCGCTCTCTCAGGAGTGAAAGTAGGTGAGGCTGCCTACTTCCTGAACTGACACTCATTCATGCGGGGTTTAACACCATGCTTAAGATTAAAGTTTGTCATAAGAAACTGTCACAAACAATGATTTAATTTAGACTTAATAATAAACATTTCAAGCAGTGAGGGTGTAGTTTGGGATCAGTTAATTCATTCTGGAGAGGAAAAGCTTCAGTCCTCATAGATGACATGGGTTTGACAGGGTGTGTGCATGCGTGTGTGTGCATGCGTGTGTGCATGCGTGTGTGCATGCGTGTGTGTGTGCATGTGTGTGTGTTTGTTTACAAACACTAATTTCCATGATCTAGTTTCCAAAAATGTAAACCTTTAGTGGTCTTTCAGTTTCAAATAGACCTTATTAAACATTTTTTTTTTTTTTTAAATCATTATTTTATATATTGCTAATATTATTTCTTTATAAATAAGGTGGGGTGATTCCTCTGACCGACCCCCCCCCCCCACACACACCAAGAGATATCAAATAATATTGCAAATAATTATTTGTTTGAAAAAAAAAAAATTAGTCATAATATTAAAAACTTTTGCTTTGGTGGAGAAATTCCCATTTTCTAAAAAAAATATTATTTTTTAATTTATTATTATTTATTTTATTTAATACAGAGGCATATTTAAGTATTAACCCTTTAATCGATTACTATATTTTACTTTATTATTATTATTATTATTATTATTATTATTAGTGTTAGTATTATTATCATCATTATCATTATTATTATGTCTCTATCATGGTTTTATTTATTCTATTTTATTTTATATATATATATATATATATATTTTTTTTTTTTGCCTATTTTTTCTATTCATTGTTACACTCTGGGATGAGAAATTAAGAACAATAAAATATGTATGTGATGACCCGGAATATTTCGAATATTTAATTTTTTCAGTCAAATAATTAATTGTTATGAAATAGGAATTATGTCTCAGACACAATACATGGCAACGTAAAAATAAAATAAAAATAAATAAAAGACAAAAGATAGAGAGAAACAAAAAAGAAATGAACTTGATTAGTTCATGTGTTGAAGACAAATGCTAAAAATAATATTACACATTAATCTGAAACCAGATTCTATGCAATTAAAGGATTAATATGAGAATTAAACACTTCCTTAAACAATTAAACAATTAAAGGAATTAAACAATTCCTTACTGAAAAAAAAGTAAAATAAATCAGTAAAATAATGAAATATTACTGTTTCCTGTTCTATAAATCACACTCACTGGATCTTTAGAGGTCATGAATCACCGGATCACATTATTTATTGAGTGTTTAAAAGTATCCGGGATATAAAGGGTTAAATCTGAGCTCAGGCTTTAAGGTGAGATGCCTTTTGTCAACGCGACATTTTGGTCATAAATAAAAAAAACGTAAATCACCGCCCCCTATGGTTTGCTCAGGGAACCGACTTTACTATTTAGAAACGAACAAAGCTGAAAACAAAAAGCGCACTCAACCTGCAGGGGATTAACTTAACGGTTCTGTAGAAATACAGGGCAAGCAGCAACATGGTGCGTCACAGACATGCCCTGAGGCAGTAGGTGTGAAGGATGAGAGGGCGAGAGCGTTGGATTTTAGCCAGAAGCACACATGCTAATGTCCACTTGCATCTGTCCACTGTGCTGTCTTTCACTTCACCTAGTTTGGTGTTAATGGTCTAGAAACCCAAACATTTAAGAAGAAAGACGCCTTTCACTGCATTACTTCAACCATTTGGTCATTTAAACATTTCTGTTATGTTTCAGTCTTGTTTCTTTGGAATTATTTTGAACATACACCTTCATCACTCATACCACAGTCACAAGCCCTTCATGAAGGAATGCAAGCACATCGTAATCGCCCATCGTAAACGTCTCCAGTACCTCTGATTTAATCATGTCAGAGGAACGGCAGAATAATAGCAGATATGATGTCAGAAGTAATTATAGAGTTTCTGTACTGTGACTCATTAATAATGAATTATATACTAATAGTTTCGGATCTGATGGAGTTCATTTTAATAAAGTCTCCAAGCAAAAGTTATAAAAATCAATATAACAGTGTCGGTATACTTCAGATTGAATCTATTGTTTATATATATAAATTTATAGTTATTGTTACACAGACCTTTCCATACAAAGTGCTAGTTTTAAATGACTAAAATATGGCATTATATATAAATTGTCCTGAATCCTAACACTTTATAATAACACAGTGATTTTTGTGTAAATATCTAAAAGCACTTTAGATTTTTCTGGCTGATTATTAGCTATAAAGTAACTCCCTTTTTGTTTTCTTGCAGGATTCATTCTTTCCCAAGAAGACGCTATTACGTTTTGACGCAGGTTTCCTGCCCACACAGCCCAGAGAGGACCGCAACGTAAGGCCCAGCATTTTGCTAACAGAAACTGTTCTTAAAGCTGATAAACAGGATGCAAAGTCAATCGCATTTAATCAAACCTATAATGTGATACTGATGTCTGATCTCTGCATATGATAGACCTGGATATTAAAATCCTGACATGCTCACAGCTAATTGAGAGATTTATTTTCCTGTTAATTTCTCGTGACTTCTTGTTATCATGCAACACGATCGGATTCAAAAATAACTTGAGAGCCAGAGCGTGAACTGTGCCTGTATCAGCCCTCATAATGATGATCAGTGATCTGATCAGTGCAGTCCCGCATCATAACAACCAGAAGACTTTAAATACTTGGTGGAAGAAAAAAAAATCAATTTCACTTTCAGATGCTTTTGTAAACTTTATTATAATATCTAACCCTTTACGGGTTCTTCAAGCTTCCTAATGAGGTTCTAAAGAAACAATCTGAAACGGAAATACTGTAGAGTTCTACACAGAACCCTTTAGGATCAATTAAAAATCTATTGAGTGAGTTTTTCAGAATTTTAACTAAAAGTTCTCCACAGAAGTAATAGTCCATGACAGACTCTAGTCTAAAAACCTATTACGTTCTTTAAAAAAATGAAGGTTTAAAGGTTTTTTAAGGAGTCACTGGATGGTTACAGGTCCAAATGAAGGTTCTACATGAATATATACCGATCAGACATAACATTCTGAGCAGAGCCAGGTGAAGTGAATAAGACTGATGATCTCCTCATCATGGCGCCTGTTAGTGGGTAGGATATATTACGCAGCAAGTGAACATTTTGGGCTGTTTTGGCAGCAAAAGGGGGGCTAACACAATATTAGGCAGGTGGTCATAATGTTATGCCTGATCAGTGTACACCATATCTTTTCTGAACGGAAAATCAAAACTATTTTACTTGTAGCTTCAATGTAATGTTAAGTCATGTAACATTATCATCTTTAAAAATGTGAAGTTCTAAGCTGATGCTGTGATGCACCATTTTACTAGTAGATTATAATCTGTTATAATATGAAATAAAAGTAAAGACTTCATAAACTTCAGTGGAAGTTCAAAACCACTGCACTGTTAACAAAGCAAAAGTCTAATCTCTCTCATTTTCCTCTCTCCTCTGTCACCGTGTAGAACATCTAGCCACAAATTACAGCCATTGGAGTTGTTTTTATTGTGCCATATCACTGAATTCCAGCCTTACAACCTTATAAAAAACTTTAATTCTACATTATTAATGCTTTAAACTAGAATATAAAGTGCAGAAGGAACAGAGTTTATCATGCGCAAAACGAAAGAAGTCGTAATTTTTTTAATGTCATTTCGGTTTCTTTCGTGTTTCTACAGAAATTCTTCGAACAGGTTCATGATTAACATCTGTCATGTCACTCGTACCATAGGTGACAGGAATGGCATGATGAGCACACAAACTGCTCCAGTGCTTAAGTATTTCAGACGAATGATAAAACAGTGTCAGACATTCCCTCGGATGTAATTAAAGGCTAATTGAAGAATCTTGCGTGTGTTCGGTTTTCCCCGAATTACATTCGGAATTCTATTATTTTTGAGATTCAAGCAAAGTGTATTTACCTCCTAAATGCAGTGACCTGTACAGTCAGTGTTACAGATTTAACAAGCAAATGCATCAATATCTCAATTGAACTAATGTCTAAACTCGTTTAGAATAAGAAGTGATGCTAGTCATTTAGTGCTGATGCTGTGGGCAGCCATGTTGATTTGAAATCACTTGGAACTCCTAAGTCGGAATTTAGTCTCGAGGCGTTTGTATTTGCTGTATATTGTAAGAATTCACGTAAATTCGATAGTATAATCAGTCTTTACATTCTTTACTACACGTTTCACACTCTTCAGTCGAAGGGTGTTAATTAGTGGAAGATGCTATTAGTGTATTATTAGACACCGAACATAATTAAAGAGCTAATTAAAGAATTATCAGTCTTATCATTCCTATCAGTACCTTCAGTGGTCTTGTTTAAAGGTCAGAGGCTTGGTCTTATTTAAATTTCAATTGGAGCCACACCCCTTCTGAAACTTTTAAAGGTTCCCAAAGAAATGTCTATAGGATTTTGATAATAGTTTGTCATGCCTTGTGGATGAGTTTCACAGACGAGTTATTGCTCAAATATATTCAGAAAGTCAGCTGATTTTCCTCAGTATAAAAGAAAAAATGCAGATAAGCCGATTGACAAATTTGGCTTTAAAAGGAAAGTTTAATATTTAAAAAAAGATTAAGTAGATTTACAGTATAAAATCTAACAGTATTGCAAGCAGTTAGTTAACTACAGTTTCTATTTTACATAAATATTTTATTTATGAAAGCTCTGTGTCAAAAATGTGAGTTTTTACACCACCGCCATCCTCCTGGGTCTTTCTTCCTGTTCAGGGCTGTTAGGTCTGGTATATATTGTTTTTTTTCCCCCAAATAATATAATATTTTAAATGCAGCTGAAGTGTTCTGTTGTTTAAAAACCTCATCTTTACAAATGGTGAAGTTAGAAGAACTTGATGCACCAGTAAGGATGTTACAATGAATTTTTAAGAAAAAGTAAAAATTAAACTTTAACTTAAGCTTTATAAAAAAGGGTACGGCTGTAAGATCTCTCCTTTTCATCTGTCCACAAAATATATCCGAACAAAGACAGCAACCGGAGTCACTTTTATCATCCTGTACCGATATAAACTAAAAGCACACAGGGACAAACTTTCTTTAAACCTCCTCACAGTTGTTTACATGGGCAGCTGCATAGACTTCGATTACAGTGTGAACAGTTGTGCAGCAGCTGCTTTAACAATGTGAAGAGTGTTACAGCCTTTTAAAGACATTCCTAATTGTCAGCTCTTTGTTTACTATGTGCAGTGAATTTTCCCCTCCTTTTTGTTTTCATATCAGTAATCAGGAAATTCAAGTTCCCTTTCAGTGCCTCCACCAACAATGGCATTTAATTCCTGACATTTTCTATCGACTGCTCATTTCTCATTACGCCCAGGTCTTAAAAAGCGAATACATACTTCTGAATTGCTGCTAACCAATTGCAGCGAGGAGCGTGGCAGCCATTTTCTGAGCTGTGTGAAGGGACTGCGGAACGGCTGCGTTTTTTTCCTTCCTCTTCCTCCCCTCCCTAACCCAATGAGCATTGCTCAGATATGAGTCACTCCCTCACCCTGGCCATATATAGCAGAGAGGCAGGGGCGGTCTCTCCAGCCTGAGGCTGAGATAGTGGCTGCCTGCACGAAAAACACAGCAGCACCATTAGGAAGGGAACAGCTACACACATTACAGCAGGTAAGATCCTTAGCTTGGGCCCATTTTCTGTTTTCCTGTTTGTTGTTTTAGTCAGTAATGCCTCGTGTATATACATATAATCATATTGCGCTGATGTTGCTTTGTTTTGGGGCTGAGGGAGTCGCCATCTGGGCTGTTTTCATTTCAAGCTAACCAGGTTACCCTGGCAATGGGCAGTGCTTCTTCAGTGCTAGATGCAGTTTCTATATTATGCAACAACAGGAATGTATGTAGAAATGTATCGTAAGGGTTTATTTTGGCTCTGTTTTATTATTTCTCCTTATTTACTGAATGTCTGTTTCATGTTAAAACACTAGGAACAAGAAGGCCAGCTAATGGATTGTGGTTTGACATTAAGAAAGACAGAAGGTGGTTTTCAGCATGTGATTCACTGATGTAGGAAAAATCAATCATATGTGAACATGACATTAAAGTAGCCTTTGTTTACACTTTAGGAAAGTGTTAGCTCGCTTCCAGTTGCCTATATGATGCATTATTTATATCCAGCTTCTATAGTTAAAGACGATTGTATAGGCCTCCCTAATGATTCTGAGGTTTTGGGATTTTCAATGCAAAGCCTCAAAAAGCACTAATAACGATCTAACCTAGGGTCAAACCTCAGTCTCTAAAGCTGAGCCGTAATGATCAGCGGATATTGCCATGTTTCTCTCCTCGGATGTTTCAGAACTGGACAGCACCCTTCTACATCTGCATGGATGGTTATGAAAGTGTTTAGATCATAAAAAACGAACAGACGAAGTTGGATCATTTAAATATCTAATTTGCATATTGAATACTGGCTCCGTTGTTGGAAATCGATAAAGCGGAAATCAGTGATCAGTGTTCAGTTCTAGTTTTGTTCTTTGACACATTTTTCCTCCTTTTTTTTTTCAGAACCACAGGGGACCAAGGGCTCGGTAGAGGCAAAGCCAGCGACCCCTCGGCATCAATGGCGGATAAGGAGCAAATCAAACAAACAGCAGCCAAGGTGCTGGGCTACGTCGAGAAAGTGTCCTCCTTTGCTTCCTCCATTGACCCTCTGTTTGGCATCGTCACCTCGCTGGTTGGTGTAGTAAGGAAAGGCCTGGTGGAAGATGAAACCAATGAGCTGGACAAGGACTTCAAGAAGATTCACGACAAGCTGGAGAGCATCTCTCAGCAGAACAAGCAGACGCTGCGCCAGATCCGCATCAACGAAATCAACGAAGTGTTCGGCAAATACGAGGAATACATCAAGCACCAATACGGCGCCTTCAATACCATGGTGGATCGGGTCAGGACGAACCCCGACGATGCCGACCGTTTCATGGAGGATTTCAAGAACATCTATGAAAAGGACAAGAGCGACTTGAGCTTGGACGTGTTCTATCGAGGCGTCATTGGAAAGAACAGCCTTTTTGGGAGGCCGCTGCTGACCGTGTATCTAGACCACTGTGACAGGGACAGAAAGATTATGGAGGCTAGATGCGCTCATCTGGCTCACCTCTTCCAAATCGGCCTCATGGCCCTGATGGCCTACTACGCGGTCACGGAGGATGACGAGGACGAGATCAGGGAAAAGTGGGCTCAAAGGGTCATCGATATTCAGACCAAGATGCAGGAAGCCCTGGACGAGTGTAGTGAGTAGGAGTGATGCCAGATGCACTGAGAGGTTTCTAAACCACAGATGTCTTAGTTTCTACTGCTTTATCATATAGACAATGATAAAGAAAATCAATGCTATTTATATTCTGGGCAATAAGAACTGTGTTTCCATTATTATATATTTTTTTCTATCTCTTTTTGTTGGCTTAGCACTTAAAATTCCAATCTTTCTTATTCACTTTAAACAGCCAAATATCATAGGATATATATATATATATCTAAAAGTGTTGCTGAATGTATAGACAAGCAAGCTGGATATTTTGCACCAACATATTTGTTTATTTTTTATTGTAATTCATTCTGGCTGACTGTTTTCAATACTTTGTATTGTACTGTGGATACTGTTTTTTGTTTGTGCAAAAATAAATATTTGTCCTTTCCAAGTTAAAATTCAGGCTTGGGTTTTATTGATGATCCTGATAACATTTAGCAGTAGTTCAGCAGTAGTTCATATTTAATCAATTTTTTGAAGGCTATAGTTCATACACTCTGCTGTGTTTATAAGGCCATGGCGCTCACTCTTAGCTGTTGGGGTTATACTCACCTCAGAGCAACATGCAAATATGGGTTTTGCATACAGTAGGATACTGAAAGCTGCAGTTTGTACGAAGGATTACGTTAACGTCTCACAACTGATATATCTGAGTAGATTTCTTTGAGAAACAAAGAAATCACCGTATGAGACTTGTGTATATAGTGCGCTATATAAATATTCACCAACTTGGATTGAAATGGATTAAATTTCATAACCCTGCACAAAATAAGACAAGAAGTGTAAATTCTGTTACTAACTGAAGTTAGTTGACACTATGATTAAAGTATTTCTTCTTCTCCCCGTCAGACCAACGTTTCTGTTTTAGGCCATGGATGACATCGAGATCTCGGAGGACCGAGACAAGCTGAAGCGTGGCCTGGTGAAGGCGATGCAGTGTGTAGCCACCATCTCGTCCGCAGCCGCTGTGGTGAACCCCATCTTCGGTGTGGCGGGCTCGCTGATCCGCGTCGTCATTCACCACGTGGATGACGAGGAGATTCAGAAACTTCGACGTGAGTTTGTCAGCGTGAACCGAGCCCTGGATGAGATTTCGAGGCAGAATCAGGGCACCTTGCTCCAGATCAAGAAGGAGACGCTGGACGGGCAATACAGCCAGGTAGAGAACAACCTACGCAACCAGTTCCGTAAGTTCATGGAGGTGGTGAAGGCACGACCCGAGCACGTGGAGAGCAAGCGTGATGATTTTGAGGAAAGCTATGCTAACGACTTGGGCGACCAGAACCTGCACACACTCTACGATGGTGTAATGGGCAAGCCCAAGCTCTTCAGCCAGCCCATCCTCGACGTCTACATGACTTGCTCTAAAGGAGAGCGGAGCGTGATGGAGCGCCTGTGCACACACATCACCTACCTGTTCTGTGTCGGCCTCATCGCTCTGATGGGTTACGCCGCCATCATTGGGGATGACGAAGAGGGCCTGAGAGAGGAGTGGGCTATGAAGATGGAGGAAGTGCAAGAGAAGATGCAGGAGGTGCTCAGGAGGTGCAAGTGATTCCGTTCCCCTGACACACACACACACACACACACACACACACACAGGACTCCTTATGTATTCCGTAGAGGTCTATGCTGTGTCTGTTTTGGTGTCTCGGTCTTCCACTTATGTCTCTTTACCACTTTTTTTTTTTTACTGACTCACTCACCTCATCATCCCCTTTGTTTTTTTTTTTTATATTCTGTCTTACATCATTTCTGTCCAAAACATTGCTCCTGGTAAGAGTAAGAATGCTCAGGTGGCAAATGATACAGTCTCAGTCCACCCACCTGAGGATTCTCACTTTACCATTTAAAGAACTGAAGACTTTAAAGCCAAAGAGCCAACAAATTTCTCATCACAGTGGTCAGTGTTTTAAAACCAGCCACTGTTTCAGTTTCATTCGGCTTGAACTACATTATCATTAGAGGTTCATGCACCATTTTGACTCAAGTGCCATCCTCCACACCTATATTTTAAACCATAAATTTCCCACCTGAATTTAATTTCTTGTGAGATAGGATGCTATATCATTACTACACCCTCGTAGTGTAGAGCTGGTATGCTCAGGTGAGTGTTTTGGGGTTTTTTTTCACATGGATGGAAATAGTTTTAAAAATAGGGGAGTTTAAAGTAGCTGTATACGTGTGGACGTGGCCTACTTGCCAGTTTGGTGTGTAGCTATTACACCAACTCAACAAAATTACTATTCAATGCTAAATGTTAACTGTTACAGATTTTTGCCCCGACATTATAGTTTTTTTTTGCACTTTTAGACCAATGGTTTTTATCATCTGAGGATTCCAGAAATTACAGCTGATGGTAGACTGTTTTTGTCACACACACACACTATATTTCTTTGCAGTACATTACTTTGAATTACAATCAATGTAATTATTCTCTCTCTCCCTGTGTGTTGTGTGTGTGTGTGTGTGTGTGTGTGTGTGCACTTAAAGGTATTGTCACATCACCCAGTTGTTTGTAACTGGTTTTTCCAAATCCACTCATTCAGCAGCACTTCCTGCAGTTCTACTTCAGTATCTTAACCATCTTAAAACAAAAAAAAATGTTACGTATTCGGTCTTGTGAACACTATTTTCTTTCTTTTAAGATCTGGACCACTACTTGGGTTTGAAATGTTGGTTTCAAATGTAGATTTATGAACTAACACTACGCTCTTATGACTGCTGCATGCGTTTGCTCATGGTACCTTAAAATGTAGAAACACTAAAGATAAACACTACAAGCTGTATGAGCATAAACACTATAAACATCCCAAGTTCAGACATTTCTTAAAAGTTTTTTGTGTTTAAAAATCTTAAGGAGATTGTAGGATTACGCAGGATTAAGTCCTATAGTTACATATAACTGACACTAGCTGTCTGATTTGCTTCATAGCTGTTTGTGTTGGAGAACAAAATCTAACTCAATATTATATTTAGACTCGCATTATTATACCTTCTGCATCGATTCAGAACATACTGCTTAAAGTGCACGCTCATCTTCCAGGGGCCTTTTACTGAACCATGCCATTAGTGCCTCCTGCATATACTGTATCGCACACTTAACTGTTCCTTTGATCAAATTTCTCTTTCTTCCATGAATGCATTACTCACTCACTCTCTCTCTCTCTCTTTACTCTTCTCTGTGTAGGATTGAATAAAATGTAGATGGCCTTTAAATAATTATCATGTCTATATATACAATACAAATGTCTATATACATGCTGACTTTCCTTGCACTTTTAAATGGAGTTGGAAATCTTTCTGAGAAATAGTTTATAGTCTCTGGTCAATCCAAAATGTGGTTAATTATTGGTGGGGAATGCTTCAAGGACCAGAGACAATTAGAGGCATTGTATAAGAAATGAAGATGGTTTCGTCATCTGAGTATTTTTTTTTAGTTGCTGATGAATGTTGTATAAAAAATTATGCACTACCAATAAAGACATGAATATATGAATAAATAATGAGGCTTGGATTATTTTTTCCACATATACACATTAAAGTGATAATGCAACCTTATTGGGAATAATAATTTTAATGTGAAATAAATTTCCCTTTGGGATGAATAAAGTATCTATCTATCTATCTATCTATCTATCTATCTATCTATCTATCTATCTATCTATCTATCTATCTATCTATCTATCTATCTATCTACAGTATCTATGAGGAAAGTCACGTCAGCCAGGACTCATAATTCCACATGCTGCCGCTAGATGTCGCCATTGTCTTTTCCTTTTTATCCACGAGACTGTGATATCTTGATTTTAAATGTAAATATAACGTGTGTTTTTCTGATAACATTTACATGTTTATGAATAAAAAAAGAGTGTTGCTGGGTAAAGAAATATTGAATATCTGTTGTCATGCAAAAGGATCAGTACTAGGTAGACAGGAATTCTTATTACCGCTCTAAAATGTCGAAATAATGGATTATGCCACTTAATAATGCATGATGCTATTAAAGAACTACTGTTACAGCCATGTGATCTTATTAAAAATCCTTCACGCGTTCTTAATAAGCCACTAAAGTCTTTAAGAAATCAGATTACTGAAGAAAATACCTTTGTATTGTAAAGTCTTTGAATTAATACCTGTATTGTTAAAGAGCATTTTATCACTATTAATTAATTAATTTGCATTTTACTATCCCCTTTGAAAATGTGAGGTGTGAGGTCGTTGGTAAATATTTTATACTATGTTAAATGTTAAATCAGTTGATTTGTTTCTTTTACTGCTGCTGAGCCTGTAATGAATATTTCTGCCACTAGAGGTCAGTAAAGATAACTTCATTTCCATCAGATTTATGGCAAATTTTTAAAGATATCATTGACACTGCTCTAGGGTCCAGTGTCAAAATCCTGAATTTACCATGTTCCAGATCTTCGTATCAGTTTGCTTGTGATTCTCCAGTTTTCTTCAATTGTAAAAATTAAAAAATAAAATATGATAGAATAAATTTGGGTGGATTTGCTGTGTTATATTGCCCATAAGCGTGAATGGGTGAGTGCATGACGACATGCTATGGATTGGTGTCCCATCTGTTTTGCACTCAGTGTTAAACGATTGGCTCCAGACCCATGGTGACCCTGACCAGGATAAAGCAGCGATGATTAGATGAAAGAATAGCTGATTAATATGGTGAGTATTATCTTACTATGTTCTTGTTTAAAGCAGGTTGTAAGTGTCATCAGTTATGTTTTTGGAAAATTCTTGTTTTCTATGAAACAGATACTCAACTGTAAAATTGCTTACTACAGATGAATAAAAAGTGCTAATAATATTTCAATGACAAATTCCATACTAGGCTCGAGTTAATTTAACTCAGATACTGATTTTAGCAACTGCGTTTTGACTTTGATCATGTGACAGAAATTTAATCTTTTGTCTAACAATCGTATAAATCATTTCACGCTAGATTTTGCAAGTAGTTACAGCGTTTAAACATTTATGAGAACGACTTCTTTTACTTTATATCCTCATTGCAAATGTACAGAAGCTGTCAGTCAAAATGTTACTCAGTTTAAGCTTATTAAGAGACAGGAAGTGGAGTTAAAGGATTTAAAGGATGTAGAGGCCCACATAAGAGGGCAGAGGGGTCAGTTAAATGGAAAAAGGCCCTCAACAATTAATGTCAGTGTCAATTATTTATATTTTAAAAGCAAATAACGCCATCTGTACTGACCTCTAGTGGTGCTTTATGGTTAGATCTCAAGGAAGAGCTTTGTCCTTGAATTATTAATAATATCATTCTTCTCGGTTTGACTATAATAAAGTCCAGGACATAATGCAAACACAACACAACACAACACAGCTAAGAGATTTACCAACATACACGTGTACGACTACTGTATATAAGGAATAATCAACACAGGGTTTTTCCTATTGAAATATACGCTGAAATAACTTGTACCAAAGCAATTCTTCCTATTATTGAATTATTTATGAAGTACAACATCTCATACCTTTCTTCCATTTATAATTGTTTGTAATATTATAAATCACTCATCCTCACCAGTCTCTATTTTTCTTTCTCTTAAAGTTAATAAGACAAATACGAAAAATATACCTACAGAATATGAGAGCTTTGTTAAATAATCCTTGTGTAAGTAAACCTTTAACAAAATAATCAACATAAATGAGGAATCTGTCAAACTACACTGTGACAGCCACAAGGTTTTGTGGGAACCACATCATCATATAATGTGTTCATACTTGTCACAATCAATTCCAAGGTCATGGAGCTGAGCAAGTGAATGCTCCTCAGATCGTTTCTATTTTTTGTCTTTTTAATGACTGATTGACTCTTTGTTTTACAATATGACTTTAATGTTGAACCAAATATCAATCAGAAACCTGAATCAGACTTCCAAAAGATATAACCCATTCAGAAATACGTTTCTTTTTTGAATAAAGTGTAAAAATATGTGATGTAGTGCTGGATTGTGTTCAGTGCTGCTTTAATTAGGTACATAATTAACTCTGCCATTGTCATTGACATCCAAGTTGTTTCAGTATCAAGCCCCGCCCCTTCGCTAGGAAATAAATGGATTCATTATTATCATTATTATAGTGTCCATAGTGTCACACTTAACTTTTAATGTAACTTAAGATTTACTTAAGACACTTTTAGACCCCTTTGGCCACTTTATTTCAGAAAAGATGCAAATTAGGATATAAGAGGCTAATGGTTATAGGACTTATATAGAAAGCAAGATCAACTGACTTGCCACCAGTGCATAAAGCTTGGCTGAGCTGCATTGTGCGATCCTGTGTTCCCAATGATCACTTGCCTATTTTGGTGTGTAGCTATCACAATACCAACTGATGTTCAATGTTAGTTTATGTTAAATGTTATGGATCCTCACCTTGAAATTATATTTTTTGCACTTTTCACTTATCACTGATCATTATTGTTACTACTAGTGACCAATCACAGATGAGCACTGATCATCAACCAACCCCTGATAAACATTAGCACTGGCCAATCACTGATCACCATTGTTAGCACTGACCAATCCCAGATCATTATTATTCTCATTGACTAATCCCAGATCACAATTATTCTCGTTGACCAATCCCAGATCACAATTATTCTCATTAACCAAACGTGAATCACCATTTTCCCAATGACTAATCACTGATCACTGTCCATCTACACACTTTCCTGTTTTCCATTTTATAAATTCTATTACTGGTGATATTTACAGTACTAACAGCTAATCCATCTGTGTTCTTTGATAGAAATAATCATTTTGTAAATTTGTAAATAGCTAAGTATAAGAATAAGTAAGTAGCTGTCATTTTCTCTTCTAATTACAGCAAATCAATGCTCTCCGGTCATACAGGAGTTGGCTACTAGCTGTGAAGGCCAGAAAATGCTTCGTTGAAACTTGACAACTTGCCAGGCTAATTACACAATACCCCCCCACCCAAACAATTTCAACCTGGAATTATTCAAAAAATAACACAACTCAACCCTCTCAACCAGGCTGACAGCTCGGATACATGCTTTAAACCCCCTAACATTCCTCTCAAAGCAAGTAGAACAGGTTTAGGGGCCTGACTTGAGAGAAGGAAACACAGAAAGCTATTGTAGTTTAAAAAGAGAAATTTGATTTTAATCAGTCTGTTTTCCTCCAAATGCTGATTTATTGATGTTGATCCTAAATCACAGAGGATAATCAGACGTCTAAATCCCATACTAATTTACTAAAGCCACTGTAAAATCATCTGGTGGTGTAATATTTGGAAATACTCGCTGCTATGGTAGTAGGTGTAGCATCATGATTTCATTAATGAGATTGTATACTCCATATGCCCAAAGGCTCTCAGCATTTTTTAAAAAATAATATAAAACTGTCTTTCTTCACTGCAAGGCTGACATACTGACATTTAGATATAAAACTGCATGATTTGATGTCTGACAATAATTTAAAATCCTATTTAATGTCTTTAAATATGATTTGTTCTGTGTACACAGCTTGTGTTATACAGAAATCGAGGCCACGGCGATGAGACTAGATCCTGTCGCAGGTTAAATAAATAATTGAGGCGTGACCTTTATGTGAATACAATGTTTTAGAAATGAATTTCAGTCGATTTTAATGATTTCTGATTGATTCTCAGCTCATCGACAGTGATCAGAGACAAAAAGGCAAGTCTCGTATACATAGCCTTTCCAAAATCCAACCACACTGAATATTACCACGATTACTAAACCTAAGCATGCCTGGAATTATGACGTCAGCTTTCTGATTTTTCTACATAAATACTTTATAAAGCACTCACCTTTAGTGATGGTGGGAATAGTGTAAATGGAAATGCGGCCGGTGGATCGGATAAATGCTGCGCACCATGCGTAAATTTTCTCCTCTCCAAAGATCACGACACAACTAAAAGAGATTGTTTCAAATAAAAAACTGTGAAGTAGACAGAAGAAATAAGTAGACATCGCGTTTTAGTCAAGTGTAATTAAACAGAAAGAGATTTTACCCGACTGTCACGAAGAGCTTCCCAAAAATGGCTCATGGCTCAGCGCGCACGACTCTCTCTCTCTCGCTCGCTCCCCACCACTCTCTCTCTCTCTCTCTCTCTCTCTCTTTCCAGATGCATCATTCACTCGATGCTTTAACATCATCACACGACTACATCTGAAAAACTTGAGGGACATTTGGTGAATTTTGGAACGTTTTTCCTAAAGGCTCCTCCTGAAGGATTTTGTGGCTCTTCATCATTTTCAGGTACTGACATCTGTCTTTATATTCACACCCGTCCTTGCATTACATTTTAAAGGGTATTTAAAGGTGTGTCTCGTTGCAGGGGCCCTTAAATTATACCTGTGAGGATTATAAACACGTGCGCCATCGGCAATCGATTCGATATTGTTTCTTATTTGGATCTCATTTGGGTTGCTTTATTGCGCGAGCTAAAAATAGCACGTTTCACAGCCGAGACCAAAAGGTGGCTTTTCTATGCGTCATTATTTATTTATTTATTTGTCTAATTTTAAAACCAGTTGGAAACCAGTTGATGAGTCCTGTTAAATGGGTGGCTTTTGTATGTTTATAATATTGACGAAATAAATAAGTAAATAAATAACACCCTAAACAATAAAGTGTAAACTTCATATTATTTTTAATATTTTGATATTTTTTCTTTCTCCTTCTAGGCTGTGCTGTGCTGCTATGTTTCCAAAAAAAATTGAGGAATATATTATCCTACTGATCATTTCAGATGAAGTTGCAAACAAAAGATATCCCTGTGACAGTATGATTGTCAGGACTGCATGTTCCTAATTGTCTTTGCATGTTTGATTTTAGCCATGCCTAGTCCACTGGAGAGAGTGGTGGCACAGAAGAAGGAGGCCATCGAGGCTGTAATGGAGCTGTTCGAGAGAGGATCCGAGGCCTTGGCTAGCGCAGTCGGAGAGATTTTTCCCCTGTGTGAAGCTGCAGCTCCAGTTCTGAAACTAGCTTTGGATAATGTCGAAAGTAAGGAGGTAGTCTTTGTCAAAGAGCAGTTCCTAGTCGTGAGGAATAGGCTTGACGTGATCTCGTCCCAGCTTGAAGACATCAACTCTGAGATACAGAAGGGACGTGTTGATTCTCAATACTTTACTGTGGAGGAGAACATACGCAACCAGTTCCGCAAATATCTCGACATCTTGGAAGCCAAGCCCCAGTTTCAGGAAGTCAAACAACGTTTGTTCTTGGATCATTTCAGCAAGACGGGTGGTGAGAAGAACCTCTATGTGCTATATGATGCTCTGATGGGCAGAAACACTTTTGGGGAGTCCATCCTGGATGTGGTGGAGAGATATGAGGCGAGGAACAGAAGGGTGCTAGAAGACTTCTGTGTCCGGATGAAAGAACTCTTCTGCCTGGGGTTGATCGTCTTGCTAGGTCACTGTGCCCTCACTCAAGGGGAAGATATGGAGCAAGAGAAGCTCTCTGAATGGAGTGTGAGTATTCAAGAGGTCGAGACCAAGATGAAGGCAGTCATTGAAGAATGTGTGAAGTCATTTCCAGAGCAGGCATGTCTGGATGTCCAGAAGCTAGTTCACGAGAAAGAGGGAGGTAATCTCCAGGACATGGCCCAGGAGCTGCTCAGTTTCCTGGAGAAGAAGTATGATTGGGTGAAGTGGTCTGTTCGCATTATTAACCACTCTGGAAGCAGCAACTGGCGCATCTGGCGCAACTGGCGTACCAGAGACAACTTCCAGTATGTTAAAGGACAGAACTGGTTTGATGTGCTGCAGGTAGAAGACAACAATATAGTCGTGTCCTATAGCAGCAATCCACAGCCTCTTTCCAAGGACACCATCCAGCTGCTGATGGATGGTCCGGGTAAGAAGGGGGATGCCGAAGCTGTGGTGGAGAATCTGGAGAAACCTCTGTCTGGTTTTATGGTCCATGCTGTCAGCAGACGTAAACAGAGCTTCGCAGCTTGGAACTTCCCAGAAGACTGCCATTACTGGGAGATACATAAAAATGTGGCCCTGTGTGTGCATTCAGATGAGTAACAAGGCCAAAAGAAGAAACTAGACGCCTTATTAGTTTGTGTTCATTATATATTGGACATGTTTAATCATGTTTCATCACTTTTAATCTATTTAGCCAGACATGATTATATGTCACATTTTAACCTTCTTATATCTTATGTCTTAATCTCCATGACATGCCTTAATAACTAATAATGTCAAAATCCAAAGTATGCACTTTAGCCATAACTATAGACCTCTACTTGCCTGATTAATCAGAATTAATTGCATGGCTTGCTATTTCCACTATACAGGCCACTTAGACTCTTTCTTGAATGCTTTTCTGACCACAAGCTACAGCATCTTGAAATCTTCTCTTGGTACACACATGTATATTAATATATAATGGTGTTTTCTGACAACTTTTGAACACTGTGACACAGTAAGACCCTGGTCTCAATCTTATTCCAAGGATTTTGATGTTCAGTTATTTGTAATATCAATCAAGCAGCATCTTCCTGAGAACATAGATGGTTTATTGACAAAATGTACCAGATGTTCAAGTGTAAACTTGTGAGATCAAAAGTCACACTTTATATTAAAATGATATAATGAGTATCTGCAATTGGGCGATAAGGTACATATTATGACAGTGTACTGCAGTGATTTAGGAGAAAATGATAACACTGACTATTTTAGTTAACATCTTGCGGACTAAGCATCATAAATATTGATTTTGTTGAACAGTATGGCAAGAAACATAGCTTTAGACATTACATGGACACGCTTGCCAAAGTGCTGTCCTATTTATTCTGTGCAAGATTGCTGTCTCAGGATGCCCTATATGAGCTGGCCTGAAAATGATATCAGCTATGAAAAGATCCAGCAGATCACAATTTCAATCCAACTTTCATTGTTCTGCTGCAAACCCTGTGCCTAATTATGAAAATAAAATTAAACCCTGAGGAATTCTGCAGTCTACGTCTACTTTGATCATAAAACCAAAAAACTCAACAAAAAAACAAATGGCCTGATTTAATCAGTATAACTTCAGAAACTGAGCTGCTGTCAGTACACATCAGAATGTTCTTAGGTACACATAATTGCATTTTCTGTATCCTGTTGTTACACAATATCACGATTAACAAACCACGGGCTGACGTCGATTGCTGTTAAGTCTGTACGGTGGACACGTACACCACTCACAGCCAAGTTTAATTTAATTTAGGGATTTGCACACAAGTCAGCATTTCCCACCGTGCAGGTCTGTTGGTGCAGAGCAGATGAGGGCTGGAATGCTGAACTCAGCTCAATAAAGCTGGACATTAACTTCGCTGGGTTGGCCAGCTAGGGAACCATCCATCATTTCCACCAGGAAAAAGAGCTAGAATAAGGGCTTAAGCTAACGTAATCATAAATCAATGTAGCCAAAACTACAGCCTTAAGGTCTAAACTGTGTGCTGTGCAAAGTACAGCCCAACTTTGTTAAAATTACTAGAATAAACAGACACACATATGAATTATGTTACCTGGGAATTAATACAAGTGTAATATTAACAGGTAATCATTATTTTAATAATTCTTCATTACAGTTTATTTTCACTTACTCACACACACACTCAGATTTATTGTATTAGCATGTAAAACAATTTGAACGGTTCCTTCTAAAACCCAAAGCTCAGCCAATGGAAACTCTTGTATTCATTAGTGGTTGAGTGGCTTCTGTCCTGGTCAGCGCTATTGATCTGGAAAGCTATTATCTCTGATAAAGCTTTTGTTGTGGCTTACTTTAAGCCTCAGTGCCACTGTGGGAAAACCTGCGCTTTTCTGATCCACCTGATCAACTGTTTCACATCCTCCGTCCTCCTTTACGCAGGATGTGCATCGGTAAGTTTGTCTGTTCTGGTGGCAGGTGGCGCTAGTCACACATTTATTGCAGAAAGAAATTTCTCACTCTGTGTGCTTGTGTGTGTGTATGTGTGTGTATGTGTGTGTGTGTCCTTCACTGGCTTGACTACTTCCTCTAAGACAATGTGAGTGTTACTATTTAAAATGTTTGACAAGATATGAAGGATGAAACCCAGAACACAAAACAGGAAAGAATTCCCAGCTCTATATACATTCTTATCTACGAACTCCGGCCTTCTCCAGGAAGAGATATCAGCCAATATCAATATTTCATAAACAAATGAGTGATTTTACGTCGGCTAGCATTAGAGTACTGATGGAGGAGGGCGATCAATCCCAGAATGCCTCGGTCCGGCTGCATCTGCCAATCGCAGCCAGAGCTAATGACATTACCCGTCAGTCAGAGTGGACCATCGACCCACTCACTACTCCCTAAGTGGCCTGATCTGATAAAAAGCATTAAAACATTTGTTCAGCGACACACAGGAGCTCACCGTGAACAGCCATATAGATTGACTTTAAGATGTCTGGCAGCGTTTTTGTTCAGAGGTAATATCTGTGGGACCATTAAAAATGTTTACAATTTTTTTTCCAGGGAAAACTCATATTCTATAAATCATATGCATTTTAAATTTCTAACATATCCATTACATTTCGGGAAAAGTTTTATGATAATAAATTATTATAAAAAATTTTTTTCTTGTTATCACACTTTAAAGTAGTTACTTTCGGTTTATCATTGTGAAAAATAATTATGTTTGAATAAAAAAAAAATTCCTTAGGGCACAAAAGTGCAGGACAAGGAACTAAAGAATAAATTCAATACCCCTGCTTTAAATCAGTAGATGTTTCAAAGAAACTAAAGTGAAATCCAGCACCTGAAAGACGAAAGACATTCACATGGGGGAGGAAAGTTACAGCTCTACTTCTGACTGTTACAAAGTCCTTTATATATATGTATAATATATATATATATATATATATATATATATATATATATATATATATATATATATATATGCAGAGAAATGTGCAGAGAATGTATATATATATATGAACATACAGAATACATATGAATGCAGTTTTCTGTGAGGAGATGTTTGTTTAGATTAGATTAGATTAGATTAGATTAGATTAGATTAGATTAGATTAGATTAGATTAGATTAGATTAGATTAGACATCAACTTTATTGTCAATGCACATAGGTACATATATAGTATGTATATCTGCATGTATGTTTATATTTCACTACTTCTGGTAAGATGCATTTCATTGCCTTGTACCTATGTGCAATGACAATAAAGTTGCTCTCTAATCTAATCTAATCTAATCTAATCTAATCTAATCTAATCTAATCTAATCTAATCTAATCTAATCTAATCTAATCTTATTTAAACAAATGTCTCCTCATGGAAAACTGCACTGTAAAACTGCATCATTGATGTTTTTTGTTGTTAAATGTTACACTATTACTAGAATTTTTAATATTGAATATTATTAGATATGGGTAACATGGATTGATGACAATCCGAGGGTCTATGAATTCACTATTACTATAAGAATGATAATGTATTAAGTTTTTTCAGTGCTAGGACAAGCACATTAATACAGACATGTGCTTTGCCTTTCAGCCAGCACTACTGTCTGATCTGCTGTTATATTCAATTAATCAACACTGGTCAGAAGATTTTAGTGATAATGAACTGGGAAAAGGTTAAACCTGGTGATATATGAAGCTGTGTGTATACACTTGCAGTCTTCTCTCTCAGCAGTCTTATTATCATTCACTGCCTGTCTCCTACGAACACGTCAGCACCGAGGAATCTCTGTCTCTCTCTCCGTCCGCCTCTCTCTCTCTCTCTCTCTCTCTCTCTCTCTGCTTCTCACTCCCACACGTTCTCACGATGAGATAAGCCCCCCTCTTTCGCTTCTGCTGACTCCAAACACAGTGAGAGTCTTCTCAGTGTTGCAATATATGAGCCTGCCATATATCTCTTCACCAATCGCACACACCACAATCTCTTTCAATCCATCACTGCATTAAATGGAGCTTCTGAAACTTGGGGAGTTTATACCACCAGAACATTGAACAAATTCCCTTCCCCCAGCAAATACACCCCCAACTTGCCTTATAGTGTTGCCTTTTTTAGGGGGCCAAGCACCAAAGCCGCACAGACAGTCCATTATTATTCCACCTCTTCTTCTACTGGCTAGTGTGTCTAAGTTGTGAAATTTGGCACACTGATTGGGAAGGGTCTAAGGAATATTCTGACCCAATATGGGCCAATTGCTGCTACAGCTCTAGCACCACCACTGGGTCAAATTCGGGTGTAATTTGGAAGTATGTTTTTGGTCATAACTTTTAAACCACGTGTGCAAACTTTCAAAGCCGACACATTGTACCTAATTAGATTGTCCAGCATTTTGGATTTTGTCAACAGTTTTTTCAATGATCCTACTGGAAATTTTGTCCATATGCCAACAACTTTGGTGCACATCATCTTTAGAGTAAGGCTGACAAAAGTTATTAAAAGAATTTGTAATATTCCAGACGGTTTCCTTGTAATTATCCAATGAATCAGGATTGAGTCTGTATCTTAGCAACAAGAAATTCAGAGACAAGACCTGAGGTTATAAAACAGATTTTGTTACTATAACATGCTAAAGATTCTTACATATAACTGCCATTTGTCCATCATTACATCATCTTGATGTTCAGAACCGTTAACCATTAACTCAAAAACATGATGTAGGGGTGTATCTCAGCAATGCATCTATACATCATCATGAAACTCCAAAACTATCTTCAGGACCACATCCTGAATGAACCCAAGAGGTTTTGTGACTGCGCCACCTTGTGGTCAAAACCTGCTACAATTAAAATTTCTTTCCTTATCTCATTTGAAGAATCTGTGCTAAAGTAACAGTTCTTTTTGTTCACATCTAACATCCTTCACAGTTTCCAGATCAGAAAGAGCTCCAAAAGGAAGCTAATAATAATAATGACACCCTAATCCCCTTGAAGCAAACCATCAGCACAATCACAAACACTGCTTAAAGCTTATCATGGAAATGAAGATGATTTCAGGTTAGCAGAGCTGCAGTTAACCCTGAAGCTGATCTGTAGACAAATGAGACAGCAAATTAGGGATCCTGTTCCAAAGACATTTAATTAAGACAGCTCTGCTCTCTCATCCCCAGAGGCACTGTGCAGTGAAAGTGCGTGGGATTGGCTGGGTTTTCATTCATAACTCAGAATGAGAGAGAGAGGGAGCGAGAGAGAGAGAGAGAGAGAGAGAGAGTGAGAGAGAGAGAGAGAGAGAGAGAGAGAGAGAGAGAGAGAGAGAGAATAAGGAAATGAAAGTCAGGAAGCATCACAGGAAGCATTCGAGTCCAAATATTGTTTCTAAGATTTTAAGTGATGAACTTACAGTACTAAAGCCACTAGCAAGTTATGCACCAAAAATAAACATAGTGCAGACAGCGGAGAGCCATGGCTGACAGCTATATAGATTGATTAATTTCATGCTTCACTATAATGTGCAGTAAAGTGCACAGGGCATGAACTAATGGCTTTTACACTGTAAGTAGTGCACTCTGTGTCAAACTGGGAGCCATCTTGGTTTTGCGCCATGAGTATTAACTTTTTACTTGCGACTTACGTCTAGCCAGGAAACATGATTAAATGTGTGTGTGTGTGTGTGTGTGTGGTGAGAGAGAGAGAGAGAGAGAGAGAAATCATTTTGACCAAACCAAAACAGCCACTCTTGACCTTGTTACCACTAAACACTAGAAATGTCCTTCAGAGAGAAGAAGCTTACAGCCATAACACAGACTTGTTTTCTAAGAAGCCTGCATTTATTATCCTTAGAGCCACTGTAGAGGAGAACACTGAATAGCAACAAGCTATGTTTCAGTGACAAACAATCATAAATCACAATGACCTACACTGCTCAGAGAAAGGTGACATTTAATTATAAACCAGGGCTTCATCTTGAATCAGTGTCTGCATTGTAATTGAATTTGCTTTTTTGCTTGGGATCTGTCACAGGAAATGGTCAGACATGTGCTTAGACAACCGAGTGACCTTACTGTCCAAAGCAAACCTCTGGGCATTTTATTTATTTGTTTGTTTGCTTGGTTGAGGGCTGGTTTTGTTCCACCACAGAGATACTGATCAGGACCTTATCAGGATCGTCCATGAATAAATGAACTAATTCGGAAAGAATGTGGGGCGTAAAAGATGTACACTTGTTTTTGGTCGTGGCTATGTTTACTTATCTAAGTGACCTTGGGCTTATGAATTAGCAGAACTTTGACTTTAATTAAAGCCAAAAGAAATCAAAAGGGTGGACCAAACTTTAGTCTGTAAAAAATGGAGCTGCTTTTTATTAAATACTGCTCACACCAGATGTTCATCTCTCTGTTTTCTTAACAATGCTTTGCACTTATTAGCGTCTTATCCACTTGTATACTCCAGAGTCTTTCCTGCTTTTTATCTCAGATTTTTTCATCACCAGTGATGGCACTTCTGTCATTGATGTTTGACAGGGGGGTCAGGAGTGGTAGCTCAAGTGGTTAAGGCTCTGGGTTGTTGACTGGAAGATCAGGATCAAGCCCCAGCACCACCAAGGCCCCCAACCCTCCCTGCCCCATGGGTGCCGCATCATGGCTGACCCTGCGTGCTGACCCCAACCTCCAACCATAGGAGATGCGAAGAAAGAATTTCACTGTGCAATAATGTACATGTGACAAATAAAACTGCTTAATATGATAATAGGGGATTTCCACACACCTAGGAAATTTTGCGCTTTTACCTTCACATCATTTAAAAAGTACTGTTTTAACACATTTGGAAAATCAGAGTCAAAATCTGGAATTCACTTTAGAGCAAAAAGTGAAATTTTAAGCCTGGATGTTCAACTTCTGTTTTCCCCAGGGCTTTCACTAATTTTGCAAACATCATTTAGTATATGTAAATAAGTTAAAAAAGCATTCCCTAAAACAAAGTAAGTAACTTTTCTGGTCCGCTTTAAACCGGCAAATCAGGAAAATCACATCTGTCATCAAAACATTATTTCTCAGGGTCAGTGCACTGGAAAATGTCGAGCCATGGTTTTTTTTGCCAAACACCTACATTTAAGTGTCAAACACACACACACACACACACACACACATACGCACACACACATTCTGGTTTAGCTGTTCTCTTAAAAAAAAACCCTCATGTTTGCATGTATTTGCATCATGACTGTAATATTAGATATATTTACATTAAACATTACAGCCACACCTGTTTCTATTCATAATCACAATTGTAATTAAATAATAATGTTGAGACACCAACATGAAATTATACAATTCATTTTTGAGTAATATTTCTGATTAAATTGTGTTTTATTTGTGGTAGTGCTGACCCGAAAAGTGACCTGATATGAAAACCTCACAAATTCAAACCATGAGGCAATGTAAAAAAGGTTAATAAATAAATAAATAAATAAATAAAATCAACCCTAACATATTAGTTCAGTCCCATTTGTGTGCATGTGTGTACTAATGCACGAGTAGCACTGAGTAATCTTGTGTCCCTTGCTTTTCTTGCACATGATGTTTTTTTAAAGATGTTAACTTATCTTTTTACTTTTCTTTCACAGCCGGGGTCAAAATTACAACTATGGTCAAAACTTTCCAGAATGACTACAACATTACTGCACATTACGAGCCTGAACTAGCCTTTTATCAGTCATTGCATAAGAAACAGTGTTCACTGAGTATCACAGAATTCTTTTATTCTCGTTATCTGCAGTATCTTTGCCCAGTTCAGATATTATCCTCTCCTTAATCCCTCGTTCTCTATTCCAGTCTTTACAGTATTACTTGCTAGAAAAAAGGTTCTGTATTCAATTCAATTTAATTCCATTCAAAAAACTTTATTTATCCCCAAGGGGCAATTTATGGCACGCATAACCCTCATAATCTAGATTATTATTAAGTCATGCCATTGTGTGTGTGTGTGTGTGTTTAGACACGTAGTCTAGACAAAATGATAAAGCTTTCTGTCAGTCACTTAAAAGGAATCATCAAACACTAAAGAAGCCACAACACAACACAACCTTGAACACAACTGGCAAAATTTATTTTCCTAAATATATAAGAGCAATATAATAAGAAAACGCTAACAAACGCAGGGTAACATGCACTGTCATGTTATGTCACGTCATGGGCATACATGGCGTTGAACTCCAGTTCCCAGAATGCACTGCATACTACAAACATGGCCGCCACAGACTGCATCTCCAACACACATGTTATGCGTCATGATCCAATTCGCCTGATTATTAACTGTTTACACCTGGATTCAATCACACAGGTTCAAAACACACACTATATAAACTACTCTCATAGAACTTTAAGGTGTTTTTGTTGTTTATTTGCTTTACTGCTGAAATACTGACCCTTATTGAACTTATAAGGATATATATATATAGAGAGAGAGAGAGCGCGCGCAAGAGAGAGAGTTTTTATCTCCCAATTCAGTGTTTATTCATTGCCTGACCCTTGCCTTCTCATCACTCTTTTGTGTTTATTATTTACTTTCTGTCATTCTGAAAGAATGTGTAAGTCTTTAAAAAAAAGCACAAACCATATAACAGGAGAAACTGACTTTAGTACCTTGTTCCTCTTTGGCATGTATCTGAACCAGCGGAAGCTGTAAAATTCACATCTGTCATTAAATCAGTATTCCTCTGATGTGTTGAAGACCATGTTTGACCTTGTCTTCCCCCGATGTGGTGTGAGCCATCTTCTGATTCAGTGAGGCGGAAACAGCTGCACATCCCAGTGTCTGTTTATAAATGAACAAGTTTCCAGGATGTAAGCTCAGATTCGGCTACAAGCGCATGAAAATAGTTTACTTCTTATTGCTGAGAATATTTTGGTGGCTGTGTATCATACAATCACAAGAATCACACCTCAAGATTAATTATTATCCCCAGAGCCAGGTCAGGCTTTATCAGCTTAATATTGATGTCAAGTTTGGGAAAATTTGGATTAAAACTAAAATGCAGTATGCAATATAATCATCAGTTTGATTAAAAGAAATGATGGCATTGACCGGGTGATGGAGCGGAGTAACTGTTACCACCATAAAGTTTAAATCTTATTTTCCTCCAAGAGCAAAATAAGAACATGGAATATATTTCAGTTATGGCACAGATAAACACTAACACATTATGCATTTTTGTCTGTTTATAGTTCATTTTAATGCCATGGAACATCCAGAAAATATCACAGTATCAAATATTCCAGACATTTTTAATTTGGAGCATTAGTCATAGACTTTTATTAGACATTCTTTGGAAGGTATCATCATTAAATTTAAAAAGAAGAAAAACAAAATAACCTTAATTTTGTTCTAATGTAATACTAGAATCCTGTGCATCCAGAGAAGACAAACGTTTCTGATTATCTAAAAGTCCCGAAGCTAATTCTCTAATGACACTTCACTCACACGAGGCTTGTCTGTGCCTGTCTGCACTCAGATATAGTCTAGATATACAGTATGACTTATTCCACATAAGCTAAAAAAAAACATATCAAGTGCACAGTCACTACATGCTCATCTGTTGCCAAAAACTGCACTTAACGTATTGTATTTTATCTGAAACCTCCACAGAAATGAAAATGTCATCTGAAGTAGTAATGGATAACGTGCTTAATTGAACGAGGGCCTGAGGTCAAGTGCTGGATGCTGTCTGTGGTCAATACGTGTAGCATCAGCAGCTTCTGCATTAGCGCTGATATATTCCCTGCAGTGAAACGTTATTTAAACACATTATTTTTGTAATTCTGCTCCGTTTATACCTTCAGTGCTGCAATGACATGGTTCAGTGGTGTAGATTTTTTTTACTTAATTACAGTGCTGCAGGAAATATTTAGCATGCTAAATCTGACACACAAATTAGCTCAATTGTTTTTTTTAATGGGGTTGTTATACACAATTCACTAAAACACCAAAGAAAACAGAGCTCCATTGCAGACACACAACACACTCGCCTGTCTGGCTCACCTTGCTAATCTGGTAACAATTAGAGTAACGGCTTTTCCATTGTATGGATTTAATAAAGCTGAATGCTGCTGATGAAGCAGCTCTAGAAAACCTACTCTACGATCAAAGCTTCGGTTTATTTGGTGTCCTAATTGTCTAGTTTTTAATAGAAAAAAACATTGCACTTGCATAATACTATATACTGTGGCTGCTTGGCATGCACTGTCTGCTTCATTTTTGACTTTTATTTGTGATTTTGGATATATGGAACTTGAAATATTCAACAGCATTTCGTTGCTATGTACCTGTACTTTGCAAGGACAATAAAGTTGTATATCTATCTATCTATCTATCTATCTATCTATCTATCTATCTATCTATCTATCTATCTATCTATCTATCTATCTATCTATCTATCTATCTATCTATCTATCTATCTATATTTGCTGGTGAGTGTGGTTGGAAGACGTAGTAAGAAGCCAAGCACAACCAATCAGGGTGTCCATCCGTAGCCGTAAACTTTCTCGACCCATCACGCCACATACCATTATGGTACTGTGAGAATATTCTTGTGCTTTGGCCTCTATCAGGTTAGCAAAGTGCAAGATCTCGCAGCGACACGATGAAGCAAAAACGCTAGCTGGCTATTGCTTTATGGTTTGGATCTCCGTAGTTCACCAGAGTCGTTTTAATTCGCCACTAGCGAAGTGGGTCACAAGAAGAGCACAAAGGCTCCCGGTCAGCCTCCCTAACAGGCCGCTTGGGAAAACAGAGGAGCCTTTCACCGCATTGTCGAGCAGTCTGATTATAAATGTGTAAAAGCTCAGGGCCAGCATTCGTGCCACGTTGTTTTGTCTTCTGACGCTCATCTAGCCTTCACATGCATAGAAAAGTATATTACGATAAGATAAATCTAATTTTAAGGTTTTTTTTCTCCTAAGTAGTCTGTAATACATTGTAAACGAGCATGCCTCTTATCACAGGGACTTTTTGTGGTATTTTTTGTGATCTGGTACTGCCCCAAGATATTTCCCAGAGCTAAGTAGACCCCCATGAATGGATGAAAGGGGCAATGTTTACAGGATGTTACCCATCCCTCTCAGAGTGGGCTCCTAGGAATGCGTGCATGAGATGGAGTCCATCCAAAGGGGAGTGTCACAAAGCAGCGAGGCTATAAATACACATCGAGCCACGGAGGCTGTAGCTCTTCAGCACAGCTGGGCTTCACTGGAACACCACAGAGGGCACCTCTGCACATTTCACCGACTAAACTGTAAGCCCTTTTTTTTCTTCTCTCAGCCTTTTGTTGCGTTCTTTTTTTTTTTTTTGGTTATGCTTCTTTGCTTTGCTTCGTCATATGTGCTTTGATTTGCTCTGCTATTTTTAATACACAAAAGAAAGTTCAGAGAACACTGGCATGAAAAAGAGATCTGAAGACCAAAATGACCTGGATTGTGTTTGATAATTCCAGGCTTATAATAGATACAATAAGAAAAGGTTCTTTTGAGGGAATTTCAGATGGCCGGATCTTGTGCTTAAGTAAATATTGACCTGAATAAGACTTTGTCTGCAATGTCAGTGTAGCAGGATTAGTAACCAAGGATGTGGTTTTCAGAGGAGGGAAAAAAAAACACTTTGATATACAAAAAAAAGCAATCAAATGCAATTTTTGTCATAATAATTAAATAATAATTTTGGTGCTGACAATTTAATGTGATTTTATTAAAATGTTTAACTATTGGAAAAGAATTGAAGATTTTTTTTTGTCTAATTTGGATTGAAGTTGTAATTAGAAAATCAATCTGTTTTCATACATTTCTCGAAAAGGGAAAAAGAAAAATGACAAGCGTCTGATTTTAAATGCATTTTAAATAACCGTGCTTTGATGAGGCAAATTGAGTCACGAGTGTTGAGTCAGAACTGGATCCCTCTAAATGGAACTTTACATTATTATTTGTTTGTTTGTTAGACATCAAAGTCATACTTTCATTCTACATAATCATGTGAAATATTATAATATATATAAATTGTTCTTGTCCTGTACTAATAAGTGGGCTGGATGCACTTTATTTACATTAACCAAAGATTAGATTTTGTCCTAATTTGCATGTTGCATAATTTTCTGTTTGGTTACAATGGTTTTGTTGGTTAGACAAAATCCTATCTTATACATTGCTGAACAAGTGGAATGGTTACACATTTTCTCAGATCTGGGTGTGCCTTTTTTGCCGTAGTATACGCAGGGTCTTGGGAAATAAGATATATGTGTGAGCTCATCTCCCCCGTGTAATGAAACTGCCCAGAAATACCCTGAAATGTTCAACAGCTCTGCTATTTAAACATCTTTCCTAGCAAATGCATGTTGAAAACAGATGTTTTATAGTTTGTCACTAGTGCTGGAATTAGCCCCCGTTATTGTCTGGCATCATTTCGCAACTCTTCCCGTCATTCCAAGACACGCTCATGATTTACGTTCCGATGTTTATTGTGAACAGTGTTAAACTTTCAGTATGTTTGTTCTCATTCAATCCTGGGAGACACCTGATATTTCCCAAGCCTCGCAATCAGAAGGTGTGGCATATTATGACTCTGGGCATGTCTGTACAAGTCCAGAATTTAACTTTCCCACATTTTGCTGGCTTCGGCTTATGAGGAAACTGAAAAACTGACTCTGAAACAAAATGTACAGTAATACTCCCATACTTGTTTGGTCTCTGTGATCAAAGTCTCTGATTTTGTCTCAGGTTACCTCAAGGAACTCATGTTGGGGAAATAAGTGTGACCTTTAGAGGTGGCCACATTGATTCTGCCATTGATTTTGATATCACTTCACTAAAAGAGGGTTTTTAAATGACTTATCTTGCTATGTTACAGAGAGAGCACTTGCTTCAATTAAAGGATTAAGACAGGACCTCTTTCCCGGCATCCACTATGAGTCGTGTGGAAGAATGGGTTCTGGAGAACAAGGACAAGATCGAAAAGGGAGTGGAGATCATGAGCCAAGGCTGTGAGATCCTGGCAGCCACTGTTGGCCAGTTCCATCCCATCCTGGAGGCAGTTTTTGTGGCCTCAGCTGAGCTCCTAAGCAACCCAGAGGGCAAAGAGGCAAAGTATCTTGCAGAGCAGTTTGAGAAGGTCAACCAGAAGTTGGAAGGGATTCAGGATGAGATTGAAAAAATAGCTCTGGAACTGCAAAGAACATCACTGAACAAACAAAACTTTGACCGTGAGGCACAGATGATCAGTCAGTATGAAAAGTTTCAAGAGTTCGTCATCGCCAAACCCAAGTTCAAGGAGAAGAAGAAGGAGAAGTTCCTGAGCCATTATGAGAACACGGATCTTGATGTGAACCTTGATGGCTTGTACAACGCCATCACTGGTGAGAACACCTCTGGTGATGCAATGCTAGACGTCATACTGGCCACTGAGGAGCGGAGCAGGAGGCCGGTGGAGGAATTCTGTGCTCGCCTGAAGAAGCTGTTCGTGGTTGGGATCATAGCAGTGATGGGCTATACAGCTCTAAAGGAAGGCACTGTTGGAGAGGATATGGTGAAGAAATGGCAATTCCGCATGGAGGATGTGGAGAAGCGCATGAAGGCGGCAGTGGATGAATGTGTGAACAACTTTCCTGCACAAGCCAAGTTGGATGTAGAACACAAGCTCGTGGAGAGGCAGAGCCATGTCGACCCCGAGTTTACTAAATTCCTATTGGATGCTCTGGCCAAGAAGTATGACTGGGTCTCCTGGTCAGTTAGAGTGTTCAATCACGGTGGCATTTTTTTCTGGAATTGGCTGGCTGGCAAACGGTACCATGGAAGTGGAGGAGGTATCAATTATTTTGACCTTTTGACGAAAAACAAAATAAGGATTGTGGTATCTTTCACGGCAGACCCTAAACCACTCCACAAGGTCCAGATAAAGGATCAAATAGAGAATGAGAGGCTGAAAGGTGACATGATGTCTGTGGCTGAGTCTCTGTGCAAGAGTCTTCCCAACTGCCTTGTGCATGCTGTAAGTCGCTATAAACGAGTGGAGGAAGCCAACAATTTTGACCCAGAGTGCTATTATTATGCGGTTCACAAAAGGGCACACATTTGTATCCACTCAGAATAGTGAAATGATCAAACTAAATATATCGATGGCAATCAGTCTTATATTTTTTTGCAATTTCTTTCGTCTTAACACTACACAGTGCAATGATACGATGGCAAGTGTGTCAGTATGTCCAGTTTTTTTTTTTATGGCTTCTTATTCTGTGTAAACTGTAAAAGCGCATATGTGACAACCTTATAAGATGTATGGATTTTAGTCAAACATGTTTAATCAAGAGAATATTGCATACGCTGTATGTGCCTGAGAACTTTTGTATTCTGTCGATCACATTGAAGACCAAATGGTAGTGTGTTTATAAACAACATTTGTACCATATGCTGTTGAACATGCTGGTAGAATCGTTATTAATGATTAACCTAAACGTTTTATCAATTACATTAAAATGTATTCACAATATTATCTAGCTAACTGTTGATTTATTAACCCATGCTGTGTCTTTTATATGAGTTCATATCATTCAGACAAAATACTACACTGCAAAAGAAACAACAACACAAAGACATACAAATTTTAATAAAACAAGCCATTATATAAGTATCTGTAGCTTCAAAATCTTGAATATGTGCTTCTGAAAATAAATTCAACACAGTGTCATCCCCAGGAAGGGTTAAATGTGAAGGATTTAAACTTTGGTGTTTCTGAGCATGGGTGTGTCTCTCATTCAGCTGTAATAAGGGAAACTACATGACGTCGGGTTTAAGCGGAGATCTGTTTGTCTTTCGTGTATACTTCCGCGACTTTAAGGTGAGTTTATGGTCATAATAACATAGGAAAAATAATAACATAACGTCTTATAAAGTAAACTGGAGTAACTTCAGGGAGTTGTTGTTAGGACAGAAGTTTAGCAGCCTCTAGGGCGTTCCTCAGTTTTCAACGAAACGGCTGGAAGTTATTCACGGTGTAAAAAAGGACACAAATGAAATGAGCTTCTTTCAACTGTATAATGTATCTACCAAAACTTTACTCGATCATACAAATCGCTTACGGGAACATTAATATTCCAAAAGGGAGTCCTCGAAAAGAACTTTTTGTTTGGTCTTCAGCCAACCAGGAAGTACGTTCCTGTCGGACAGCTTACCTCAGCGCGCGCCTCCATTCTTTATGAGCATGAGCGCGAGCCTTTATAATTTCTATACTACATTTTAGTGAGCTTCATATATTAAATATAAGTACTGTACACGTCATTGAGCTGCATGTCGTATAACTTCCTCATCTAATTATGTTCGTTATGTTTAGTGACTTCTGTGCTTTATGTATGTGCTATAGCACATACATAACTGTGTGCATGATCCTCTAATGAACTGCATTTATTCCGCGTTATAAACGCAATGCATCATACTTTACTGACCTTCATGCGTTATGGTGAGCTTCATTATAAATGATTGAGCTTTATGCATTATAGCTATGTACTTTACCGAGCTACATTCACTACATAGACTTATTAAAATACGCACAATAAATATAGCTATATACTACTGTGTTCATTGCATTATATATGGTTAAACTGTATGTTATAGCTGAATGTCACAGCTGTGCATGATACAGACTGGAATTTGTGCATTACATATGTTATAATATGTTGTAGTCTACTTTACTAAGCAGTATCTTCTTGGCTGAATGGCTCAGATATATCTGTAAACACCTTATAATTGTATGCATCATACTTTACCTAACCTCTATGTTGTGTAGGTGTATGCATTATAAATTATAAATACATATGGATAGTTTGATTGTTGAGAATCAAAATGTAATGGCTCAATTATAAAAAAAAAAAACCTATAGAATTGTACAAGTGGTACTTTATAATTCCAGTGTCTCAGCATGCACTATAGTGATCTATACATGCCAAATATGCATTTATATTCATTTAGTATGTATGTATTGTAGATGTATGTATTACCTCACCCAGCTTTATACATTATAGTTGTATAGATCATACCTGACTAAGCTGTATCTATCCCTGTCACACCTTGCTGCCCACACCTCCTAAAGTCTGAACATCTTTTACATCTATGTATAATACAATATCAACATAACTCTATTAAAAGATGGAACTTCTTCCAAATATGTATATTTTTTCTCCTGTGGTAATTCTGTACAAAGGAAAATCAACTGGAAAGCTACACTAAGGGTCAGCTGTTGCTGTGAAAAATGTTTGCGTCACATTCTCTGAATATTTCGCTGTCAGTTGTTTATCGTCTCCTCTTTTTTCTGCTCCTTGCTCAAGTGGAATTCATTTATCCAGGCAGGAACATCCACATGAGTCTCTATACTGCAGAATAATGATTTTAGACCTCGGATTTAAGAAGTCTTAAACCTCAGCCAATATCCGATATGTTAACACTGCATTAGTGGTATGTTATACAGCAAATCCCGATTCTCTCAAGTGCTGCAGTAACCCAGGGGAGGGAGAATGATGAGGCAGTCTGTAATGTTCTGTCTGATCTGTTCTAGTGCTTTCTGGTGCAGAAAAAAACAGCATAGGAACATTTTCAGGAGAAAAGCAGCACAATAGATTTGTACACATTGTACTTTTTAGTTCCTGTTATCAAATACATTACTGTCATTAAGTCAATAAGATATGCTTGTTATTGAAAAGACTTTGCTGAGGCAGAAAACTGCTTGTTACAAAACACTGACTCTGGAGACTCCTTCCATAAAGGGTGAATAAATACCTCCTTAAAAATATGTTTGCTGTTAGCCTTAGTTTATGTGAGGCTGCCATACAAGTCCTTGTGAATTAGCCGTTAGTGTAGAAATGATAACGCAATAGAACTGTGTGTTAGTATAAACAGCACGACTGTCAGAGCTCGTCTTATAGAAAATGAATCACTGCCACCTGACCAGAACCAGAACCCAGAACTAATCAGCACTCTGGGATATTTTGGATCAAATACACAATTATTATTTTTTTTACTAGCTAATGCATTCACAGAACAAAATGCGTATGGAAATCATTGAAATTCTATTCAGTCTGTGTGCATGTGGATGGAAGAAAAAAAAAAGCTGTTGAAAAAGTAAGCACCGAGTAAACTGGCGAGGAGGTTCATCAAAATGTAACTGACAGCCTCGTTTTTCTTTTGTCTGGTTTCCATAGAAACTGTCAGGGTTGCTTTGGAAAATGTGCTCCAGCCCAGCGAGTCCAACTACCTTATTAACTGTTTGTCCTCCCACGATGGCACACACTGAAAACGGAAAATACCCTACATTCTAACTGCTTTATGGATATTAAGAAGATATCATGTTTCCATTTCTTTTTAGCCACATCTCATTTGTAGTTTCGAATTTAATTACATGGCCAGTACTTAGCCTGTGTTTTACGATCTGAAGCTGATGTTTACAATGCTGGTCTGTGTAAAAAAAAAAAAGCCTATGCATAATGATTACAAAGATTTCTGAGATTGCTTTTCTTCTTCTTCTTCTTCTTCTTCTTCTTCTTATTATTATTATTATTATTATTATGAGGTTAATCCATGTTTCAAGCAGGTGATTGAAGTCCTGAGTATTAATGTATTCCTTCACTATAAATCTGCTCAGTTATACAGACCAGTGCTTATATATTTTTTATGGATTTTTATGGTGAATGATGAAAGCAACACAGTTAAATGCCAAATTGTCCTTGTAATGTGGCATGTGGAGAGCCTTTTCTCCCTCTCTGTGACTTCCTAGTGCATTGTTGGCTCATTAGCTCACGGGTGGGACGTTACTGAGTGGCTCTTTTCTCTGATAGCTGAGCTGACGCACGTTTCTTTCTTTCTCTCACACAGTGATCTCAACATTTTCCACATAGACAAAGCAAAAAAGGCTGACAATCATACCACAATCCAGGTGTAAGCTGTGTAAGTTCTCTGTTTACTACCTTCTGCGATTGTAAAATGATGCTTAATCAGTCGATCATAACACTATATCCTGAAATATTTCATGTTTTGGTTCTTTGCCACCTGATTAATTATTTACGGTATTAGCAGTGAGATGATTTGTAACCTGACCTTTTGTGCTTTCTTTTTACACAGATTGATTTTCAAAGAGATTAAAAAAATGGCGGAAAACCTGCAGCAACTTATTGCATCCAAGAAGGATGTGGTGGAGAATGTGATGGAGGTGTTTGAGCAGGGAGCAGAGGTGTTGGCCAGCATCGCTGGGGATTTTTTCCCCATTTTTTCCATCGCTGCTCCCATTGTGAAGCTAGCAATAGATAATGTGGAGAGCAAAGAAGCAGAATACATGAAGGAGCAGTTTCAGAGGGTCCGTGAGCGTCTGGAGGTCATATCAGAGGAGATCCAGCGCATAAACGATGAGGTGAGAAAAAGTGGCATGGATGCAACTTACTTCTCAGTAGAAGAGAATGTAACTAACCAGTTTCGCAAGTACATGGACATCCTCACTGCCAAGCCAAAGTTTCGAGACGCCAAGAAGAAACAATTCCTGGACCACTTTAACAAGACTGGTGGAGACAAAAACTTACACACGCTTTACGGTGCTGTAACAGGAGAGAGCTTCTCTGGAGAGTCCGTGCTGGAGATCACTCTCAACTACGAACAAAAGAGCCGGAGGCCGGTGGAGGACTTCTGCGCCAGACTGAAAAAGTTGTTCTGCATAGGTCTCATCGCTTTGATGGGACACACAGCTCTGAAAGGCTGCGATGATGAAGAGGAGCTGCTCCAAGATTGGGCCACAAAGATGCAGGTGGTCCAGTCAAAAATGAACGCAGTCATTGAAGACTGCATCAACAGCTTTCCCAGTCAGGCTGAGATCGATATCAAGCGCCTAGTGAGGGACCACAAGGACAAAAGCAACCAGCAGCTGGCCAACATGATCATCGAGAAACTGAAAGGGAAGTATGACTGGGTGAGCTGGTCAGTCCGTGTCTTTAACTCACCCAAGGGCTTGTTCACCAGCAAGAAGGACTTCCAGTGTGCCACAGGCAAGAGCAGGTTTCAGGTGCCTTCAGATGAGAATTTGAACGTCGTGATATCCTACAGTGCCTCTCCTGAACCCCTTGACAAAGCTCAGATCCAGCAGTTGGTGCAGGACCAGAAGAAAGTCACAGTTCCAGGGATTGCAGAGCTTGTCTTTGAAATGATCCCTAAGTGTACGGTCCATGCTGTCAAGACGTCATGCAAAGAAATGGCTTACTCATGGAGCTTTCAGGATGAGCTTCACTTCTTTGAGGAGTTCAAGAACTTTTACTTGTTTGTTCATTCTTCTTAAGTCAATGACCGCAGTTAAGAAGAGCAACCACAGAATAGACCTGTAGTAGAGTCAAAAAACCTTTATCTACCGTAAAGAAAATACTGACTATTTTGCTAAGCCACTAACCATGTTGTCTTTTAATGCAGAGTATTTTTGAATGCTGTGTGAAAATCAGTCTTTGTCAGTTATAATCACTGCATTTGCAGTTTTAAAGTGCCTTGACTTGTAGTGGGTAATTTTCTATGTCTTGGGTGGGGGAAATATGAGTGTTTAGCTGTATCAGGCCATCCTGAAATAAATCATAAGTATGAAATGAAGTTCAACACATTGTTCAAGATGCAATAACACTGCCCAATAATTTTGTTTTCCGTCTTGTTTTTTTCTAAGCTCTTTGTCCCTATCTGTATGTGTGTAGGTGTGTTTTCCGTCACAGAGTTGGGTTCTGACACTATCAGACCCTTTTCACCAAAACGTGTACATGTAGGAACACGTCATAAAGGGAAAAAAAGAAGCTGTTTCGTTATGAACCTTGTACAGGCGGTTGGACTGTTTCAGTTTTTTCTATTGCACAATGATTAAAATATGCCTCCATATTTACTTAATTAAAATAAAAACCCAGAATGATCCAGATTTGTTTATCCTGGATTGCGATATATGAATAAAATGTAATATTTTGACCTATCATGATTTAAAACATCGGACACAGGAGTACACAATCTTTATCTGTACTCCAAAAGAAATATTCGGTTTCTATTCAGATGCTTAACACTGATAAAAGATGGTCATGAGAAAGAACCAATTTCTTTCCATTTCACTACAGCATTACACATGTATTACATATTCAATCCATAATAACACTATAGTTATAGTCAAGCATTATATATATTTTTTGCCTTAAGTGACCAATATAAATGTTTTATTTGTTTGTTTTCTTTTAAAGGGGAAGGTAAACAGCATTTATGTCTGATTAAGCTGGAATTTCATTTCTAGTTCAGCGCTAATCTGATCTAGTTGAGCAGGTTATACACCTGAATGCACCTTTGATTAATTACCAAAACACTGACATTTTATACCATACATTCAGACTGGTTCTCTTTTGTTTGTTTTTCTTTCTCTGGCTCTATTACAGTGTTCCTTATTTCTTTGGAAAGACTTTTTTTCCCTTCAATTGTCCAACATATCCTTTAATGGCTGATTTCAGCAGACTTTATGAGGTTTGGTATTTTCAAACCTCTCATACCTTTTCATGATATAAACATCTTATTGCACAATCAGAGTCTGGTTGTCTTTATTTAATCGTTCATATTCACTACACATATATAAATAAGCGGATTATTATATGGCGGGTGCCATGTTGAATGATCTGGGTTACAGGTAAGGGTATTTTCACATTGGTTTCCGCAGATCATGAAAGCTCTGAGTGGAACAGCAGTAGAGGAATTAGAGACACAGTTCAGTGGAAATAGATGTGGTTGTGCACTGGGTGAAACACCCTTACTACTCTGTAATTATGCACAGAAACAGCAGACTGTTGGGGTTCTATATAAAGCTCTGTGCCACTGCAAAAAACATGTTTATAAATACATTACCACAGAAATACATGTTAAACATCATGACGAAAAACAAGGCAGTCACAGGCAAAGATTGAAAGAGAGAAATTCACAGATTGTTATTTCATTTAGAGTTTCTGAAAATGTTAATTATGTTGTTGAAACAAGTGCATCAGATGTTTGTGGTAGGGCTCTTGCCTGCCATGTGGAAGGCCAGGGTTTCATTCTCAGTCAGTGCCCAAACCCCAGCCACGCCGGTCCCAAGCCCAGATAAAAATGGGAGGGTTGCGTCAGGACGGACATCCGGCGTAAAAAGTTGTTGTGGCGACCAGTTGGTCCGCTGTGGCGACCCCTCATACACCTAGGGAGCAGCCGAAAGATCAACAACAACAGTGTGCTAACAGATTCTCCTTTGTAAACAAATTATTAAAAAGAGTGTATAATTTTAATTAAAAGTTATTTGTTATCTCTAGGTAAAGCTGCAGCTTTAATTTTCTGACATTAACATATGTTATAATGTGCTATAAAGTGATAAGAAAATAACTTATTTCCACAACATTAAACTAAACATGACTGTAAATTGACAGTTTTTTGGTTGTCTAAATATTATATATGCTCAACAGTTGGCAGTTAAGAACTGACTGAAGATAATTAGGAGGAGATGACAGGAAAGCAGTATGACCTAGTATGGTTTGGTTTTATCCATATCCAAGTGAAGAAGAGAAGTCACATCTGGTCTGATCACTGAAGTGTAATTTGCGCACCTTGAGAGTATCAGTACTATACAGAACACAGCACCTTGTTCCACCAGACGACTAACGTGAAATAATTTCCTCAAGTCGTGACTGTGTGTGCTGGTGATAAATCTGTTCTACACAGCAGTCTGGCAGCCAGCGGTTGGTGAACTTTATCTGATTCATTTACACTGACCACTAAAAAAAGAGGAACACACTTATGGTGAGTTTTTTGTCATTTTTTAAAATAAGTCCAATGTAACCACCAGTATAGCTGATTCTCTGTTTTTATTTCCTCTTCTTGAGAAACGGGGCAGAGCTCAGGACCTGCGGAACATCTTCCTGAAACTAAGGAACTAGGCAAATTTAGAACTGTTTTATGGTATTTATTAGTATTATTATTAGATTATTTTAAATTCCACATATTCCACCATCCAGGGTTATTCTCTAACATGCCCTATTGAGTTTCTCTAACCCTTTCCTCTTTTACTTATGAGAATCTCTCTTGGAGGCCAAAGAGATCAAATTTTCATAACTCCAATGTTCTGGAGGAATCAAAACTTCAGGCCTCCTGCAAATGTCAGGAGTTAAATCTCGCCAGAAGGCAATGCAATCTGCTGCAGTTTCAGTTTCATAATGATGTATGAAACTTTCCATTTTAACCAAAGCAACAAAATACTTAATGTTTCATAAAAATATAATATCTTAAACTGGGCGTGCCTGGAGCAATTTCACACCAAAATCAAGCTTTATAGTCTGTTCACTTCATTAACTCTTACCTCAACCACCAACATATGATGGTTGAGCTAGGATCTTAATATTTGTCAGGATTTAGTTGCTTTTAGTTGCTCCTAGAGCCAGTGGATCTGATTACAGAGTACATGGACAATAAATGAAGTCTGCAAAGCCTGAGAAATCAGACAATGACAATATAGACAGATAAGATTTGGGAGATTTTCCAATCCCAAGCTCAGAGATTTTGGTTGCTTCTCTGGTGAAGGTTAATGTATTTTTGTTACATACTTGAATCACAAAGAGCGCAGAAGCATTGGAGAGTTATCTATACTGTGTGTGAGTTTGGCCTGAACATACCCAGTTGAATAGCTTAAGAATTTTTTTTTTTTTTTAAATCAGACCAGAATTACTTTTCCAGAAATACGATTTGGTCAGACAGCCCTGCATTGAGTCCGGCCCCATCAGGTGATCTCAGGAACGCAGAAAAACATCACGTGGCGTGGAAACATTTTCGCTCTGGATGCAGGAATACATTGTGCTGCCATTTATCCCCGAAATGTTACCCTGTCTACTGCTTAATTCAGTCTCTTTAGAAATAATTTCATTTTAGTGTCCAAAAAAGGATGGTTTTTATGAGAAGACTGGCTCCAGTGGAGCACATGCAGGGCCACCAGGCCTTTAAACAAGGACCTGATACAACCATAGAAAATCTGTGTATATATCATCCCAAGGACATTTTTTGAAGAAAACTATAAAATATTTTTAATCATGTGGAATATAATCAAGCAATTAATTTACAAAAATGATCCTAATATTTACCCTAAATTTGTAGGGGGCGGGGCACTGCACCTCAAAATGTGATGACATCATCTATACCAGTATACTTTAATGTAAACAGTTAAATTTCAGGTTTTTATATCCAGTTAGACCAGTATATCACCACGCCCCTAATGTGAGCCGGGTTTTTAAGAGACTCAGTGATTCACTGAAAATAATCCTACTAAAGTAGAGAGAAAGAGCAAACCCAACACAAACAATGGCATAAGAATACAGACATGTCTGTGGTATTAAGAGAAAAGTCTTTGTTATCTGCTTTTGTTTGCAAATTGCTTGTTGATTCTCAGTATCGGACCACCTGTACGTAGCAACTATAACAGAAACACCTCTGTAAATCATCTAGAGCCACTCACTACACCGGCTTTTAACTCCATGTGCCCTTATTCTTATTTATATACATTATTCATGTACTTTAGTTAACACACTATACAGTTGAACTAGCCGAAGTGTAATTTAAAGATGATATTATTCTGCAACAACATCATAGGGACGTTTTCTTCACAGGAGAGCACACTGAACAAACAAAAACATTTTATTAATTCCAATTAAAATACAGCACATATGCCTCTTGATTATTTTTTCATCATATCTCTTCTAATAGCAAAAGAAAAAATGAACTATTTTATTCTTCAGTCCATATTTTCAGGTTTAAAACCAATTTTTCTCGTGTTTAAAAGTGTTGGTCTAGACACTATTGAAAAACCCTGACTAAAAATTATTCATAATAAAATAAATCTGTTAATTTGAATATGTTTATTCTGAACTGAGGGCCGAGACAATCAACATAAGTACCTGAGTAACAAAACTCATAATACTCATAATTCAGACAAATTATGCAAAATTTCTGCCTTTTCTCTCACTTTTTTTTTTGGCAAAATGACTGTCTTTACTCTCTTTCATTAATCTCTTTTAAATTGGTCACTTCCTAATAAGCTATTTAAGTGTGCTAACTAGCTACATTGCTAACTAGTTTGACCCAATAACCCATAAATATACACACAATATAGAAAATCAGTATTTTTTTTTAGCTTAAAAAGTTTTTTTTATTACATTGTCAGTCATTATTTTTTAAATAGAAATTAGATGTGATTGAATGTTTTCTGTGTGCACTCGTGTTGTCTTGACCTCCACGGGGGTCAGTGAACAGCCTCTGCTGGAGTACAGCCTTCATTTTCTCTTCATTTCTCTCTCAAAATGGCTACTGCTGTCCAGACGAAAACCACACAGCTGAAGACGAGTGGAGTTCTCAGCGCCATCTGGTGGTGGATGACTGTAAACACACACGGATTACACGGAGAGCTTGAAAATACATGGAATCTATTAACATTTCCAGAACTGGGAATATTTGGAAATGATGAATAAGATCTACTTATACTTATTTCTGTTGCTAAAGTCATCTTTAGACAGAATTACTAGCAAAACAGCTTCTCTGGTGCATGTTATCAGCAGAAAGAATGCTTGTATATTTCCCATTATTACCCTAAATTATGTTTAGTAATCACCTATGTCAAGTTGTTAGTGCTTTTCTTATAATGAACTATGTAATATAGCTCATTAGGGGCGGTGGTGGCTCAAGTGGTTAAGGCTCTGGCTCGTTGACTGGAAGATCGGGTTTCCGCCAAGTTGCCACTGTTGGGCCCTTGAGCAAGGCCCTTAACCCTCTCTGCTCTAGGCACGCTGTATCATGGCTGACCCTGCGCTCTGACCCCAACCTCCAAGGATGGGATATGCGAAAAAAGAATTTCACTGTGCTGTAATGTATATGTGACAAATAAAGGCTACTTCTGACGGCCACTGGTAACAAAATGCAGATTTTATTTACCTTTATTGCTGTTTTAGTAAACATGTGCACAGCGTTGGTTGATAAAACAGGTGAAGAAAATACATCTATAGTGCAAATCAAGCAAACATCATGCAAATGAACACTGATTTTAAAAACAATGTGGAAAAGTGTATTTAAATGACACAGAGGAATTACTGGTGTGGTTGTTTCTAACACCCAAAATCTGGATTTTCCTCCTCTAGGAGAGATTTGCGAAGTTCTGGATCCTCCAGGTCCTGAAAAATTGAACACAGATCAGCTTTAAGCCCTCTGTTTTGTTCTGTTGTGCTGTCAGGAGTCCAGCCTCGGCTCTCAGGACTCGTTATATCGGCTCATTTATTTTATCTCTCAAAAGACGGTTATACCTGAGCATCTGCATGCTTCTTGCACAGCGCCTTTATGCTCAGAACACACCAGCTGATCGCGATGCAGAGATGAAGAACACTGAGGACAATCATCATGATGTCCAGGCCTCTGAAGAGTTTCTGGTTGTAGAAATTGAATTTGTTTTGGTTACACAGGTGATTAGATCATCTAGAGTGTATACATTCTAATTAGGACAACTTATATTTAGTACTGAAATCTAATATAAATCTGATATAATAATCAGATCAGAAGTCACATGATTGTGTATCAGTGGGAATTTATCCCAGATGAAAAGTGTTGTTCTTGGTCTTGAGGTACTAGATTATGCAGGAATAATCTGCATTGTTTGAGAGCATAGAAATGACCTCATCACTCTATATGTAAATTAGACAAAGAGATTCAATATTAATTAAAATTAATTCATAAAAATGAAAATGATTGCTCACGGGTAAAGAAAATTTTTCATAGCATAACGTTATTAAATGTGAGAAAAGCCGAGCGGCTGAATACCTATACAGGGAACTGTAGTCCCTCCGACTAATTAATCACATCATATAACTCCAGCATCATCATTTCAGAGACTCGGCCTTACAGATCAAAAACTACTTTCTTCTGAAATCATTAATAAGTCATTACCTGTATAATCTGCTTGTTTTCCTCACAAACTCTGTACATCTCTAGTCTTTTCTTAAAGACTTCATCCCACATAGCTATTTTAGAGGGAGACGGAGTTGTCCAGGAATACAGATAGTCCTGACGGCCAGGAGGATCACATGTGTCCCAGAAACGTTTGCCTGCCAAATCCATGGAATAATTCACGATGGAGGTTATGGCTAATGCAGCGCTCGCTATGTTCATCAGTACAGCCAGGAAAACCTACATGTACAGAGTGAGTAAGGACAGGATTTTATTACACAGTGGATTATTTAATAGTCCGATTCGGATTAATACCGGACCTGATATTTATGTAAGGATCCAAACATTCTGTCTCACACTCTGTTATAGTCAAATAATCACTGATGTTCATTCTCCTCAGAGGAAATTTCACAGTTTCAACAATTACATGCTCTTCTTTGTTAAATAATGTTATGTATTTTTTTATATTAAATGGCTTTGATTGAAGTCGTTGTAGTGTTACTATGGAAACGATAACATACTAGAATAAGATCATTCACATAAGTCTATGATTTGCAAAAAACTGCACTATTCCCAGAGTGACTCATATAGAAAACTAACAGTGTTGTGTTATAAGTTTATTTGATATTCAGTGGAACTGGATATTATATAAGCCTGTGGTGTGTTGTGTTGTGCTCATTCAGCTTTGTTTGATATTCCTCAGCTGGAACTCTTTATATACCCACAGGGCGCATGTCGTATCCTAAATTGTGACGTACCGAGACGATTTCTTATGTATGGATTACAAGAAATGGCGGCACCGTGGCTTAGTGGTTAGCACGTTCGCCTCACACCTCCAGCGTCCTGGGCAGGGGCGATTCTAGGATTTTCATTTAAGGGGGGTATAACAGTAAAAAATAAAAAAATAAAATATAAAGGTTTGACTAACAGGGTAGGATGGTAAACTTATTGCAGCATTTCACTGTATTGCATAGATGTGTATAACATTTGAGTACTGAACAAGCCAAATACGAGTCTTCCTGATCACACACACACACACACACACACACTTACACACACACACACACACACTTACACTTGTCCTCTGATCCTCGCTCTGCGACGCCGCGGTCTGCGGATTAAAGAATGAGCTGAAAGACGGTGAAGAGCCGAAGTCTTTATATGAAATTGCCACCGTTTTTATATGAAATTTAAAGTGGACTGAGGAGATCACCAATTTGTGTACAGTTTATGGAGAATCGCAGAATTTTTAGGGGGGCTGAGTCGAAATGTTGGCCTAGCGACGCCCATGGTCCTGGGTTCGAGTCTCGCTCCCGCTCACTGTGTGTGTGGAGTTTGCATGCCCCGTGCTTGGTGGGTTTCCTCCGGGTGCTCTGGTTTCCTCCCACAGTACAAAGACATGCTTCTAGGCTGACTGGAGTCTCTAAATTGCCCATAGTGTGTGATTGCGTGAGTGTGTGTGCCCTGCAATGGGTTGGCACTCTGTCCAGGGTGTATCCTGCCTTGATGCCCGATGACGCCTGAAATAGGCACAGGCTCCCCATGACCCGAGGATAGATTGGATAAGTGATAATGGAAATGAAACTGGGTTTAAGATAAAATGGCAGTGATCTGTTTGATAGTCGACTCGTATGGATCAGTCAAATGAGCTGACTCAATGAGCTAGAATACAGCAACAGCATGCTTCAAGAAAGGAAACTCACCAGACATGGGCTCGGAAACTTTTCTGTTAGGATACACATTATTCCAATTGCAATAATCTGAAAAAAAAAAAAAAAAGATCATTTATTGACCACAATAATGCATGTTTATCCACCACGTCATATGTGAAACATAAGAAGGTCACATTAATCTGAATAAAACAATTATGTTTTCACAAAAAAATTAATCTCACCACGCCTCCTATCCAAAGGGAAATAGACTCAAAATAACGGACATAGTAAATGGCTGAACTTAAAGACCCGAAGCCCAGATTCATTATTCCAACCATGATCTGTATAGTCTGTGAGAAGAGAGAAGGTGGTCATTACTCTTCTGAGAAAACAGATAAATTTATTATAATCACAGTGCATGACATTATCTTCATTCAAGTCCTAAAATATCAGACAATATCAGACAGCGATATGGACAAAATGCATGAATATATCATTATATGATGATATTTTGATTTTTAGTAGAAGCAGTACTGTTTGTCCATTGTGCAATGATGATTTTTGATTTATTAAATGAGTTCTCAAACATGAAAACCCCTTGAGTAGTGTCTGAATGCATAACAAACCGCCAGTGCTGTGAGCGTGCAGCTAAGCTCCTGCTTCAGTCTCTGAGACACAGAGTACACGGGGCTGTAGCACATGGTACCCAGGATCTGACAGATGAGCGGCCATTTACTTTTGTGGTTGGAGTGGAGGGTGTACACCGTCACCCCCTCGGCCCTGCTGATTGTCAGGGACATTCTGAAGCACTACGAAACACACAAGTGATATTATTATCTGTATTTTATTCATAACTTTTACATGTGTATATTATTATTTAATAAATAGCTTAATAAATACAAACAATTTAAAAAATGTATATTTAACTAGCGTGTTTTGTTTCCCTGTTCCACGCCTTTAAAAAAACGTTTTTGCGAATGAGTTAATACCATGTCTGGCCACTAGGAGGCGAATGTGAAAGAGGAAAAAAAGTGGATTAATACCGTACGTGGTCACCAGGTGGCGCTTATAGCAACGAAATATTATAGCGTTAATACCTTATATATCCACTAGATGGCACATGGCGTGGCGAATAATTACAGATTAATACCGAATTTGACCACAAGGCGGCGCCTGTAATGCAGAATTAATCATAATAAGCGCATAATAATACATTAGATATCCACTAGATGGCGCCTGTATGAACGTGAATTACCAGAACTCGCGTCCAGTTTCGCTTTCGCTCTTAAAAAATAATCCTAAAAATAAATTAACAAAATTTATGAAATTCCTAAGTGCAAGGAATTGATTTTATTTAGGTGAAAAATTAAATAAATAAAGTTATTACCAGCACAGTACAAGGAATTTATTTCGTTTATAAATATGCGGTGGTCAGCTACAGTTGTACTTAAGCCTAAATTGGTCGTTTTCCATTCGAATTTCGTGATACTGGTTTTGTTTAGTTGTTTTTGTTTTGTTTTTTTTTTACATGTAAACCCATTTCCATGAAGCTACACTTAACAAACACATCATGTAAATTTTCCCCGGGCCTGGAAAAAAACCACGCAGAAACGGCCCTAGGCATAAACAAACTAAAAAATAAAGTAATATATGACTTAGCAATATGTGGCTGTAAATGTCCGAAAAATCCTTTATCTTTGATCCAAAAATACTACTTAGAAATAACCTTTCTACTTCATTTCACAGGAAAATGCTGGTGTTGACGGCGAGATGTATGTACAAGGACAGGGAAGCAACATCGCGTTATTTCCAGGAAAATATCGTGTGTCAAAAGATCCGTTTATATCAGAAAATTCATGTTTTAAAATAAATTAAAGATGATCAGATCTCTAACTCACCTTTTTTTCCAGTAGACTTCTGCTGCCAAGTTTCAGTGCAGAGCTGCTCAGTCTTTAAGAAATGAAGCGTGGCGTTTACTGAACTAACCACCAGAGGGCGCTCTACTTCTCCTGCAGTACCATAGAGCACCACACAGCACACAACAACAACAATAATAATAATAATAATAATAATAATCATCATCATCATGATTATTATTATTATTATTATTATTATTATTATTATTATTATTATTATTATTTATTTATTTATTTTTTTTTACTTTTAGTATTATCTTTTTTAATTAAATAATACTAAATGCCATGGTATCATTAAAATTGATCAATTATTTCTATTTCAACTGTGTTAACTGAAGCAAACATTATCAATGTTTACATTGCATATCATAAAATAATATTTGTTTTTTATTCTATATATCAGATTTGTAACATTTTTGAGGTCTCTAATGCTCTCTGCCATAATTCCATAATTGATCCTTGATTTCTCTGTGAATTTTCTTGCTACCCCCTATTGTTTATTAGATATTTAAACTGAGTTAATAATTTATTTATTTACACAACAGAAATGTTATTTTACTGATATTACTTCCAGAATGCAATATGATCACAGTTAAACACAGTGTAAAAAAAAATATGTGTATTTATTATCAGATGCTTTTACTCGCCTCAGAGCTTCAGGACAAAATTAAAGAGGCAGAATTGTGTCTGGATCACTAATACATTTAAGTTTAATGTGTAAATTTAATTTTACTTTCCAGATTAATCGAATGAATCTTACTCTTAATATTTTAGAATTATTTAGTAATGTTTTTATAAAATTTATGCAATATTTAACATTTATATATGAAATTCATACCCAATATATTTTCAGTGTAAGTGGAAAAAAAAAAAAAGAATTACAGCGCAATCCACAATTATTGGCACCCCTGGTTATGATGTGTTCTTAGGCTTCTAATAAATTTATTTTTTATTGCAGAAGCATAATCTCACACTGAAAATTGTAGAAAAATCTAAACTTAAAAAAAAACAAAAAAAAAACAAATACATGACTAAAAAATAATTGTTTTTTTATATATAAAATCACCTGTTCCACAATTATTGGCACCCCTAACAATTCCTATAAAATAAATGTAATTGAAGCATTTTTGTAATTTTTACTGTAGTTTTTAAAGTTTATCAGAGTATCCAGAAACTAATTTTAATATTATTTTAATTAATAATTCATGACTTCCTGTTTCCCTGGGGTATAAATATGACGTGACACAGAAGCCTTTCTCTTATCCACTCCTCAACATGGGAAAGACAAGAGAACACCCCATTCAAGTAAGGCAGATGTGTGTCAACCTTCATAAGTCAGGCAATGGCTACAAGAAAATAGATACTTGCCTAAACTTGCCCATATCTCCAGTCAGAGGAATCATTAAGAAGTTTAAAACAACTGGAACAGTGACAAACAAGGCTGGACGAGGACCCGAGTTTATCTTGCCACCACGCACAGTGAGGAGGATGGTAAGAGAAGTAAAAAAATCTCCAAAGCTCACTGTTAGAGAACTGCATCAAACAATCATCAGATTCTATCTACATGCCAACACGCAGTTTGGGAGGCATGCAAGGGAAAAGCCTTTTCTCATCTACAATCACAAACATAAACGTCTGGAGTTTGCTAAGCGGTACTGGGACTTCAACTGGGACCGTGTGCTTTGGTCAGATGAGACTAAGATAGAGCTTTTTGCCAACAAACACCCTAAGTGGGTCTGGCGTAAAACAAAAGATGAGTATGCGGAAAAGCACCTCATGCCCACTGTGAAGTGTGGTGGAGGGTCTGTGATGCTGTGGGCCTCTTTCTCTTCCAAAGGCCCTGGGAACCTGGCATGAGTGCATGGCATCATGAACGCTTTGAAATACCAGGACATTATAAATCAAAAGCCTCTGTCAGAAAAATGAAGATGGGTCGTCATTGGGTCTTTCAGCAGGATAATGACCCAAAACGTGGCGAAATCTACACAAAAATGGTTCAGCAGACACAATGACCATGATCATGACCATCTCAGTCCCCAGACCTCAACCCAATTGAAAACCTGTGGGGTGAGCTGAAGAGGAGAATGCAAAAGAGAGGACCCAGGACTCTGGATGATCTAGAAAGATTGGGCAAAGATGAATGGTCAATCCCTCTCTGTGTATTCTCCAGTCTTGTGAAATGTTATGGGAGGAGATCAAGTGCTGTCTTGTTGGCAAAAGGGGGTTGTACGAAGTATTAACATCAGGGGTGCCAATAAAAAGCCAATTGTGGCACACATGATTTCATTAAAAAAAAAAAAATCCTTAATGTGGGATATTTTTTTCCACTGAATAATTGTACTTCAATTAAAGGATGAATTTTTCTCTCTTTTTTTGCATTGTGGTTCTATATTGTTTAAAAAAATGAATATATTTGAAGCATAAGAACACATCTTAACCAGGGGTGCCAATAATGGTGGAGGGCGCTGTAATTTTCTTAAATGAAAGCCTTAATTGAGCCATTTTTTATTGAACTGTATCAATCATTTTAACATTACAGCCTTTAACTGTGTCTTCCACATGATTCATGCTCAGAACTAGATTAGAAAGTGCAGTCAGTTTTGGGTAAACAGAGGCGACAGGCTTTAATTACACCCAAATCTACACAGTATAAATATAGAAATGTTTCAGTTTCTTTCCTGTTTCTTTGGAAACGAGGCTGATGACTCTTATCTGTCACATCATTAATACCACAGAGAAACTGCATGAAGATGAAGGCCTGCATCCGAAACACACAAACTAATCACAAACTTCACTCTTTCAATATTTCAGACAAAAATAAAGGCAGAAATGACCTCAGATTAAATTTAAAAAAGGGCTATTTAATAAATCTTCTTATTCTTATTCAAAAACAAAAGCATGACCTTTTACATGATTTCTGTTGCCAGGTTGCACCTTTTGTTTTTTTTTTCTGGAAAATATAAACCATATTTCGTCAAAAATGACATTTTCATAGTGGAAAATTTCCAGTAGCGGTTTTTATAGCAATACATTTTTTCCCCTCGTCCTCCTGTTCAACCCAGCGAGCATGACTCTGATAAGAGTCCCACCCTCACACTGTCCACAGGACGAGGAACCCGACAGACATTAACGTAGGTAAGATCCTCATGCCCTCGGACCCTCTTTCTTTTTTCTGTTTCCTCTGGTAGTCATTATACCTCGTGTAAAGTCTCTATATTTTGATCATGGTGTTGGATAGGGTTGAGTCGCCATTTGTTTGTTCTGTTTTTTTAACCTGATGAGTCGATCCTGATAGCAGGCGGTGTTTCATTGCTTGACGCAGTCTTTATATTAGGCAGCTGCATAAATTTATGTGTAAATCAAATCTTTTTTTCTGAAAGTCTGGCTCATGATAAAGCATTGTTTAATGCTTTATCACGTCTTAAACACGTCTGAGGAGTCAAAAATAAAATAACCTTACCAGGGAAAGAGGATCAAAGAGGACCAGTCAAGAAGGTTGAGATAAAAATGTAAATTTAATGATTTAATCCAAAAAGTAATCCAGATTGTAATAGAATAAGAATTGTAAGAGGCAATCAAAAATAAACCGAAGGATAACCTAAGAATACTCCAAATAAATTCAATATTACGTCCAAAAGCGTACCAAAATTACAATTGCCAAAGTTAAAACTTGACCTTTAAGCCTAAAGCAGCTACCTGTGTTAATTTTATTTGTAAATTCATACACCTTTGCTCTACGTTAGCTCTGTCTGCTCTAGTGTGAAATGTCAGTCATCAAGACACAGGAAGTTAACTTTTCACTCTGCTGCTTGAAAGCTCTTTGTGGTTTTACTTCCTCCAAAGCTGCATTGACACTATTTTTTCAATTCAGCCGTTGAAAAAACGTTCTTCTCCATCAGTTCTCACACTTCAGCTGTTTTCTTTCTGCTGAATTCCTCCAGTTAGTGTCTGAAAAAAGAGATTAACAAACAACTACAATTTATTTAATTTCATCTTTGTAAATAACACTCATGTAGGTCAATCTCTATAAGAGTCTAATCCTTTAACTAGAAACAAAGTGCTCTGAATGAAGGTTAGTTGACTTTATTCTTCTGCCCATCAGACCAACTTTTCTGTTTTAGGCCATGGATGACATCGAGATCTCGGAGGACCGAGACAAGCTGAAGCGTGGCCTGGTGAAGGCGCTGCAGTGTGTAGCCACCATCTCGTCCGCAGCCGCTGTGGTGAACCCCATCTTCGGTGTGGCGGGCTCGCTGATCCGCATCATCATTCACCATGTGGACGACGAAGAGATTCAGAAACTCCGAGGTGAGTTTGTCAGCGTGAACCGAGCCCTGGATGAGATTTCGAGGCAGAACCAGAGCACGTTGCTCCAGATCAAGAAGGAGACGCTGGACGGGCAATACAGCCAGGTAGAGAACAACCTACGCAACCAGTTCCGTAAGTTCATGGAGGTGGTGAAGGCACGACCCGAGCACGTGGAGAGAAAGCGTGATGATTTTGAGGAAAGCTATGCTAACGACTTGGGTGACCAGAACCTGCACACACTCTACGATGGTGTAATGGGCAAGCCCAAGCTCTTCAGCCAGCCCATCCTCGACGTCTACATGACTTACTCTAAAGGAGAGCGGAGCGTGATGGAGCGCCTGTGCACACACATCACCTACCTCTTCTGCGTCGGCCTCATCGCTCTGATGGGTTACGCCGCCATCATTGGGGATGACGAAGAGGGCCTGAGAGAGGAGTGGGCTATGAAGATGGAGGAAGTGCAAGAGAAGATGCAGGAGGTGCTCAGCAGGTGCAAGTGATTCCGTTCCCCTGATTCACACAAGTTTAATAAAAGGGACAAAATTATATTTTGCTACACAGATTTTAAAATTGGTACACAAAACAACTCAAAATGTAAAGACAAATGTGACAAAAGGTTATGCTCTGTTGTTCCACAAGAGGGCTAAGTAGACCAATCAACTTTATTGATCGGGGTCAAAACCACATCTCTTTCAAAAAGAGCTCTTTTAGGTGACTCACAGTAACGGGGTGTTAGGTGTGTTTTTAAAACTTTTATGTTTGTAAATTATTTTACAGGGTATATATAAATATTGTTGGATGCTTATGCAAGGTATTGTGCATACACTGTATGAATATATTTGGTTAAAAAAAACATATTTTTGTAATGATTTGCAGTTTGTTTTGTTTTGTATGTAATGAAACATTTACTTGCACATGAAACAGTGACTTTTAATCAGCCATGTTTTAACATTTAAGGGAAAATGTCATGTTCTTGCTACCTTCATGCTTTGGTTGGTCAATAAACCTGCTGAGAAACCTGCTGCATTTCTGTCATTGTAGCCTAACTATTAGAATTATTATTACTGAATTATCTTCAACATGGTATGGGGAATAAATGACTTCAAAAAGCAATTTTAATTTTTTGCCAATTACTTTGAAAAGTCATTATTTAACAAGTCTGAAATAAACATTTGGCCCAACAGGATCATTTATACCATAAACCATGTTGTGAGAAGTTCAACAAGCTGGAGAAGGAATTCCAGCAGATTGATGACAAGTTGGAGAGCATCTCTGTACAGAACAAGCAGCTGCTGGACCAGATCCTCATTCAAGAGATCAACACAAACTATGGTCAGCTGGAACAGAACATCGAGACCCAGTACAAAGCCTTCAAGAACATGGTAGACAGGATCAGGAAGAACCCCGACAATGAGATGGTTTACAAAGAGGATTTCAAGGATATCTATAGAAAGCAAGGCAGCTTTCAGATTTTGCTAATGTACTATAACTCCGTCATGGAAAAGCAGGGTCCATTTGAGAGGCCACTACTGAAATATTATCTAGAGCAGTCCGAGAGGAACAAGAAGTTTATGGAGGCAAAATGCGCTCATCTGACCAACCTCTTCTACATCGGCCTCATAGCTCTGATGGCCTACTATGTAGTCACTGGGGATGATGAGGAGGAGTTCAAGAAAGAATGGGGCCAAAAGGTCTTGGAAATTCAGACCAAGATGCAAGAAGTCCTGGCTGAGTGTAATTAGAAGAAGTGATGCCAAATTCTCATTCTGTATTGTTTCTATGCCTTGTTATTTGATCAGCACCTAAAACTACACTATTAATTCACTTTAAGCAGATTACACAACATTTTTATGACTGTATAAATCATACATGTTGATGAATATATATAGTAAAGCTGAAGACATATTTGTGTATTATGATCAGAGTTATTGATTTGATTTAAAATAAAAAAAATTGTCTTTTCCAACAAAAAAAAATTTATTGACAATTAGCTTGCATCATTTTATCTTTAGCATATATTTAAAATCACAGAACTTTAGATTAAATCCTATAATTAATCTCATCACTGTAAAAGTCTTTTTTGTGGATATTCTTGGGATATTTTTGGATCTCTCAGGATGCAATAAACACAGGAGTGATTATATGGCAAGAAAATGATTGTACCGCTTATCTAAATGGCATGTGGTTCATCCAAACTTTCATTTAGCACAGCAGTATAAAACTTTACTGCACAATAAAGATGTACCCACAATAAAGACATATCCTTATTCTCTGGAAGACTTGTGGCATGTTTAAAGTTTGAGATATTATTTGGAAATCCTGACTGATACATTTCTAGGAAATTGCTTTCATTTTTGCTTTTGTTTTTAAAAGTTTGTGCATGGCAACCAAAGTCTATATTTTATCAATTTTTGGTGAAAACAAGTAAACCACTGCAGCAAACTACATTTTATTGACGATTAGCTTGCATTATTTTATTACATTTATTCAATTCAATTCAATTCAATTTTATTTGTATAGCACTTTTAATAAAGAACATTGTCTCAAATCAGCTTTACATAAGAAACAACATAACAAAACAACAAACATATAACAGACAAACAGTCCTAGATGTTATCCCAAGTGAGCAAGCCTGAGGTGACTGAGGCAACTGTGGTAAGAAAAAACTCCCTTAGATGGTATGAGGAAGAAACCACAGAGAGTGTGATTATATTGTGCATTTATGTATAGTCAATTGTGTGATACAGCATGTGTAAATTAAAAAGGAGGTTGTTGTCGTCTACATAAGGTTGACAGTGTTTATGATAGATAAATACCAGAGCTGATCTATAAAACCTTCTCCAAAGCAAGACCGGCTGAATTTTAATTTTTCTTTCTTGTTTATAACTGTTTTTGTTTTTAATTAAAAAATGATTATTACTGTTATTACATAGATTTTTTTTTAATTCTTGGGGAAAAGCAAAAACTCTCTGTTTATCAGGACAGTGGCTGTCATCCCAAAGCATTTCACAAAGCATAGCAGAAGTCAAAAATTGAACAAATAAACAGTAAAAAAAAATTGACAGGTCGTTTCCCATTCCTTCCCCTCCATCCAAAGTGGGAGTGCTGCCAAGATTCAGGATATAAATGTGCATTGAGCCACGAAGGCTGCAGCTCTTCACTGGACCACACAGGGCACCTCTGCACATAACTGTACAGTAAGCCTTTTTCATCCTCTCAGCTTTGGTTGATTTCTGTCCTTTTGCTACTTTTCCTATTTATTTTAAACTTTCAAAAAGGAGGTTCAACAAAGAGTGGCATACAAAAGAGATATTTGTACCTGTCAAAATGTGGATGTGTTTGGTAAATTCTGGGTTATAATAGATACAAGAAAGAAAGGTCTTGTGCTTGCGGAACTTGTGCTTAAGTAAATACTGACCGGAGATTCTGTCTGCAATGTCAATATAGCAGGTTTTTGAGACCTTACAAAGATGCACAATTTCTCCATGAAACTCCTCCATAATGGAGACGTGACCTGGTTTTCCAGGATGCAGAAAGTAAAGAAACACTTGATTTTAAAGGCAGATATGTGTAAAGGAACTGTGTGTAGGTACCTGGAAAACTGTCCATGTTCACCATAATAACAGTTTGGCTAAGTGATGGGGGAAGGTTGGTTATGAAATGTATGGCTAGGACAGTTTACATCAGAGAAATCTGTGTTTTAATAAATGTGACTTTACATGAGGCTACATTGATTCTGGAGATGATTTTGATATCACTTGCATCTGTGTTACAGAAAGAACGTCTGTCTCCGCTAACAGATTAAGAACCTTTTTCATCACCTGACATCAAATATGACTGATGTGGCAGAATGGCTTATGGAGAACAGGGAGAAGATAGAAAATGGAGTGGAGATCCTAGGCCAAGGCTGTAAGATCCTGGCAGCCACTGTAGGCCAGTTCAATCCCATCCTGGAGGCAGTATTTAATGTCTCGGCTGAGCTCCTAAGCAACCCAGAGGGCAAAGAGGCTAAGTATCTTGCTAAGCAGTTTGACAAGGTCAATCAGAATTTGGAAAATGTCCAGAGTGAGATCAAGAAAACAGAGCTGGCGATGCAGCGATCATTGTTGAACATCCAGAACTTCAAGTTTAATGCAAACATTATCTGCCAGTATGAAAAGTTTAAATATATTTTCACAGCTAAACCTGAGTTTAAGAAGTTGAAGAAAGAAGAGTTTCTCATCCACTTTGAGCAGTATGAGAGAGACAAGAACCTTGATTGCTTGTATGATGCTATCGTGAAAGAGAATCTGGAATCTGGACAGACAATGCTGGACACTATAGTGGCCACTGAGGAGCGGAGCAGGAGGGCAGTGGAGGAATTCTGTGCTAGCCTGAAGAAGGTGCTTGTGGTTGGGATCATTTCACTGATGGGCTACGCTGCACTAAAGGAAGGCACCGTGGAAGAGGAATTGGCGAAGAAATGGCTCGCACGCATGGAGGAGGTGGAGACGCGCATGAAGGCAGCAGTGGGTGAATGTGTGAACAACTTCTCTGAGCAAGCCAAGATTGATATAGATGAGAAAGTCAAGGAGAAGCAGAGCAGTGACGACCCTGACCCTCAATTCATACTGGATGCTCTTGTGGAGAAGTATTACTGGGTCTCCTGGTCAGTCCGGGTGTTTAAAGATGATGAAACCAAATTTGGGAAGTTTCTGTTTGGCAAGCAGCACCATGTAAATGGTGGAAGTGACAATTATTTTGAATATTTCTGCAACGATAATATAAGGATTGTGGTGTCTTTCACTGCAGACCCTAAACCACTCAACAAGAACCAGATAAAGGATCAAATAGAGAATGAGAAAGGTGGCGTGGAGGCTGTGGCTGAGTCCCTGAGCAAGAGTTTTCCCAACTGCTTTGTCCATACCATCAGTCGCTCTAAGAAAGTGGAGGAAGCCAATAATTTCAATCCTGATGACTTTTATTATATTTCTCACAAAAATGCCCACATTTGTATCCACTCAGAATAATGGAATGTAGATCAGGCAAAATATATTGCTGCCAATCAGAGTTTATAATACGAGCTCACACTGGATTCTCCAGGCTTCTATTAATGAATGAGTTCTACATTTTTTCTGTTTATTGAAATTTGATTATTTACAAATGTATGATAATTATTGTTGTTGTTAATGACAGTTTTAAAGAAGACTTTTAGGTAGGAAACAAGGCCTTAGATTTGTTCTGTATTTCTGTCTCTGTCTTATTCAGTTAATCATTGCATCATTTAATCACAGTGTCATGCATTACCTACATAACACTCTTTTACTCGAACTAAACTGTCTCAAAAACTTTTGTGCAAATTATAAACATAAAATTATTTGTAAATCATTTACAAATAGTAACATGGATCTTTTTATTTTTTTTAAAATTTTTTTTAGAGTAGCATGTCATTTGTATGCACATAAGCATCATGGGATTTTGTGTGAAAGTGTGAGAGAAATGTTGAGGTGTCTGAGGTCCAAGGGAATTTTTTATTACTATTTTCCTTCCATTATAACCTAAATTAAACCTAAATATATATTTTTTAATTTTGCTTTGATTTGCAAATTCTGAAATACTGTAACCGTTATCTTTTCTCACTCTGTGACTGCACTTCAGTCGAAAGATAAACATTAAAATACTACAAAAAGGATTCTTTTGGTGCATTAGCATTATTATTACTTTGCACAGCCATCATTTGTTCAGAAATAATTCATTTTAAATAAAAAAAAAACCCAGTTACATACCCAGAATACATTCACCCCTGTTAAATGTGTGGAATATTCCACATATCACATGTTCCACAGGAAGTGACATCGTCTTAAATTACTGAATGCCATGAGAAGACAAAGGCAAGTTTGCCCTTTCTTATTTTTTTCTATATTTTTTAGTTATATTAGGATTCTTACTGAGGAAAAACTGTTCACATTTCAACAGTGTTACCTAAATTATAGATTCAAATATTAATTTCAAGTAAATAGAATTTGTCTGAGTCTGTAGAATGTTCTGTATGTCCACATGGCATTAGCATGGAGCCCTTTTCAGGTGTTTGCTTATTATATGCTTAAGATCTCAACCTTGCTCATTTTGACCCTATTACACATTTAAGAGTAACAGTGTTGAGTAACAGTAACAGGATTAAATGTGTTTTGGTTTGTAGAATATAATAGATATGTATGAATTATAAATTACTCATAAACAACTGAAAACACTGAGTTATTTGCAAATTATATAAGCAGAAGGGTTACACAATAGACTTTAGTGTAAAAATGCATAGCATTAATGAAACTAATCCAGCATTAAGTGCTGCAGAGTTACAGAGATGTTAGAGCTACTATATATACTATAATATACTTAAATTATTTTTTATAACTTACACCATAACAGAAAACTCTATATAACCTGGATTATGGACCAGGAAGACTGAGCAGTTACTTTTGAGATTGCTTCAAGTTGAAAAATAATGGATTGCACCCTAAGTGCGTTGAGAAAATATAAATCTTTGTCAAATATAGATATTTAGATCTTTGTTAAATTTCATGTTTTTTTTCCTAAGCATTCCAGACCTGTGTGTGTGTGTTTACAGTTCTACAACACCAGAGGTCGCTCTGAGAGCTCCAGTCATCTCACAGCCATTTTGAGAGAGAAATACTCAGAAAATGAAGGCTGATTAACATAATATACTTATTATCATTAACCTGGCCCTTAGGCTAGTTAGCAAGGCAGCTGGTTATCACACTAAATATTTATTTAGCTTATTAGAAAATAATACAGTCCACAAAAATGGCCAAAGCATGCTGGTGTGTTAATTTTTTTTTCCTTACTCACTATGTAGAGCTGGATTCAGAGTTGGTGAATTCCCAAAGTTGCTTGAATATACTGTGAAATATGTGTCTGAATTCTACATATGCATAGGTACATATGTCAATATTCCCTCGGTTCAGATTATGGGTGTTTAGATCAATTGTGTGTAGGTCACACCTCCAAGGTTGCCAGATTTGTCAAAAGCGTCACAGCCACCACCTTAAAACATGACTTGCCTTTACACTAGGGGGAAAATCAGGGATAGAAAACATATAGTGTAGAAGGAATTTTTTTCTTTCCTGTTCAAAGTAGAAGCACAAAGCAATTTAAAATAAAAGTCTAGAATATTGCCAGTATATTTCCGCATTAACAGTCCAAGACTTTTCTCTTAATACCACAAAGAAAAAACTAAAATAATTAGTGTTTAGATTAAAGTATATTGTTAATGATGTAATTACAAAAATTCCCCATTCGCTCCATATACAAGTTTTAGGATAGATTTTTAAAGAAAAAAAAAACTCATTGTTTTGATCATTCATAGTTTCTATAAGCAGGTAATCATATAGGTGCAGTCGCTGTTTTTTTCTGGTAGCAGGAAATAATTATAAATCTACACTATATTGCCAAAAGTATTCGCTCACCCATCCAAATAATCAGAATCAGGTGTTCCAATCACTTCCATGGCCACAGGTGTATAAAATCAAGCACCTAGGCATGCAGACTGTTTTTACAAACATTTGTGAAAGAATGGGTCGCTCTGAGGAGCTCAGTGAATTCCAGCGTGGAACTGTGATAGGATGCCACCTGTGCAACAAATCCAGTTGTGAAATTTCCTCGCTCCTAAATATTCCACAGTCAACTGTCAGCTGTATGATAAGAATGTGGAAGTGTTTGGGAACGACAGCAACTCGGCCACGAAGTGGTAGGTCACGTAAACTGACGGGGCGGGGTCAGCGGATGCTGAGGCGCATAGTGCGAAGAGGTCGCCAACTTTCTGCAGAGTCAATCGCTACAGACCTCCAAACTTCATGTGGCCTTCAGATTAGCTCAAGAACAGTGCGCAGAGAGCTTCATGGAATGGGTTTCCATGGCCGAGCAGCTGCATCCAAGCCATACATCACCAAGTGCAATGCAAAGCGTCGGATGCAGTGGTGTAAAGCACGCCGCCACTGGACTCTAGAGCAGTAGAGACGCGTTCTCTGGAGTGACGAATCACGCTTCTCCATCTGGCAATCTGATGGACGAGTCTGGGTTTGGCGGTTGCCAGGAGAACGGTACTTGTCTGACTGCATTGTGCCAAGTGTAAAGTTTGGTGGAGGGGGGATTATGGTGTGGGGTTGTTTTTCAGGAGCTGGGCTTGGCCCCTTAGTTCCAGTGAAAGGAACTCTGAATGCTTCAGCATACCAAGACATTTTGGACAATTCCATGCTCCCAACTTTGTGGGAACAGTCTGGAGCTGGCCCCTTCCTCTTCCAACATGACTGTGCACCAGTGCACAAAGCAAGGTTCATAAAGACATGGATGACAGAGTCTGGTGTGGATGAACTTGACTGGCCTGCACAGAGTCCTGACCTCAACCCGATAGAACACCTTTGGGATGAATTAGAGCGGAGACTGAGAGCCAGGCCTTCTCGTCCAACATCAGTGTGTGACCTCACAAATGCGCTTCTGGAAGAATGGTCAAAAATTCCCATAAACACACTCCTAAACCTTGTGGACAGCCTTCCCAGAAGAGTTGAAGCTGTTATAGCTGCAAAGGGTGGACCAACGTCATATTGAACCCTATGGATTAGGAATGGGATGTCACTTAAGTTCATATGCGAGTCAAGGCAGGTGAGCGAATACTTTTGGCAATATAGTGTATATAACAAAAACTATATACTTCTAGGTTTTTAGTTAAATAAAACTAAAACAATATTTTAGTCAGCATACAATAGCAAAGAGAGACAAAAACCTTGTAACAAATAGTCCATCAGGCTGGAAACAACAATTAATTTTCCCTCAACTTCTTGTTCTTACATATCCAGGTTTTGTTGAAGTCAAAAGTAATTCCATGTAAGATGCACCCTAATATACACTTTGGGTGACAGCAGGATAACGTACCTATTCTCAGAAACTTGGCACACTAGTTTATTTTTTGTTTGGCTTCTCATTTTAAATGAGAACCATCATGTTGTATGTTATCAGTGTAGGAAATCTTACACTGGGAGTTGTTTCTTGGAAGTTGTGCATGTTTGTGTAGCTCTGTGTTTGTGCACTGCTGTGTGTCTCTGTCATGTTTAATCAGGGAGGAAAATCAATAATAATCATTTTGCTTTTCATTTGTATTCCACAGGCAGGTCCAGCTCAACAAAATCCTGGGTACAAGTTAAAAGAAGAAAACGCCTGAAATGAAATTCCTAGAGGAAATGTTGAAACACCTTAAGAATGAGTGAGAGTTCCAATAGAGTCTTCTCAACAATGGTAAGATTCTAATCTTATCATTTGTCAGTCTATGGTAATGAATACATTACTGAGTTTCTGACGTAAGTATTAAATTAATCCTAAATCCTAAAATTAATCCTAAATCTAAATTTTTTCACTGTCACGTCAGTGAATATGAATATGCCTACATCATTCAGTTTAAACAGATAATGTTTTGCAGAAGTATAAAAATACAGATACACATGGTATATGTTCTATTTGTTTATTTGAAAGTTTGCCATAAATATTCACATACCTGGTTGAGATACGGAGACTAGAGATATGAATTGTATAAGACTGGAATCCACAGATAGAGGAAACAGAGGGGAAAATGTGAGTGACTGCTTAGCTAACAGGCTTGAATAAAAAAGTATATTCATTAAAATAAACATGTCTCAGTCCTTTAGGCAGGTTGTTCATTTATTGAGAAGTTAAAGCAAACGAGTTCGTTAGAAAAGATTGTGGGCAGGTAGGAACAAAAATAATAACCATAAGAGCAGGATTAAAATTCGGTTCCTTCGCCAATGAGACAAGTTGTAACTGTGAGCAATAAGAGGAATTCACTCACTATGACACTTTGTTGTTCCTGCCTCTGAAGTTTTTTTTCCAGTGTATGCACGGTCACTTTTAAGTAGAATAAGATAAAACATGGCAGGAGAAACAACGCCAACTTCAGATTAAAGTCATTAATCAAATCCAGGTAAAGGGAGAGGCATGGCATTACCTGGTTTGATCTAAATTACATTTGTTAATAAGCAACAATTTGCAAGACTCAAGTATTAACACTTCTAAATATCCAGATTACAGTTAATATTCAGAATCTTTCTTATAATCTCATATTTTTTCTTATATGAACCAAATCCAACCATGTTGCCTCAGGCATTTAAGTGAATTTGTTCAGATTTCTTGCCTTTGGTGCAGAAGAATCCCTGATTTCTACTATAAGAAGCAGTACACAAAGCTGAACTTAAGAACCCTTTGCATGACAGCAGGATAAAGTACCTGTATTCTCAGGAACAGTTTTCTAAGGAAATTCTTCTAAGCATTCAGAAACTTGGCACACTAGTTACACTATATTGCCAAAAGTATTCGCTCACCCATCCAAATAATCAGAATCGGGTGTTCCAATCACTTCCATGGCCACAGGTGTATAAAATCAAGCACCTAGGCATGCAGACTGTTTTTACAAACATTTGTGAAAGAATGGGTCGCTCTCAGGAGCTCAGTGAATTCCAGCGTGGAACTGTGATAGGATGCCACCTGTGCAACAAATCCAGTCGTGAAATATCCTTGCTCCTAAATATTCCACAGTCAACTGTCAGCTGTATTATAAGAACGTGGAAGTGTTTGGGAACGACAGCAACTCAGCCACGAAGTGGTAGGCCACGTAAACTGACGGAGCGGGGTCAGCGGATGCTGAGGCGCATAGTGCGAAGAGGTCACCAACTTTCTGCAAAGTCAATCGCTACAGACCTCCAAACTTCATGTGGCCTTCAGATTAGCTCAAGAACAGTGTGCAGAGAGCTTCATGGAATGGGTTTCCATGGCCGAGCAGCTGCATCCAAGCCATACATCACCAAGTGCAATGCAAAGCGTCGGATGCAGTGGTGTAAAGCACGCCGCCACTGGACTCTAGAGCAGTGGAGACGCGTTCTCTGGAGTGACCAATCGCGCTTCTCCATCTGGCAATCTGATGGACGAGTCTGGGTTTGGCGGTTGCCAGGAGAACGGTACTTGTCTGACTGCACTGTGCCAAGTGTAAAGTTTGGTGGAGGGGGGATTATGGTGTGGGGTTGTTTTTCAGGAGCTGGGCTTGGCCCCTTAGTTCCAGTGAAAGGAACTCTGAATGCTTCAGCATACCAAGACATTTTGGACAATTCCATGCTCCCAACTTTGTGGGAACAGTTTGGAGCTGGCCCCTTCCTCTTCCAACATGACTGTGCACCAGTGACCAAAGCAAGGTCCATAAAGACATGGATGACAGAGTCTGGTGTGGATGAACTTGACTGGCCTGCACAGAGTCCTGAACTCAACCCGATAGAACACCTTTGGGATGAATTAGAGCGGAGACTGAGAGCCAGGCCTTCTCGTCCAACATCAGTGTGTGACCTCACAAATGCGCTTCTGGAAGAATGGTCAAAAATTCCCATAAACACACTCCTAAACCTTGTGGACAGCCTTCCCAGAAGAGTTGAAGCTGTTATAGCTGCAAAGGGTGGACCGACGTCATATTGAACCCTATGGATTAGGAATGGGATGTCACTTAAGTTCATATGCGAGTCAAGGCAGGTGAGCGAATACTTTTGGCAATATAGTGTATGTTGGCTTGAAAAAATTTGGAGGTTTATAACACTGTGGGCTTTTGAGATATCGACACCAAACTTGGCCAGCTCCTTCAGAATCTTGGGTCAGATGAAGCCATAAAATTTGGATCCGATCGGAATTTCGGTTTTCCGGTATAGCCCCGCCCCAAAATTGGCAATATCCCAAAACTACCCCAACATACACGTGACACATCAAAACACTCAGAACAATGAGCGGAACTTTGTGATGTGTGCAGCGTGACATCACATGACATCACATGCGTGCCACACCCCCAAAATAAGCAGAATTGCAAAATTACTCCAACATACTCATGTGACATATCAAAACACTCAGCACAATGAGGGGAACTTCGTGACACGTGTCCAAGTGACGTCACATGCTCGCCACGCCCCCAACATAAGTGGAATTGCAAAATCTAACAAACACATGTGACGTATCAAAACATGCAGCACAATGAGGGGAACTGTGTGATGTCCTGGTTTCCGTACGGACATTTAAGGAGAGCGCACACACTAGTTCGGTTTTTCACTGAGATTATCGGTAGATGCCGTAAAACATGTATGTAAAACATTACTCCACTTATCTCGGTGGTATTATAAGCTGCAGTTTAGTTTATTTGTTAGCGCGTCCGCCTCCCATGCTGGAGACCCACTCGGAGTTGTATTTATATATTATTGAGAATTTCTTGCAATAGTTTAAGCAACATATCACTTATACGATAATAGCTAGAAACATGGTTCCAATGCTAAAATGCTGCTTAGGTGTGCTATTACTTTTCATGCTGATAAGTATTTTTAGTTTATTTTATATGGATTTCAGACTGCTACTGTGTGTGTGACATCAGCTAGAGTGAGGGAAGAGTTTTTTTTTAAGGACACATCGTCTTTAAACTGTTCCTACAGCTTGAATTCTTACTCTACAGCCACATACTACCTTAAACTTTTCGAACTGTGACTTTTTAGCTTGTATATACTATTTCATAATGTTTTGCAATAGTTTAAGAAACATATTGCTTTGCTTTTTGCATTCACATGCATTTTCTTCTGGAAATGCAAAATTCTAGTTAAGCTTATTATGTTGACTTGAAAAAGCCAACATGTTTTTCTTCATAGGATTTTTTTTTTTAGACAAATATCAAGAGTAACTCCTCCTAGAGCTTTAAAGCTACATGCACCAAACTCGACAAATTTGTTGGGCCTGGTCTGAAGTTTGTTGCTATTACTTTTTAAGCAATTGGAATTCCGGTATTCCCGGTATGGAAGCTCAAATTGGCCTTTTTGCAGATAGAATCCCATTCAAAACTTTGGAGGTTTATAACTCGGTGGGCTTTCAAGATATTGACACCAAACTCGGCCAGCTCCTTCAGAATCTTGGTCCGGATGAAGCCCTAAATTTTGAATCCGATCAGAATTTCAATTTTCCGGTATAGCCCCGCCCCAAAATTGGCAAAATCCCAAAACTGCTGCAACATAGACATGTGACACATAAAAACACTCAGCATAATGAGGGGGACTTCATGACATGTGTTGGGTGACATCATGTGATGTCACGTGCGTGCCACACCCCCAAAATAAGTGGAATTGCAAAATTACTCCAACATACACGTGACATATCAAAACGTTCAGCACAATGAGGGGAACTGCGTGACATGTGTCCGGGTGACATCACATCATGTGTACTTGCTTCGTCAAGCCAACATCAAAGTTTTCATGACGAACTTTAAAAATCTAGTTTCTTTTTTGTTTTGCTTTTCATTTAAAATAAGAACTATCATGTTGTATGTTGTATTATCAGTTTAGGAAATCTGATTGACCATCACATGCAGGCCGACTTTAGGTTGTATAGGTTCTAGGTAGTTGCTTCTGGAAGCATTTGTCCTGCAACTTAGTGAAGTCTTTGAAGTACAGCTCTTGTTCTTAGTGAAGGTAAAGCAGAGCAAGGTTTCTGTAGCTGTGTATTGTACCTCCTCCCAGGTTTTGGCACCACTCACATATTCTGCTGCAGCTTGGCCTACAGTTTCTTTTTAGATGAGTTCTTGCTCTCTTTACTTTTCAGTTCTCTATCACTCTCATTTCCTCATTGGTGATTGCTCGGTAAGCTCCCTAACAGCTACCCCAAGCTCCCTCACAGCTCCCCCAAGATCTCTCATAACTCCCTCACAGCTCCCCCAAGCTCCATCTCAACTCCCTCACAGCTCCCCCAAGCTCCATCTCAACTCCCTCACAGCTCCCCCAAGCTCCATCTCAACTCCCTTACAGCTCACTCACAGCTCCCCCAAGCTCCCTCACAGCTCCCCCAAGCTCCATCTCAGCTCTCCCCAAGCTTCCCTCCAAGCTCCTTCACAGCTCCCTCCAAGCCTCAAGCACTGTTTAACCCACCATCTTTCAGGGTACAAGGAAGACAAGCATCAAGGCTCTTCTCTGAGTCTTTAAATGAAGAAAATCCATCTCTACACAAAGCTTAGAAAAAAAACCTTGTCTTTTGTTTCTTACTATACTTACCTCAACAGCAGGTTTTTAGACTTTAGGCATGTTCACACACTTCTCTGTGGAAGTTGTGTGTGTTTGTGTAGCTCTGTGTTTGTGCACTGCTCTGACTGGGTCGAGTCATGGCATTGTATACCTGGTTTGATCTAAAGTATTAACAGTTCTGAACATCCAGATTACAGTTAGCATTCAGATAACCTCATATTTTTCTTGTATGAACGAAATCCAACCATGGTGCCTCAGGCATTTAAATGAATTTGTTCAGATTTCTTGCCTTTGGTGCAGATGAATTCCTGATTTTTGTCTCGAGGTGTGTTGGTTCTATTCAGCCAACATTGCAAGGTGGGGCCCATGTGGGCCCCATATGGGCTTGTCCACGGGTTCCACGTGGGCCCCATCTAAATTAGCCCATATGAATCCCACGTATATTCTGACTGGGGCAAATGTGGGGCCCAACTGGGCAACATACATGAGGCCCATATTGGTCCCACTTTGTGAAGCCCATGTGTTATATATAAGGGCCCATTGTAGGTTTATCAGTGGGTACTGGACTAGCACCACATGGGTGTGTGTGTGTGTGTGTTTTAAGGCATCTTACCTGGACAGTATAGTTATTTATATTCAAACAGTTTTGTGCTTAATTCTTATTTTTAATTTACCTGTGATTTTTACATTCTGGTGCTATCCCAAACATATTCTTTTATTAAGTGATAAAAGCAACATCAGGATTTTACTTTGGTAAATGTCTAAATGTAAAAGCCTATAAAGAAAAAACATGAAAAGGGTGAAATTTTAAAAATCAGAAATTAAAATGCAGTAAAGGTTCTGTATATCAAATACTTTATTATCATCTTTATTATCTGACACATTCAATCAAAATTTTCAGCCTTTTGTAAAATGTTGAACATCAACAGTAAAACTCAAGTATAATACTCTACCAGCATCTGGTCTTATGTAACCAATGGTACATAACATTTGGGGAAAAAGAAATAAACAGTCAAAAGTTAAAGTGATATTTCTCCCAAAAATGAAAATTCTGTCATCTCACCTGCATGTCGCTCCAAACCCACAAGAAATTTTTTCAGCACACAAATGAAGACATTTTTAATGAAATCTGAGATTTCAGTCCTTCTGTTGAAAGTTTATTTCCCCAAAACTTGGACACTTCAAAAAATTCATAAAAAGATTGTAAAATAAATTCATATGCATCAAGAAGTTTAATCACAGTCTTCTGAAAAGACATGATCGCTTTATCTGATAGAATTAATTAAGGTTTTATTTACATATAAATGTTAAACAACTAATATAAACAGAATCAAGCATGTTTGTGCTTCTATTTACCGAAACTGAATGCTGTAAACATTGTTATCTGATCGATGTTTATATGTAAATAAAAGCCTAAATTCGATCTGTTCATCATATAAAGTCATAATGACTTTTCAGAAGACTCGGATTAAACCGCTGGATTCATTTTGATTTATTTTTGATCTCTTTACAAATATTCTGAAGCATCAGAATTTTGGGGGAATAAACTTTCAACAGAGGGACATAAATCTTGCAGATATCATTAAAAATAACTTAATTTGTGATCCAAAGATGAACGAAAGTCTTAAGGGTTTAGAAAGACATGAGGGTGAGTCAGTGATGACAGAATGTTCATTTTTGGGTGAACTGCCCCTTTTTAGAAACATCAGTGCTCTTTTAATTGAACTACACAAACAATGCAGAAGTACCAAAAAAATAAATAAACTTGTTGAATAAGTATTAAAACATTTGGACTCAAACAACTCATCACACTCCTGGAGATGGTCTTCTCCCCTGCTGTGCTCTAATGGCCCTCTTTTCACCCCTGTCTCTTGCCCCAGTGAACCATTTGGAGAGCCTTTTCAGCCTCTTCAGTCATTAGGTGCGTTTACATGGACACTTTTTAATCAGATCGGACTGAATTCAATCAGATTGATGAATCCAATCGCAGCGTTTACATGAACATGGTATAAAGTAATCAGATTGTTATGCGCGTTTACATGACACATGATTAGAATCGGATTAGATCTTTTGACATGCGCACAGTCCACGAAAACAGGATTCCCGCCATTCCAGGATGGATGTACTAGCCGTCCATCCGTACGCCATACGTCAATCTTGCGTCATTGTACATGTGCAGAACTTTCCAGGAACATATTCCATCCAATTAAGCGTTTATATGTCCTCTCGATCAGACTAAAAATGGTTTAAACCACCCCTTCCCATCCGATTGGAATTTTTAATCGGATGTAGCAAATTCCATCCGATTTACGTGTTTACATGACACTTTTTCAATCTGATTGTGCTTCTAGTCCTGTTACGATCGGATTACAAGTGTCCATTAAAACACACCCATTGTGCTCTTTTTCAGTCCACCTGTAAAAGCACATACGAAACGAAACGAACGAAACGAACATTAACATGCACATTAACATCTGAAATGTCCAGCTGCATATTATGGTAACACTTTATTTTTTGTGTCCCTGTTCCAGTGTCATTGTACATTCAAGTACTCAGTGATATTAATGATGAAAATCTACTTACAGGGTAAAAGGTCAGTTTACCCCAAAATCAAAATGTGCGTGCGCTCTGACGAAAGAAAACGGTCTCATTATGCGCTGATTTAGATCCAAATATAGTGTAATTAGTGTACTTAGCAGTCACACACAATAACTTAAACACATATACAGTTTTCTGTGTATGTGGAAAAAATCTGGCGAGTCGCTGCCCTGTTATAAGCAGGATAGAGCTGACCACCGGGAATCCCCCGGTTCACCTGATGACCACTCCGGGCCTGGTCTCAGAACTGTCTGAAATTCACCCTAAATGACCTCGCCTCCGAAAGCAGCACATTACGCTTCTAGATGCCTGATCGGATACCTCAGAATTCAGAAGTATGCTAAATGTGCTAATTATTATAAATTGGCGCTCCGTTCGTTCCTCATCAGCAGCTGGCTGTACGGTAAAGTCAAATTTACTTCAGGTGAAAAAATGGCGGCTAACCTTACACAGCCACAAAATACACAAGGAAAGCATAAAATAAACAAAAATGTGCTCAAAGTCTGGAAACAAAAACCTCTACACATTACTATCAACACATATAACCATATTTTAATCCTCACACACACTTAAGTGATTATAACTGTTTCACGCTTCTCCCCAACCCCCCACAGAAAAGTTTTTAACATTAGTTTAGCAGTTTTAAAGATCATTTAAACTGTCAAAACAAAGTTCCCGATGCTTGAGACCACAGATAATAAAGAAATCTTTAGAAAATATTCATTTACCCGCTTATTTCGCTCCACATCCACGTCCTTCAGCCGCCTTCAACAGATGAAGTGATCTCCCTCCCGCCTGTCAGTCACTGGGTCTGGAAGAAACTGTATCCTTACGCCATGGCGGGATTTCCTCTACTTCGAATATTTAAAATCTTCACAGTTGTCATTTTTAAATGTCTGCTTATTTTCAACTAAGATCACATGATACATCATATTATGATATAATGTTATAAGAAGAAATTCGTAAGGAAACATTCAAAGCAGTAGGACTACTTTGTCAAGCGGAAGGTGTCGTCAGTTAGCGAGTAGGTCTTATTGAACAGGTAGGTCCAGTGAGACCCATTTAAATGTCTTCCTTTCCGATTTCCCCTCATTCCCAGTTAAATACATTTTGATAAATGCACAGGCAAGTGAACACTGTAATGCTGAACATTCAAACAAAGAAACAAAATAAAATAAAATAATGGAAATATACCATGGAACACAATGGAAAATAATGCATTTTAATTTAAAAAGTAGCTATACCAAAAATCTGTGATATTCGTTGTTTTAAAGTGATTAGTAACCACATTTCATTATTTCAAAACGATTAAAGGTATTTTAGGTGTGAAATCATTTTGCCCACTTAGATCCTACATGGGACCCACTTAAATTGCCCATTTTCAGCCCATGCCCACTTGGAGCCCATGCCACCTGGATACAGCCCATATGGGGCCCACATATACATGTTGGCTGGGTAGTGTCTGTACCCAAAAAAGCGTTCACCAAATACAAACGGTGATTGACTGTAAGTTTAAAATAAGGGTCTGAATATTTTTTCTGCATAAAAGTCTACTATAAGAAGCAGTACACCAAGATGAACTTAAAAACCCTTTGCTTGACAGCAGGATAAAGTACCTGTATTCTCAGGAACAGTTTTCTAATGAAATTCTTCCAAGCATTCAGAAACTTGGCACACTAATTTATTTTTTTTTTGGCTTCTCATTTGAAATAAGAACCATCATGTTGTATGTTATCAGTGTAGGAAATCTTACACTGGGAGTTGTTACTTGGAAGTTGTGCATGTTTGTGCACTGCTCTGACTGTGTGGGTGTCTGTCATGCTTATTCAGGGAGGAAAATTAATAGTAATCATTTTGCTTTTCATTTGTATTCCACAGGCAGGTCTAGCTCAACAAAATCCTGGGTACAAGTTAAAAGAAGAAAAAAATGAATATGCCTACATCATTCAGTTTAAAAAAATGTTTTGCAGAAGTATAAAAATACAGATACACATGGTATGTGTTCTATTTGTTTATTTGAAAGTTTGCCATAAATATTCACATACCTGGTTGAGATACGGAGACTAGAGATATGAATTGTATAAGACTGGAATCCACAGATAGAGGAAACAGAGGGGAAAATGTGAGTGACTGCTTAGCTAACAGGCTTGAATAAAAAAGTATTTTTAATGAATATAAACATGTCTCAGTCCTTTAGGCAGGTTGTTCATTTATTGAGAAGTTAAAGCAAACGAGTTCGTTAGAAAAGATTGTAGGCAGGTAGGAACAAAAATAATAACCATAAGAGCAGGATTAAAATTCGGTTCCTTTGCCAATGAGACAAGTTGTAACTGTGAGCAATGAGAGGAATTCACTCACTATGACACTTTGTTGTTCCTGCCTCTGAAGTTTTTTTCCAGTGTATGCACGGTCACTTTTAAGTAGAATAAGATAAAACATGGCAGGAGAAACAACGCCAACTTCAGATTAAAGTCGTTAATCAAATCCAGGTAAAGGTTGAGGCATGGCATTACCTGGTTTGATCTAAATTACATTTGTTAATTAGGAACAATTTGCAAGACTCAAGTATTAACACTTCTAAATATCCAGATTACAGTTAGCATTCAGAATCTTTCTTATAATCTCATATTTTTCTTATATGAACCAAATCCAACCATGTTGCCTCAGGCATTTAAGTGAATTTGTTCAGATTTCTTGCCTTTGGTGCAGAAGAATCCCTGATTTCTACTATAAGAAGCAGTACACAAAGCTGAACTTAAGAACCCTTTGCATGACAGCAGGATAAAGTACCTGTATTCTCAGGAACAGTTTTCTAAGGAAATTCTTCCAAGCATCCAGAAACTTGGCACACTAGTTTCTTTTTTGTTTGGCTATTCATTTGAAATAAGAACCATCATGTTGTATGTTATCAGTGTAGGAAATCTTATTGACCATCACATGCAGGCCGACTTTAAGTTGTACAGGTTCTAGGAGGTTGGCCTGTGGAAGCATTTGTCCTGCAACTTAGTGAAGTCTTTGAAGTACAGCTCTTGTTCTTAGTGAAGGTAAAGCAGAGGTTTCTGTAGTTGTGTATTGTATCTCCTTCCAGGTTTTGGTACCACTCACATTCTGCTGCTGCTTGGCCTACAGTTTCTTTTTAGAGGAGTTCTTGCTCTCTTTACTTTCAGTTCTCTATCAATCACTCTCATTTCCTCATTGGTGATTGCTTGGAAAGCTCTTTTCTTCAGTGCAATCTTACTGTCCCAAATTACAAAACTTTGGTACAATATCATTTTCACTTTCTGTTTTTATATATTAAGGTCACATGGACATATGCAGACTGTATCAATCTGTAAGAGTTGTGGGTTGATCTAATGTTTCAAATCCAAAATAGTTCAATATAATTGTAAAAAAAAAGAAAAAAAAGAAACATAGATATTTAGTTGTTTTAGTTGTTTCATGACACTAAATACGCAAGATTCTGTTTGATCAGGGATGTCAGATCTACAGCACATGTTCTATGGAGCCACATACGTCTGTTCAATTTCCATATTTTTGTTTGTTTTTAGGTTCTGAATTGGGGCCTATTACAAAACTTAGAGGGAAAAAAATCTTTTGCACAACTTTTAGGCAACTATTTAACCCAAATGATCACAAGCAGCTTGGGACCCAATCTTGACAAATGCACTGATTTAAGAAAAGATTATTTCTTTGGGGTATTTTCAGGGAGTGAATGAATTGAATTAGCTAGCAGACTGGACAAGAAGGCACTGGTGGGCCATCAGGGCCAGCAAGGCCTTCTCTGCTGGCCTAAACAGCAGTGATCTGAATCACTGACTTGCATGTTAATATATTTAATATATTTTTCCATGAATGTGTATTAAATTATTCCCAATAGTCTGTTCTTTACATTTCATAGCTTTTCTTTTGGTTGTGCTGCTTCCAGTAGTGTCTCATTTGGGTCTTTTTTGAGAAAATTAACCGTAATAAAACTGACACTTCCTTGTGAGGTATGAAATACTGTAAACTTATTTATTTTTTACTTTGCTATTTAATGGTTAATTAGTATATATTGCAGTGGCGTCATAATGATGCTATAGATGTGGATTAATTCAGGAAGGACACCAGTGAAGGCCTAGGTGTGAAATGCATGGCCCGTCACTGAAAGAAAGTATATACTGTCCATATGTGTTGGTATAAAACTATTACTTATAGGGATATGCTGGGTGCTAAGAACTGACTGCTAATCTCCACACTGCAACAAATCCTAGCTTAGTTAGATAATGAATCAACCCCCCCCCCTTTTTTAAAAAAACAGTATCAGAAATGAACCTTATTGTTTTTTTTTTTTCAAATTACCACTTTACTTGGATGCCTAATATTGCTTTTATTTCATTTGTTTAGTCCAGTTGTTTAGGGAGGGTGACATCACAGGGATCTGCTCTTAAAAAAAAACACTCGCTCGCCATCTCCTGGTCAAAAAAGTGGTATATGTTGAAATATGTTCAACATACCCCATTAGATTTTGAGTGTACTGATACAGCACTACTACTAGTATAGAAATATCACACAAAACCTACCATTGTTTAATAAATAATGGTGTTCCTGTGCTTTTTTTGTGAGCTAAGCTAATTGTTATGAGCTAAATTAATTATACTGTTTTTCAATTACGAATTTTCTTCTTTGCTGATGCTCTTCTCTGCTGTTGTAGGAGACCGAAGAAGTGGCAGGACCAGTAGAGGAAGATGAAGCAATTGGCTCTTCAGGATGTTCACAGGTGAGAAGTCAAAGTTGGGGTTTAGTTTTGTATCTGTATATTCTCACGTATAAAACTCCTGGTTATAGAGTGATGTTTTTAGGATGTTTGTCAGGGTGTGTCTCTTCAGGATGGTGTGGATGAGTTAAATTTGGACAGCTATATCCCTGTGTCTGAATATGTCACGTAGAGTCCTCTGGTCTGACTAGAGTAGTTTAGGAACCTGGAATTCACCAAAATGACAGTTAGGCCTGTTATTTTGTCAAAGAAACTTTCAGAGTCTCAGGGTTTTGACTGCAAAAGTAGATTTTGAGAAACAACAAAGCCAAGGTGGTCCATGGAGCGCTTCCCAAATTCAGTCTCAGTAGATTAAACTCCTTCTCAACAGACCCTTTAGCTGTCTGATACACTTATCTTTTTAGTTATGGATTCTTTCTCGCTCCATTATTTTTAAAAACACATTTACACACATAAATCCTATAGTCCTAGCACAAATATAGTTATGTGAAAGTCATTTTTATTTTCACTGTGGCCAAACATTTGAAAATGGAATACGTAAAAATGCGAGTCTTGTAGACTTTAAGAACAGTCTTTATTGAAGCCTGAATAGAATATGACATAACCTCAACTCCTAGCAGTGCACCAAAAGTCGGTGACTGGACAAAGAGTCAAGAAGCAACTAAAATTCCCCCATTTCGGTTTGTATAGGTTCATAACACAACATGCCAAGTTCTTTGAGGCTAACATGCTAGTGTAATTCTTTGTACAACCTGCATGTGTCACTAGACTAATGATACAAAACACACTAATTTGCATATTTCTCTATTGTGAGTACCTTAATGTTTAGAGTAAGCTACTAAATGACTGTTAATGGTATCAAATTATGCCTTTTATTGGAACTAAAAACAATAAAACTGTTCAATAATCATCGACCATTAATCATAAAATCATAAAATTTATTCCCATCCATAGTTTTTCCCCAAGATCTTGTATTGATGATGGGAGAGTCAGACTGCTGTGCAAAGTCTTCTCCAGCACATCCCAAAGATTCTCAATGGGGTTAAGGTCTGGACTCTGTGGGGGCCAATCCATGGGTGAAACTCTTTCACAATTTGATCCATTGATGGAATAACCTGGTCATTCAGTACATTCAGGTAGTCAGCTGACCTCATTCTTTTGGCACAAAATGTTGCTGCACCTAGACCTGACCAACTGCAGCAACCCCAGATCATAGCACTGCCCCCACAGGCTTGTACGGTAGGCACTAGGCATGATAGGTGCATCACTTCATCTGCCTCTCTTTTTACCCTGATGCACCCATCACTGTGGAACAGGGTAAATCTGGATTCATCAGACCACATGACCTTAGAGAAAGAATTATCTTCCATACACTGTAACTTTAATTGGTTTTGACAGCTCAGGTCAAAGGTCAAATGATGTAATTAAAAGTAATTATCAAAAAGGTCAAAGGTCAATGACTAATGAGTGTGTAATGACTTCCACATGGCGGTCAACAAAGTGGTCAACAAAATGCTACAGAATCCGGAAACAATTATAACTTGAATAGCCCCACTACAGAGACACCAACTGATTAATGATTTGTCATTAAGAGTAAGTATTAAAAAGGTCAAAGGTTAATAATTAATGAGTGTGTAATGACTTCCGAACATTGGTCATATAATCAAATAATATAATTCGGATTTCTGGTTAAAACATCATAGAGGTCTAAAGTAAAATTAGAAAAATAAGGACACACCCACCATTTTCCCCTTGTGAAATATTGGTGATTCTTTGAGCACAACTATGGCCACTTGTCCTGATGCACTGAAGAAGTTGAAATCTACTTTGGGGAGATTTGCAAAAACTTTTAGAGCATGAAAACATTCAGTATTGGTCGTTGTCAAACAGTTGTACAGCCAGGTTTTTTTTTCAATGCAGAGTCAGCAGTCATATCGCTTTTCAGGTTATCTGGACCAGGTCACATCCACTGGAGCAGCACTACTGAGACCGTAACTTTTGATCAGTGTGACTGGGAAAAGTTTTGTAAATGGTGTAAGGACTTTGACTACATTGTTAGAATGGATTTCTTTTCACCAGAAACCTACAAACGGAAATGGAAAAACAGTACATCTCCACAACAGACATACCACATCAGAACAACAAATTTCTCCAAGGACCAGGTTTCACTGCATATTTCCACTTCTACTACCAGTGACTGCCCATCTGATAACAAAAAGAACTGCGGAGTGAGATATGATCGGGTCAGCTGGCATGATCTACAATGTTACTTTAAACAAATCGACAAATTATTTCAAGAAGTGAAGAGAACAGATAAAATAAGAGTAAAACTAGAAGAGTTCTTTTGACATTGTTTTTCCTAATCTTTCAATACTGAGCAGAAACCACACCTTCTCCCGACTCCACCCAAACGATGTATATATGAGACAGACTACATTTCTGAGTTAAAACATTCTGAGCATCGACAACATTGTCAGCAAGGAATAAGGAATACAAGCCTTATTTTTACAGCTTGGTCACTACCGTGGATAAAGATGCGACCTGTTCTGGATGTAAAGACGATGAAAACATTGAATCTCTAGGAAAAAGAAATCTGTCCCATCTGCCTACGAACGACGAAGCTGACGTGTGCATATCAAACACTGTGCTAGCCGTCATCTGTGCTGTGACAGGAGAACTGCTGGACAGAATTATTGATCAAGATCTCAAAGACAACTGCAATGGCTGTGCGATTGATCACCCGAGCCAACTCCAACACTCGTGCTTATTCGATCCCGATGAGTACTATCTACACATGAACTCCTACAGATTGATGAAAAAAGCTATTTAAACCGTGGTTGAAATACACGGTGGCTAGAGGACTGAAAATGTGTGGTATCAAGCAAACTCCATCCTTGGAAAAAAATTCAGGCAATCGCCGAGGCAACCATTTGTGATTGGAAAGACGAGCCTTACATCAAAACTGTTCTGAGTGAGGCTAAAGAGAAAACGAAGGAAATCTGCGGTGACCAGGTGTATGAAGACGTTGTGGACTATTGGACCTTTCACTCGTCTCTGGAAGCCCCTGACCCACCACATACATGGAAAAATTCAAAGCATGCCACGTCGATTCTGACCCCGAGAAAGATCATCTGAGATTGTCTCCGCTCTCCAACAAATCATTGAGCTGAGAGTCAATGACTCGAGAATTTTTACTAACCATATTTCCGTCAATAAAGAAGTTGTTTTTCGACTAGAAATGTTCATGAACAGAGTGCGAGATTTTAGTAAAAATTGGGAGTAAAGACTGTTGTTCCTTTCCACACTCATGTGCAAGGAGTTTTATCTGCTATGTTTGCTGAACCATTCGATTGTAAAACTAGTCATGTATTATGCATCTTAACCTATGTATCAGATATTTGTCTTTTACAATTGCTTAGAAAGGAAAATGTTGATATAGTAAAAGTCTTTGGTTATCTGACTGAATATTTGACGTATAAAAATGTAAACCTTACTCACGTGATAAGTGTTCTGAAATAAAATCAATAATCCGTATCTATATTTGACCATTTTTGTTCCATTACTCGGAAATGACTGAACGATTGATGAAGAACATATACTATACAGTGTCAGACCCAGGGTCATACGGTGGTACTGAGAGTTTGGAAAGAGCTATCGTTGAGAAAGTTGGTAAGAGAGTTAATGATGCAGAAATGCAAACTGGCTAGCGGAGCAAGATGCGTACATAGTCGATATGACCAACGTGTCAGAGAGTAATGACAACGCAAAATTTCTGATAACCAATTCCTTCAGTGTATTTAAAACCCTTTACGGATTATTTTCACTGAAAATAAAGAAACTAAAATATAAGTTTAAAGTCGGTGATGTTAGAATTTCCCATTTACAAAGACAGTTTGAAAAGGTCTATGAACAAAATTTCACAGATGAATACTTTACAAAATCTGAACGGTTACCAAGAGATCCCCCGGTATATAAATTGAAAGACTGTGATGGTGAAAAAATTGAGAGAATCTTTTATGAACCAGAGTTACAAAAGATTATTCTTCGCAAGGACAGGACGTTCAAAATAGAGAAAATCTCGTCTGAATAGATCCGAAACCGGAAAAAATCTGTCTGGTGAAATGGGTGGGGTGGCCTGATAAATTTAATTCCTGGGTTCCTGCCAAAGAAGTAGTTGACATCGCGCATTAGAACTTAAAATATTGTCACGAACAAAACGGAAATCTATAATTCTTTAACCATGGAAGAGAGCGGATTCTATTAAACTCTTCTAAGTAATGCACCGCTGGATATATACCCTAAAAATAAGATCGAATAGTATACTACTAAATTAGCCAAACCAATTGATTTGAAAGGAGAATGGGAGATTTCACTCGTGGAGGTTCAAAATGTCCATAGTTGGCACTCAGTAACCCAGCAAGAATGTCAATTTCATGTGGTTCTATTGACCGGATCAAAGAAAATAAAATACTAAGTCTGTCAAATCACTAAAGCGTATTATGAAAGTATTGAAAACCTGGTTAGTGAAATCAACCAAATGATGAAAAACCATAATATTGACATGGAGTTATCCTATAGCCCCATAAAAAATAAAATACATATGGTATGCCAAAAAACGTACAGCGCTAATGGAAACTTGCATATATGCTAGGTCTGCACCCCAGTGATCTGTTAACGTTTGACAACCCGGAAGCTCCTTATCTGGCTGATATTCGTGCCAGCTTTAACACAACATACGTGTATACTGACGTCATTGAGCATCAGCGAATTGGTGACAGCTTATCCCTTTGTTGAGATGTGTACATATAACAAGGGAAAACAATAAAGTGATCACAATATCTTAGGACAAGCCGCAATATGTGTCTCTGACCAAGAATCACATAACCGATATAGTAATCGAAGTTAAATTGGACCAGAACAGACGAATTCTGTTTACTTACGGGAAATTTATAGCTAAACTACACTTCAGACCCATTAAACATTCATTCCGATTGTAAAAAAAAAAAAAGATGGATAGGCGGTACACTGATCCCCAGTCCTATGTGAATTATTACGTCAATCAGGCCGGAAATGGCCTCCCGTGGTTTCCCGGAGCCCCCACGATGTATGGGGCGGGTCTCAAGGGTCTTTTTAGAATGGCTGTTCCATTCCTCAAAAGAAGATTTGCTATTGCAAAACCTCATTTAAAAACTGCTCCCAAAGTAAGCGATGTAGTGAGCAACAGGGGACACACTCAGAATCAGGATGGATCAGGTCTTGATTGTGCGCAGAAAATCTAAAAGACCCCCAGGACACCGACATATGATTCTGAATAAAAATGGCAAGGTAACTAAAATTATGACCAATGTGTAAAAGACCAAGCAGAGAGGCACGATCTCCCATCTCTCACAAAAGAAAGCGGCGGAACATTTTCTAACATCATGGCTTTTTTACACAGTCTATCCTCAGAGTGTACTAAGTCGGAATTTGATATTTTTACACTACCTTATACCCAAACGAGTATCGAAAAGTACACTTATGTTGAAATAGCTCCACTTTCTGCTCTGATGGACAACGGACCATGGGAGTTCTTTGTGCCCGGAAATGGTGAGGATTACCTGGACTTGAACAACACTTTTACACCTAACCTGCAAAATCCTGAATGCTGATGGTACCAACATAGCTAACGATGCAAAGGTTGGGGTTGTTAACTACCCAATAGCATCGCTTTTCTCACAAGTAGATGTGATGCTAGGGGATGGTCTTATTTCTCAATCTAGCAGTACATACCCATACCGTGCTACCTTCGAATGTCTCCTCAACTATGGAAAAGAAACCCTTGAAACACAATTTTGCACCGGATTATTCCACAAAGACACAGCAAGACATGGATATATGGCCACTGAACCTGATGGTCGAAACAATGGTCTTAAACAAAGGGCCTGGTTTAGTGCTGAAAGCAACACCTTTGACCTGATTGGACATATTCACTTGGATATATTTTTTCAAGATAAATTTTTACTTAATGGCATCAATCTGAGGATTAAAATGATTTGCAGTAAAGATGAATTTTGCTTGATGATGGAAGGAAGTACCAATTTTGTTCTAAAAATGCTCAATGCTTCTCTTTTTGTGAAGAAAGTATCCATCTCACTGGCTGTAAAACATGCGCTAGTGCTACTTACAGCCACTGCCAAGTATCCCATCGAAAGAGTTTGCATGAAGACTTTCAGCATGGCTGTGGGGAGTCACATTTGCTCACTAGAGAATCTTTTTCTTTGGGCTACCTAAAACCATTATCTTTGGAATGGTAGACAATGCCTTACACATTAAACATTACGATACAGAGTTTGTAGCGCTCTACGTAGACGGTACTTGATATCCTGCAAAACCGTTTCAACCGGATTTCCAGTACAGAAATGATATAGAGATAGATAGATACTTTATTCATCCCAAAGGGAAATTCACAGTTTCCAGCAGTATCCACAAACACAGATAATAGATAGGAATAGAAATAGGAAGGAATATAACACAAAATACTAAAATTAATTTTAATTAAGGTACAAAAATATAACAAAATATATCAAATAACAAAATATAAAATATTACAAAATATAGCAGAAAAATACTAAATACAGAGATTTAGGAATAAATATGGATAATGAGATGAAAAACAAGATAAGTAATGTGCAAAACAAGTGATTAAGGTTACACACCTAGTCAATGTGCAAAAACTGCATGTTTGAGTCCTGTGCAAATCTCAGTTTATTGAGAGTTCTGTATAAACCGGAGTGTATTGTGTATAGTGTGTGTTTTATTGTACAGTCCAGTACAGAGAGAAGAGTCGTGTCAGCACTGACTTCTCCCACCCCGTGTTGAATTAAAGAGTCACATGGCATGGGGGAGGAACGACCTCCTCAGTCTGTCAGTGGAGCAGGGCAGTGACAACAACCTGTCACTGAAGCTGCTTCTCTGTCTGGAGATGATGTTGTACAGTGGATGCAGTGGATTGTCCATGATGGACAGGAGCCTGCTTAGCGCCCTCCTCTCTGCCAGGCTGTCCAGTTCTGAGCCTACAATCGAGCCCGCCTTCCTCACCAGCTTGTCCTTCTTCTTTATGCTGCCTCCCCAGCACACAGAAGAGGGCACCACCATCTCCCTGGTCTTTGTAGTGTTGAGGTGCAGATGGTTAACGTCACACCATGAAACGAAATGTGGTCCGTGAATTACACTCTTTAATTTTAACATTGGGAAGGCAGTTAAAGGATCAGGCGTTGTCGATTAACAGAGATGAGTATATGCACGGTTATACTTTATTCGCATTTAACTTGAACCCCGATGATGACTGCGGCCGACATTTGATAGTCAGGGAATATGCGTTTGGAACTCAGATTTCGACAAGCCCTTCCGTGAACCGTGAATCTAATTGTGTACGCTAGTTTTGACAGCATTCTAGAAATAAACAATAGATGAAATGTGCTCATCGATTACCACTAACAAATGGACACCAGAGAACTGACGGATGTTATGAGAAGTTGTCCTGAAATAGCTAAAATATTCTGTAGTGTACTGGCCAGCGATGATTTACCTACGAACAACCTGACAAGTTTTCCTGCCTTTTTTCATCGTAAATCATCCGAGACACATGCAGTGCGAGCATTGGCAAGCTTTGTCTTAATGATGAAACGTCCGGGGAATTTTTTGACTCATCCGGAAACCCGCCAGATTACGAACTCTTTCCTGATTCTATCTATTATTTTTTGAGGAAAAATCGTAGCAAAATAAAATGTAACCCTGTATAAGTTCAAAGTTTTACCTCAGTATGCTGCGGACAACACAGGTTTTTTTTTTTGTGTCATAGAGCTAAAGGTTATTCCTTTAACTGCATTATGTCTATGTATGGTAAAGATTTAAATAGAAACGATAATGCTGCTGTATCTTTTGTGAAAAAACATTCATTTAGGTGTGTACAATGTGTTAAATCTCTGGACACGTTTCATTTGCGTGTGTAACGTAATTAATCATGATGCTTCACAAGAAAATTCTCGATGCAGAATAACTTTATTGAAATAAACATTATCAAAATACAATGCAACATTAGTAGTCCCTTGTCAGTCAATTAAAAAATCATACCAGGCAGATCGTTTAAAAACGGGTGATTTAAAAACGGGGTTGGGGGTCACGGAATTTTAGCTGATGGAGAAGGGGAATTATGTGGAGAAGGGTGTGGAAGTTTGTTTTGTTGGGGGTAAATAGTTCATCGTCACACAATGAATCAGGGATTCCTTGAAGAAATTTTATATTTATTTTGGACAACAATTCATTGTACAGAGGTTGCCAACAAGAAGAAATCCACACAATATTTTCAGGGACTTTTGAAAATACCTCTTTACAGTTTTCCAGCAGCAGCTTGATAAAATATGATTTACCGCTATTACTAGGTCCGCACACGATACATGAAAACGGTAATTGCATCCTGGCATCAAAAGCATTCACATTCATATTTTCCATGACTAATGACATGTCAAATCAACAGAAACAAGCAAAATAAACTATACATACATACATATAAACATGAACAGCCTTAGTACCTGTAAGGGAGAGTTGTGAAATCAAATAATAAAACTCGCTTATCATATACAACCCTAAACCTTTTCAACTGTGGTTGGTTACTCAAATGAAACCCCTTTTTATCTCTCACAATTTGATTTTGTGAGGTTATAAGCTGACTGGATTTTTCACATGACTTTCCACCAGCTCTGTCAGAGATTTTAAAATAAACAATTTCAGAATTGGTGTAATTTAAAGTGATACCTTTAGCTTTCATTGTTGTTTTTCCTTTTATTGTTTTGTATCCATATGTTTTAGGGCTGGCACGTATGCATTCAAATATTTGGATTCATCTAGTTCGCTGGTAAGACCGCCCAAATAATCGCTCAGAGGCAGCATCCAGTCACCTTCCTTACTTTTAAAAATGATGCTGTTGGTGTACAAACAGTCAGTTGGTCCACCAGATTGTATAGCGCAAGTCAAGCATATGCAGTAGTGAAGATTCCTATGAATACATTAGCATTCCTGGGCTTAATAAGTCTATCATCTGCATAACACCACTGCACAAGTGCTACCTTGTCATTCAAAAAAGCAAACTGGTTAATGTTGTACACATCCGAGAATGTGAACTGTAAAAACTCAGCAGGTTCGCTAATCAGAGTTGTGTTTGATCTGTCAGGTCTTTGACACATCTTACCCCACAATGAATTTAATGCGAGTTTAGCCACTGATCTTTTGGCAGGATTAACTTTAATGTTATTTGGGTCTAGCTTAATTCCTTTGTTCCCTTCATAATTTTTCATGTACTCATGTTTAGTGGCTTCATCAACTACCCATTTTGGATATCCTGAACTTTCCTGCTTGGTCTTGAAGAACATTTTAATGTAGTCGGTAAAAAGATTGTCACACTTATTGGGGAAGTGCCAGGCATCAAACACTTTTAAAATTTTGTATCCTTTTTCTACGGCTTTTGCTATTTCAATCAAAGCCCATGTCCATGTGAGAGATCTATCTTGATCTCTGTGATCGCATTGTTTTTGTTGCAGCTCGCAGCATGCACTACATAGAGGAAAGAGGAGTTTGCTATTTACACGTAACGGGAGAACGGGTGCCCACAGACCTCTAGGTGGCAGCACTTTCACTCTAATTATACCGAAATAATTTTCCAGAGGCTCAAAGTCACGGAAAATGATGGTTGGGTGGCCGATTGGGTACGTTTTTGTTTTATTTACATACAAGTATAGAGAGGTGAGCTCCCCGGGTTGAGCTAGGTAGTGTAAATGTAATGCGTTTGTTTGCCCACCATAAAGCTCATCTCGAGGGTTTAAACGTTTGGGGAAGTGAAACTCTCTTAGAAAGTTTATCACGCGGCTGTCACTTTTCTTCATTTCACACCACTTGTGCTCCCACATCGTTGTGACTTGCAAATTGTGGGTCACTTGCAAATATTTAATCCTTTCCATGGTTTTTTGATGGACATCTCCAAAGCTAATGCTAGAACAGTTAAGAGGATGTGGGGCATTTTGGGGAAAACACTTCACAACCGTGATAAAAGCATGTTGAATGCTTTTTTGTGTGGTGGAAATGTATTCGAGCCACTGAATGGAGGGTGTTGAGAGAGATTTCTGTCTGTTGATGTAATTGTCAAGCGGTGGAATAGCTAGCGTGTTTTGGGGGAGAAACATACTTCTAAAGATTTTCATACACACAGAAGTGATTGATATGCATTTAAAAGGGTCGACCTTCGTACTTTGCAGAATTTCATTTCTGAAAGCTAAACACCCCTTTCTCAAAATGTCGACGTCGTTTATACAGTATTCAGCCATCTCATTCTTAAAATCAAAGATTTTGCCATATACCATTGCATACCATTTGAAAAATTCTTCCCTGTTTTTAGGCATCATGTTATCCACGCCGTAAAACTTTGGCTCAGGGTATGGACCCACGTAGTTTTGATGTTCTAGGGTGTTCCAGAAATGGGGGAAATGACCTTTCTTTTCTTCCGAGAAGCCCATGGCTTTAGGCTGCTAAGCTTCATGGGTAGGAAAGACAGGCTATCGATGTAGGACTGGCGAAACTCGGAATCGGTAAAACACAATCTTACCACCTTGCGCAATGATTTCAGGAGTGATTCCTTCCTTCACTAAATGATTTAACAATATATATGAATCAAATTCTCGTGGATTATGAGCGATAAATGTATAACTGGTGTATTTGTTATGTCAGTATTTCTTAAAAAACTCAGCGACGCACCCGTCCCCTTCGGACACCCACTCCCTTCCGTAAAAGTCAATACAGCATAAGTAATTAGCTATACGAGTTCCTGTTTCCTGTCTGGTCTCGAAATCATAAATGATGTATTTCCTGTTTCTCGATTCTTTCTTTATCGGTTGTATAAAGCAGTTGTGTTCAGTGTCTGGATCAAATTTTTCGCCACAGATTTTACATGTAGCAGTAGCACATGTTTTTTATTGTTAAATGGGTTCTGATGCATCACATTATTGCATTCTCCACAGTAGAACCCCGATTCACACAAAGAATACTCACTCAACCTCAACCTCGCTTTATGTTTGTCAAAACAATATTTTGACCTACAGAACCTCAAACATATGGATACGTTTTTAGAGTGTTTGTAGCAATCTGGATCATGGCAAACGTTACAACTAAATTCACACTGGTGTTTGTGCAAATCGTTAAACCCTGAATGACAAAAACTACAGACATGACTAGTTCCCAAAAGACCCGTGATGCTTTTAACCCCATAATAGTGGTTATTGTGTAAAAACAAGTAAATTGCTTTTTCATGGGGAGTTTTGGTGGTTTGAAAGAAAGTGTGTTGGATCTGCTTAGCAACCTGTTCGACTTGAAAATCGTTTTTTTCCAGGGTTCAAAAGCTGTGCCACGCATAATGCAAAGCACACGTTGTCTTTGTTCTGAAAGATGTACAGATGTCTCATTTTTTTCTAAACAACTTCTGAACTGAACATTTTACCAATTTTTCTCCTACCTGTACCACCGTGAGGTGGTCAAACTATTTGGATTACTAATTCTAGTGAATTGTCTGTAAAAATTTCACGTTTACTTTGAAGTGAATTTTCGAGCATTGTTAGAAAAGACTGCAAATCGATGGACCCATTGACTAATTGAATGCGCGACGACAAATTGAGTGTGTCACCTCTAATTTCAACAGTGACGGCATCCGTCGGTGAAATGACTTCACTTGCCACTTCTATTAAACTGTTTAGAATCTCTAAAATATAATTATAAAATTCTGCAAAACTGCTGACAGAAAAATTAACTCTTCTCCTAATCTGTTATTGAACCTGTCACGGTTGATTATTGTAATATTAGGATCTACACCATTACCGATCTGAGCATTAGGATCTACACCATTACCGATTTGAGCATTAGGATCATCAACATCTCTCTGAGCATTTGGATCAGCAACATCTATTTGAGCATTTGCATCATTGACATCTATCTGAGCATTTGGATCAGCGACATATTTGCATCATTGACACCTATTTGAGCATTTAGATCAATGACATCTATTTGAGCATTTGGATCAGCAACATCTATTTGAGCATTTGCATCATTGACATCTATCTGAGTAACAAGCCTGTAGTTTAACATGAGAAGACTTTCATTTAGATCATGAAACAGATCTTGAGGAGTTAATGGGCTGTGTTGAGGGGGTTCAGGAGTTGAGACGACATTAATGCTGTGATCAGTAGATAAGGTCAAACTTTCGTTCAGCCGATTCACAGCATCTATTAAGGCGGGGTTCAACTGCATAGAATGACCTTCATTCAGAGTTCAGGGTTTAATTTGTATAATAAGTCATGTGGAGACGATGGTGTGTTTATCACGATTTGACCAGGATTTTGACTGGAATTTTTATTATGACTAATGATCTTGTCTGAAGTCCTTAGATTTTAATTTAGTTCATTTACTGCATCAATTAAGGTAGGGTTTAATTGTACGGAGTGTTGGAAATCATTTATACCATTCTGTAATCTTAACAGACTTTGGTTTAGTTGGTAGAATATTTCGCACGGAGCCACCGGTGCAGTTGATGCAATGTCATCTATACTAGGACTGGTGTGATTGAATCAAACTTTCGTTCAACGCATTAACCGATTCAGTTAAATACTGGTTCAGGTTTGTGTTTGGGTCATATTGTAACAGACTATTTGAAGAATTTTCAAAACTGAAATCACATGGTGATGTTGGGGTATCTTCAATTCTAATTTTTTTACCTTCTGAACATGAAATGTTACTCAGACGCTTCTGTGCCATTGTTATTACTAGTCTCGGGAGAGAATTCTTATCAACTGATCATTCACCGTCAAACATCTATATAAGTACTCACGATTGATAATCAAAAATGCAACAAGATCCTTACCTGGTTGGTTTTCAAGTGAATAATATAGATGATCAAAGTTCTCCAGTAATCCTAGTCTTGTTTGAAATAATTCCACTATTGCATCATTAAACTCCTCAAGGTTTTGTTCTCGACCAAAGTTATATTCCCGTATTGTTCGATCTCCTCTTGAATGTTTATAGGAGCATGTAAGAAATAACCCTCTTGAGTGTTTTCTTCTGCATCTGTGTTATATTCTGGTATAAAATCCTCTTGAACATTTTCTTCTCGATCCAAGTTAAATTCCTCTATTTGTTCAATCTCCTCTTGTTCTCCTTGTGGCACATCTAAAAGAAGACAAATTTAAAAGAGGTTTATGCACTGAATGAGTAGATGAAAATAGAATAAAATGATTTATAAATCACATATCAACCCACTGGAATCACTAGAATCACCACCGACAGTTGAAGTGTTCTTGAATTCTGATTATGACACAAACAAAATATAAACATATGACATATGAAAGGTTTTACAGAGTATTCATGCTTTTATGACGTGACTTACGTGAAGTTTGTTGGATTGGTCTAGGCTGCGGTAATACTACAGCTGTAGGTCTTTGGAAAGGCTGGGGGTCTTGATGCTCCGGCCCTCTTAGATTCTTAGGGGCTTGTGCGGCGGTTTGAGGAAACTCGTCGTCAGAAATGATCACAATGTCGTTTTTTTAATAATCAGTAAATCATATAAAATATTTACTTAACACGTATGATACTTTTTAACTCACAAAACACTTCTAAAAGGGTGTTTTTATCTGAAACAAAAGAAGGGGGGTGTGATGGTTAATTCATCATTGTGTCATTGAGGATATCTTATTGGGGGTGTTGGGTGCTGGTGGATGGGTTGGGAGTATTGCTCAGGGGTATCATTGGTTAATTGTTAAATGTTAAATTTGTTGGTCTGATGTGGTATGTCTGTTACGGAGATGTACTGTTTTTCCATTTCCATTTGTAGGCCTCTGGTGAAAAAAAAAAATCCATTCTAACAATGTAGTCATTGTTGGTCTTTACACCATTTACGAAACTTTTAACAGTCACACTGATAAAAAGTTACAGTCTCAGTAGCGCTGCTCCAGTGGATGTGACCGGGTCCAGATAACCTGAAAAGCACTACGACTGCTGATTCTGCATTGAAAAAAAACCTGGCTATACAACCGTTTGACAACGACCAATACTGAATGTTTTCATGCTCTAAAATTTTTGCAAATATCCCCAAAGTAGATTTCAGCTTCTTCAGTGCATCAGGACAAGTGGCCATAGTTGTGCTCAAAGAATCACCAATATTTCACATGTAGAGACAGAGTATTTCAAGGGGAAAATGGTGGGTGTGTCTTTATTTTTCAAATTTTGTGTGCGTGTATGTGTGTTTGGCTGTAAATTCAATTAAAGTAATGACTTTAGACCTCTATGACGTTTTAACTGGAAATCCGAATTATTATTTGATTATATGACCAATGTATGGAAGTCATTACACACTCATTAGTCAGTAACCTTTGACCTTTTTAATACTTACTTTTAATGACATATCATTAATCATTTGGTGTCTCTGTATTGGGGCTATTCAAGTTATAACTGTTTCCTGGATTCTGTAGCATTTTGTTGACCGCCATGTGGAAGGTATTACACACTCATTAATCATTGACCTTTGACCTTTTTGATAAATACTTTTAATAACATATCAATCGTTTGACCTGACTTATTTTTGGGACGGGCATTGTATATTACTATATCACTTATAATAATTAGCATAATCTTTTGAAAATGAACCAAAAAGGACTAGAACTAGAAGTGCTAATTCAACAAAGAGACATAAAAACAATTCGGAAAGAGAAATAGTTGTTTTTTTTTTGCTCATGATACAAAAAGCATTGATTTTGTCTCTGTTAATTCTACATCTTGGTCTGAATCTTGAGGACCCTTTGCTATGAAGCCAATTGGAATAGAAAAGCCAGATGAGAGCATCTAGCCACCATTACCTTCTTGTTCCTGTTGTGGTGCTTTTTATAATCATTCATCTAATGGTGGATGAAAAAATGAGTCATATTTTTTATATGTAATTTTATTTACTTTGCCCCATTTTCTCACTAATTTGGTATTGGCCAATTCCCAGCTACCACCTAGCTCTCTACCAGACAGGGAGGGTAAATGTGTAAGGACTCGTCAGGTGCCAGTGTATTAGAATCCATCAGCAGATTTATTGAAGAACAGAAGACAGGTAATCGTAGTCAAGGAAACGTAATCAAGGGTCAAATACCAGAAAACTAACACTCAGCAAACTAGTCAAATACGCAAATCCGAAACTCGTAGCAAAGAGAGTAAACAGGCAAGGTCATACACGAAGTAGCTAAACAGGAACTGAATCAAGGCTTGGCAAGTAACGCTAAACGGAAACAATGCTTCGCAACTGAGTGAAGGTGGCGTGCTGCTTAAATACACCTCTGTACCGGAAGTGGGCAGAGATGATTAATATTCGGGCAATGGCTCCCTCTGGTGTTCAGGCCCAGGCTGCCTAGTGACAGAACCCTCCCGTCTAGAAACACCTCCAGGTGTTCGTCGTCGAGGGCGCCCCCTCGGGCAAGGAGCAGGTCTGTGGGGAAAGTTTTGGTGAAACTCCTCTATGAGTCCAGGATGTCGCGAGCATTGACCCAGCAGCGCTCCTCGGGGCCGTACCCCTCCCAGTCCACCAAGTATTGGAGGCGACTGCCCTGGCGACGTGAGTTTAAAATGGTGTTAACTCGGTAGGCGAGGGAGCCGTCTACATCCAGGGGAGGGGGCGGTTTGTGAGTATTGGGGTTCATTGTCTGGGGTCCGTGATAAGGCTTGAGTAGAGACACATGAAATGTGGGCGAGATGCGATATGAGGCGGGCAGTTCAAGGCGATAAGAGACCGGGTTTATCTGGCGAACAATTTTGAAAGGGCCTATGAATTTCAGGCTGAGTTTACGGCAGGGTAGTTTCAGTTTCAGGTTACGTGTGGACAACCAAACCCTTTGCCCCACCTGGTAGGCTGGGTGAGGCTGACGTCAGCGGTTGGCTTGAATAACCTGCCGTCGAATCACCCTCTGTAGGTGAACATGGGCTCTTTCCCAGGTCTTCTGAACGGCGTTAGTCCTGTGGAGGAATGAGTCAAAGAGTTCTGGGCATATTCGGCCCATGGGAGGAACTCGCTCCACCTGTGTTGTTCTTTGCTGCAGTATGCTCTCAGGAACCTTCCCAGCTCTTGATTCAGGCGTTCGGCTTGACCGTTGGATTGGGGATGATACCCAGAGCTCAGACTAACCTTGATCCCCAATTGTTTGCAGAACTCCTGCCAGACTCTGGAGGTAAACCGGGTGCCGCGGTCCGACACTATGTCCTCCAGGAGGCCAAAATTACGGAACACGTTCTGAAAGATGGCCACGGTGGTTTCCATGGATGTAGGTAAGCCTCTCATGGGGACGAGTTTACATGCCTTGGAGAACCGGTCAATGACTACCATGATGGTTGTGAAACCCTGCGAATCGGGGAGGTCGGTGAGGAAATCTATGGAAATGTGAGACCAGGGACGGCGTGGGATGGGTAATGGTTCCAACAGGCCCTCAGGCAAATGGCGGCCGGTCCGAGACTGGGCACAAACGGAGCATGAGCGTACAAACCCCTCCACATCCTGGTTAAGAGAAGGCCACCAAAAGGTTTGACGTAGCAACCGGGTCATGTGGTGTATGCCTGGGTGGCCTGTACTGGGGCTTTCATGGGTCCACCTGATCAGTCTCTGACGGAGAGCTCTGGGCACGAAACGCTTGGAAGGAGGACAGTTCGGGGGTGGTGCCTCTGAGGTGTAGGCCTGTTCGATTTCCCTCATGAAATCCCAACGTATGGGGGCTACTAGAACAGAAGGTGGGAGGATGTTATCCGGGTGTGAGGGAGACTCGCTGACCTCAAGGATTCTGGAGAGTGCGTCAGCTTTACCGTTCTTGGACCCCGGACGATAGCTGACTGTGAACTTGAATCGTGAGAAGAATAGTGCCCACCTGGCTTGGCGTGAGTTCAGGCGTTTAGCTTCACGAAGATACACAAGGTTCTGGTGATCAGTGAGAATGAGAAATGGGTGAATAGCCCCCTCCAACCAATGTCTCCACTCCTCTAGGGCAGACTTCATGGCTAGCAGTTCCTTGTTGCCCACATCATAATTCATCTCTGCTGGTGTGAGTTTGCGGGAGATGAAGGCGCATGGGTGCAGTTTGCCCGACTCTGGCTGGCGTTGAGAAAGTACTGCCCCTACTCCACAGTTAGAGGCATCCACCTCCACGGTAAAAGGCAGGTCAGGTCGTGGGTGTCGGAGTATGGGGGCGGAGGAGAAGCTCTGCTTGAGCCTATTGAAGGCTGTCCTGGCTTGGTCAGTCCACCTTAATTTCCGTGGGTTTCCTTTCAGCAACGAGGTTAAAGGACTGGCTATGGTGCTATAATTCCGGATGAAACGGCGGTAAAAGTTTGCAAACCCCAGGAATCATTGTAGCTCCTTAATACTGGTAGGTTCCAGCCAAGATGTGATAGCTGCCACTTTGGACTGGTCCATTTCCACTCCCTTTTGAGAAATCACATACCCCAGAAACGTTATGGAGGATCAGTGGAATACACACTTTTCCAGTTTTACAAAGAGGTTGTGGTCTGCAAGACGGTGAAGGACGGCTCGAACGTGAGAAATGTGTTGGTCATGGTCAGATGAGTAAATCAGTATGTCGTCGATGTAAGCTATAACGTGACTGTGGAGCATGTCTCTGAATATTTCGTTAATCATGGATTGAAAAACTGCGGGGGCATTGGTAAGTCCATACGGCATGACTAAATACTCAGTGTCCATTTGTCGTGTGAAAAGCAGTCTTCCATTCATCTCCCTCCTTTATCCTGATCAGGTTATAGGCGCTGCACAGATCGAGCTTAGTAAATACTTTAGCTCCTTGTAGCTGTTCGAGGGCAGCTGGAACTAACGGGAGAGGATAGGGGTAAGGCACGGTGATGGCGTTCAAACCTCGGTAGTCAATGCATGGCCGGAGACCTCCGTCCTTTTTCTCCACAAAGAAGAAACCTGCAGCAGCCGGTGATGTAGAGGGTCGGATATATCCAGCCGTGAGGGCCTCTTCGATGTAGTCCTCCATGGCCTTTTTTTCCGGAATGGAGAGGGGGTAGACTCGACTCTTGGGTGGTGTGGTGTTGGGGAGGAGCTCAATGGCGCAATCCCATGGTCTGTGCGGTGGGAGCCTGGTCGCCTTTTCCTTACTGAAAACCTCTCGCAGATCGTAATATTCCTGAGGGAGTGAACTAAGGTTAGATGTACCTGGGCTTTCAACAGACGTAGCGAGGCATGGTCGAGGTGTGTGCTTCAGAAAACAATTCTTTATACAGAAAGGGGCCCACCTACGGATGTCACCGTCCCTCCAGGAGATAACAGGGTCATGACGCTGCAGCCAGGGTAGGCCCAGGACTATGGGGTTGGATGGGGAAGAGATGACAAAGAACAATAACTGTTCACGATGGAATAATCCGAGTTGGAACTCAATGGGTTGTGTTTGAAGAGAGATGAGGCCTCCTCCGATGGGTTGGTCGTTAATGGCGGTCACTCGGAGTGGAGATATGCATGGGACCGTGGGCATGTGGAGATCGCGCACCAGACTACAGTCCATGAGGTTGACTGCCGAACCAGAGTCAATTAGCGCTGTGACATAGAACTGAGAATTAGCGAGAAGCAAGAAAACAGGAAGAGAAACCTTGGAAAATCGTTCTATAGCCTCTACCTGTGATGTGGCTGGCTTCTCTGGGCATCGGAACACTCTGTGGCCTGGTTTTCTGCAGTAAAAGCAGAGGTTGAGCCTGGTGCGTCGTTCCTGCTCTTCCTCAGTAACTCGAGCCCTTCCCAGTTGCATGGGTTCAGAGAAATCCACTGTGTGTTGTTGAGCCTCCATCATACGGCGCGGCATGACACGTGGGGCGGTGGCTGTGAGTCGGTGTTGGCGGCACAGGTTGCCTAGGCGGATGGCTGTGGAGATGTATTGAGACAGCGTCACGTTGGTGTCACGGCATGCCATCTCAGCTTGTAACTCCGGGTTGAGTCCTTCGCGGAACATGAGAGCTATCGCATTCCATCCAGACTGCGCGGCCAGCGTGCGGAATTTAATGGCGTAATCCGCTGCCGTATCCATTCCCTGGCGCAACTCCAGCAGCTGTACGGAAACATCCTTGCCTCCAGCCGGGTATTCGAATACCTCCTTGATTAAGTTCGCGAAATAATCCGCAGACATTTTGACTTGAGGATCGGAGTCCCAAACCGCTGCTGCCCAGTCTAGCGCTCTACCGGTAAGCAGGGATAAACGCGCACCTGGTTCTCTTGTCGCCGTACACCTCTGGTTGATGAGCAAAGTAGTTGTCACATTGACGTAGAAATCCCCGGCAGTGATCGGCAGATCCGTCGAACTTTTCCAGCAGGGCGAAACGGGGAAGTTCACTGCGCACATAGAGTGCCGGCGTAGCGGCGGCTGCTTGGTCTTGTGGCTGTTGCTGGAGTTGCTGATTGGCGGCTCTCAGAGAGTCAACTTCCTCTTGATACGCTCGGATGAGGACTCGCTGTCGCCATAACGCCGCTTGCATATCCGCTGGATTCATCTCAGGCGAAGCATTCTGTAAGGACTCGTCAGGCGCCGGTGTATTAGAATCCATCAGCAGATTTATTGAAGAACAGAAGACAGGTAAACGTAAGCAAGGGTCAAATACCAGAAAACTAACACTCAGCAAACTAGTCAAAAACGCAAATCCGAAACTCGTAGCAAAGAGAGTAAACAGGCAAGGTCATACACGAAGTAGCTAAACAGGAACTGAATCAAGTCTTGGCAAGTAACACTAAACGGAAACAATGCTTCGCAACTGAGTGAAGGTGGCGTGCTGCTTAAATACACCTCTGTACCAGAAGTGGGCAGAGATGGTTAATATTCGGGCGATGGCTCCCTCTGGTGTTCAGACCCAGGCTGCCTAGTGACAAAATGCTATCATTTGCTCCCCCAAAGTCACATGAAGCCAGCCAACTGCATCTTATTGAACTGCTGTAGCACATGGCAGTGTAACACTATCAGGAAAGCGGTGTCTGCTTTCTTTTGTAATATATCTCATAGACGCCAGGATTGAACCAAAAAAATCCACCCCAACAATTGTGTGGTGTGTCTGTGTGTGGTACGTCTGCCATTTTTCCTTAGCTATTTTGCCTTGTACTCTTCTGCAGACAACACACACATGCCCTATGCCCTAATGTTAAATTAAGTTGTATTTATTTGTCACATATACATTACTGCAGAGTAAATTCTTTTCTTCTTTTTTTCCTTGGGGGTTGCGGTCAGAGTGTGGGGTCAGCCATGATGCAGCACCCCTGGATGGGGATTGGGGGGGCTTGCTCAAGGGCTGAACGGTGGCAGTTTGTCAGTGCTAGAGGTTGAAACCTGATGTTCTGGTCAACGACCCACAGCCTTAACCACTTGAGCTACCACCACACCATGTTTGACATATAGACAATACTATAGGAAGCAATTTATGCTCCTTTGGCAGAATAACTTGATAACTTTTTCCACACCTGTTCACTTCTTAAAAACCAGTTGTGGGTGAATTGGTGGGGTTACTTATTCAGGGGAAAAAGGGAAGCAGTGCGGAAGGCTCAAAGACTAAGTTGGCTCATAGTCATTGAGGTGTGGGTAGTGGAAGAAGTGGCACAGTGCAGTGCCATGGTGACCCGTATGGGTATGGGTCCCTATCTAATAATTTGTCTCAGAAGGAGGGTGGTACAAGCTTCTTTCCTACTGGGCTCTGTCTGGGGTTTCCAATTTCTCTCTGAGTCCCAAGTCAGGGCCCCTGTAACTTCACAAAGGGGAGTCAGGTATACCTGGGGCAAGGAATCAGCCTTGGTGTGCTTGGAGCCAGGGTGGTAAGACAGGGTGAAAGCACATGAAGAATACAGTCCAGTATGCTTGACGGGAGTTCAGACTCTTGGTAGTCTTCATCTACTTAAGATTCTTGTGATCAGTATAGATGGGGAATGGGTGTCAGGCTCCCTTCAACCAGTGTCACCAAGTGGAGTTTGGGTTTGTCTCTGATTTGCTGGGAGGGCCTGACTGTCTGTTTCTGAGGCATCTGCCTCCACAGTGAAGGGCTTTGATGGATCTCTGTGTTTGTTCTGTTTGGAGCTGACATGAATGCTTATTTTTCCATGTGTTTTGTGTACCTATTCAACTCAACTATCTCAGCTTTTTGGCAACTCTGTGCTGCACTATGACCGCCAAACCCTTATCAGCATTCGGACATCCATGTTGGCGTTGGGATCTCGGGACACTGGTCGATGTGGTTTTGCGCATCCAGTGCTTTTACTTTCGGCTTCCGTGGAGCTGCTACGGCGGCGATGTTCCCAGCAGAGAAAGAAAGGCCGTAAGAAATGTGGAAAGGTGTTGCAATAGGTGGTGGTGGTGTGTATAAAAATCTTTTTAAATGTTGTCAACTGCTGTTTGGATATTATACTAGTTTTGAACTGCAGTTATTTAGGGTTGATTGAAGTTTTCTGAAATTTTGTCTGGCATAGTTACTTTATAGTGATTTTTTTTTTATAACTGATTGATTCCTTTAATTTTACTCTGTTTGTGACTGGAGCTACTCATAGGGGTGGATATACCCTTGATCTTGTATCGTCTTTGGGTCTCTCTGTCACAAATGTTGTTGTTTGTTTATCTGATCATTTATTTGTTTGTTTCAATGCTGTACTTCCTTTGTTAAATATTGTCAACAGAAGGGCTGGCCATTACTCTTGTTCTATAAACACTTCTACATCTGCTAGGCTTTCATAGGCCTTTTTAGCTTCGATATGTTACCACAATTTAGAGTTTTTTAACCCTGTTAGTGTGGATGAGTTTTTGTGGATTGTGTGGATTCTGTTTGCACTGATATTTTAGATGAGATTGCACCTTTAATGTATTGTGAATTAAAAACTCAGCCCCAGCCTTAGATGAATATTAAAATTCATATTTCTAGACAAGCCAGTCGAAGGGTCGAGCGAAGATGGAAGAATTATAGGCTGCAAGTATCATTTGAGATTTTAAGAGAAGCCCTGTCATGTTTTCAGTCTACTGTAAAGACTGCAAAAGCAAATTATTTTTCAAATATTATTAATCATAATTCAAAGAAGCCTAATATTTTATTTAAAACAATTATTAAAGTGATTTTAACTGCTCCTGTTAATTCTGTTGAGGGTGATCAAAAGATGTGTGAGGACGTTTTACAATTTATTGTAAATAAAATTGATCATTTCTGGGCACAGATTATTCCTTGAAAAACTGATGGTTTCCATTTAAATTCCTCAAATTCCTTTATTAGTTTTGAACCAATTTCCTTAGTACAGTTGGAACGTATCTTAAATCATACTACACCAGCGATCCTATCCCCCCTCGTTTGGTGTTAAATTTGTTTAATCTTTTAGGCACCACTATTCAATCTCTTTTCAACAATAGTTTAATTAGTGGAGTTGTTCCAGCCTGTTTTAAACATGCAGTAGTGCAGCTGCTTTTGAAGAAGGCTAATTTAGATTGTACAGTTTTAAATAATTACTGACCAATATCCAAATAACCTTTTTTGTCAAAAGTTTTAGAGAAAATTGTTTTATCTCAACTACGTCCATATCTAATTGCAAATGCTGTTATAGACATGTTTCAGTCAGGCTTCATATCTTGTCATAGTACAGAAACTGCCCTTCTTAAAGTTTTTTAATGATATTTTATTAGCAGTTGATTCCGGAAAGATAGTTATCCTCATTCTACTTGATCTTACAGCAGCTTTTGATACCATTGACCATGGTATTTTATTGAGCCATTTGGAGTACGTTGATATTAAGGGTACTGCCTTAGATGAAGAAGCAGGACTAAAATTGAGATGCAGCCTTGGTCCGAAGCTAAAAGCAAGTCATTTGTGATTTTAACTAGTGCAGTTTCTGTACTATGATGGGGCCTAAAACCTGACTGAAATTCTTCAAGGATATTGTTTTCCTGTAGGAAGGAGCATAATTGAGCTGACACCACTTTTTCTAGTATTTTTTATATAAACGGAGGGTTTGAAGTAAGTCTGTAATTTGATATTTCATTAGGGTCTAGTTTTGATTTCTTAAGAAGAGGCTTAATAACTTGAGAGATTTTGGGACATGACCTAGATATACCCGAGGAGTTAATAATATTGAGAAGAGGCTCTCCAGCTGCATGTATCACTTCTTTCAGCAATCTAGTTGGAATTGGATCTAACAAACACATTGATTTAGCCGTGGTGATAAGTTTAAATAGCTCTTCCTGCCCTATACTGGTAAAGCATTGTAGCTTTAAATGTGGAGCTTTAGGCTGGTCTAGATCACCGGATGCTGTCAAAGGTTGAACATCCAATATTTTGTTCCTAATATTATCAATTTTTTCAGTCAAGAAATTCATAAAGTCCTCACTACTAAACTGTGCTGAAATACTCTCTTCAGAAATCTGATGTTTTGTTAGTCTAGCCACTGTACTAAATAAGAATCTGGGATTGTTCTGGTTTATTTCTATCAGTTTGCTCTGATGCTCACCTTTTTTAATCAGATGGGGGCAACAATGTCTAGTGTGCTGATGAAAATAGTGCCTATGCTGTTAGTTACTTCATCTAGTGCATCTGCATTTAGGGGTCTAGTAAGAAGTTGAGACAGATCTGGCAGATTGCTTGTAAATCTGTCTTTAGTGGTTGGAGTTATAGTTCTACCAAGTTGATAACGTGGAGAGACGTGTCGAATGTTCTACAGGTAGAGTGTACACTAAGAGGTGATGGTCAGTGATGTCATCGCTTTGAGGTAGAATGGCTATATCAGTAACATCAGTCCCATGTGATATAACTAAGTCTAGTGTATGATTAAAATGATGAGTTGGTCTATTAATGTTTTGTTTAACCCCAAAGGAATTTAGTAAATCTATAAATGTGAGTCCTAACACATCGTTAGCATCGTCTACATCAATGTTAAAGTCTCCTACAATTAACACTTTGTCAAAACTGATCAAAAGACCTGAGAGTAAATGTGCAATCTCATTAAGAAAATCAGTGTAGGGCCCCCGGGGTCTATACATGGTGGCCAGAGCAAGATATAGTCTGATGGGGCTCATGCTTATATGAATATCCTGACAGAGTAGACTCATTCAGACCAATGTATTCATTTGGTCTAAGCCAGGTTTCGGGAAGTGGTCCTGACACGATGATCCTCACCAGGCCCTGAAGTCCTTCTTTAGGATCTCTGTCTGATCGTCTGCCTCAGCCTGATGTCGTTCGTGCCAACATGGAGGACCACAGCTCCGATGTTCTTGTTCAGGATTGCGGGTACCTGTGTAGTGAAATCAACAACACGAGCACCAGGAAAACAGCGAGTGCGCACCTTACCTTTAGCCGCGGTAGCACGGACATGCCCGGACGATGGAGTCTCCGATGATCACCACTTTTCTCCCCTTTGTGAGACGGTGTGCGACGCTGTGATCATCGGAGACTCCATCGTCTGGCACGTCCGTGCTAGGGTCGAGATCTCGAAAATGGGTGGTAGCGGAGGGGGAGAGGTCCTCGCCCGGGACTTGGCTTGTGTCTTCCGCTGCTGCTGAATCCATCCTCCATGGTACCCTGGCGCTGGAGTGAACGAAACCTGGGCGGGCTGCATCCTGGGTGCGCTGGGCCTGGGCAGAGAAACATGCAGAGTTGAGGTTGTGGGAGTGTTTGTTTCACGCTGCGGATTTCCCTGGGACAGGGAAGATTCCAGCACGGCTTTCCGCTGTCGCAGCTGGGCCTGCTTCACCTGTAGGTCACAAATCTGCTTCTCCACGGCCTCCAGCTCCAAGTCCACCAAGTGCAGCTCGAAAGAATCCTCACCTGCACTCAAAGGCAAACCCACAACCGACATAGTGTTACAAAGCAGTAGTACAACAGAGATAATTGGTGTGAAAAACGTAAACAAACTTGTGGTAGCCGGGCTAACAGGTTAGCGTGCTAATGGGGTAACCGGCTGTAAGCAGGTGATCTGGAAAACAAATAAAACTAGTGACATAAAAAGTGTTTGAAATGAGAATGTTATGGGATACTATTGGCTAATAAAGATATTATAAAAAGTTATAATATGGGACAGGATTTAGGAAAAAAATCTAGAAAACTTGGTGAAATTTTAGGTTAGCTAGGCTCAGAAAAACACATCTCCTTCTTCTTATTACATTACACTGGTTGCCCGTCAAATTTAGAATTGACTTTAAGGTTTTGTTAATGGCTTTCAAGCACTGCATGGTATTGCACCAAAATATATTTCCAATCTTCTAGTACCCCATCAAAATTCAAGAAACATGAGATCTAGCCAGATGATTCTTCATGTTCCTAAAACAAGGCTAAGATCAAAGGGTGATAGGGCTTTTTCGGTGGCTGCTCAACGCTTATGGGACCCTCTTCCTATGCACATTAAATCTGCTCCTTCTATAGATGCTTATAAGTCGAGCTTGAAGTCTTATGTTTTTAGTTTGGCTTTTAATACTGGCTAGAGTGTTTAGGTTTATACTGACTTTGTGATTGTTTATTATTTATGTGTTTTAATGTTGCCTGGAAAGCACTTTGGTCAACAGTTGTTGTTTTAAATGTGCTATAGAAATAAAGTTTTGGATTATTTGAGGGTTTTTTTAGCAGCGGTCTTTTCTTACCCTTTTCAACAAGGGGACACTAACGGGAATGCCATGATGCTAAATCTTCTGATGAAGTGTAAATAAATTGAGAGATTCTGCAGGGTTTATTTAAGGTGCATGTGTAATGCACAATATGGACCCATATTGGAACTCTGCTTCACCTGCCACCATCACATGTGTGTGGGCATTAGAGGAAACTAACGAAAAAATGAAAGAAATGTTCATCCGCATATATTCACTTAGGTTTTTATGCAGGAATTCTGGAGTTGTGGCTTTTAGCTCAGCGTGCAGATGAACCATTAGTCTAGCAGGATCAATAACCTTTATGGTTTACAAGATCAAAATTAACTGTACTATAATACATTATGCCCTTGAAAATTAATCAATCATGCTATTCAAAAACGCTTAAGCAAACAAAAAAAGATTCAGTCATGCAGAATAAGTAGACTTGGTAAAATATAATAAGATAAGATAAAAATTAAAAAAACTCCTGATCCCACAGTGGGGAAATTCAATTGTCACAGCAGTTCAACAGACAGTTACTGTGCAAGTATTTAGCCTAAAACTAGAAAGAAATAAATTTAAAAAGACAAAAAAAATATATTGCACAATACAAACAAATACAAGATTCAAGATTCAAGAAGCTTTATTGTCATTTCAACCACGTATAGCTGACGCAGTACATAGTGAAATGAAACAACGTTTCTCCAGGACCTGGTGCTACATAAACATACAACAACAAAGTTCAACATAAAAACAACACCACAGAGCTAGGACAGAAGATTGTCTTAGCCACGTAAAGTGCACAGTGTGCAGCTCGGTGCAAACAGAGCATAGACAAGACAGTGCACAAGACAATAAATACAAGAAAGACAACACAAAAGAACACAGGACACTTAGCGCCAAAAAGAAAGAAAAGAACATGTGTAATGGAATGTAAGTGAAATAAGATAAGATAAAGTGAGATGATGTAAAAAAAAGTATTGTGCAAAAAAATTGTGCAAAAATACACAGCAGCGGTTGAGGTAGTGCAAATAGAAATAAACATAAATATAACTATAGCAGCGGATGACAGGTTGAGGTAGTGCAATAAGTAATGAACAATATAAATTGTGTGTGCGCGTGTTCACACAGTCAAGAGAGAGTGTGTGTATCTGTGTGTGAGAGAGACAGAGAGTTGATTCCTGAGTGAGAGTGTGTGTGTGTGTGTGTGTGTGTGTGTGAGAGAGAGAGTGTGAGAGAGTGTAGAACAGTTCTGTCCTGGGTGTTGAGGAGCCTGATGGCTTGAGGAAAGAAACTGTTACACAGTCTGGTTGTGAGGGCCCGAATGCTCCGGTACCTCTTTCCAGATGGCAGGAGGGTGAAGAGTGTGTGTGAGGGGTGTGTGGGGTCGTCCACAATGCTGTTGTAAAATAGTAAAAGAAAGTAAGATTATATAAAATTGTAAAATATAAAAATATTGCACATTTGAACATCACCGTAATGCAATGTTGTAAAGTCTGACAGCCGCTGGTATGAATGACCTGCGGTAGCACTCCTTCCTGCACTGGGGGTGTAGCAGTCTGCTGCTGAAGGAACTACACAGGATCTCCACAGTCCCATACAGGGGGTGAGGGGTGTTGTTCATGATAGATCTCAGCTTGGCTAACATCCTCCTCTCACCCACCTCCTCCACCAGAATATATATATCAATAATTTCTGTGCTATTCACTGCATTTGTGGGAGTGGCTATTAATTCATTACTTCCATAGAAATGACAAGCTAAGCAAAATCACATATATTGCCATAGTGAATGATGGAGATGAGCCCTTACACAGGCCATAAGCAAACAGTGTAATTAAAAACTCTGTTAACAGTTGTACTGTTAACTTTTAATTGTAGCAGGGTGGGCTGATAAACCTGCTGAGAAAATTTCATCATTGTATTTGAGGCAAACAGCTTCAGGGCATTATTTTCAGACGCCGGGGATGGAAGCCACCAAAACACCCCCCCTTTAAAAAAAAAACAAAAACCAATGAGCATTTCTCGAACATGAGTCACTCCCTTAGCCTGCCTATATAGCACAGTGGTAAGGACGCTTCATCTTCAGCCTGTGGTTGATATAGTAGCTGCACACAGCAGGACCATTAGGAAGGAAGCAGGTACAAAAATATAGCAGGTAAGATACTTAGCCTGGGTCCATTTTCCTTTGTCCTGGTTGCTGTATGCCTCATGCCATTTTAGACTTATGTTTTTTGCTTGATGTGGTTGAGGGTCATGTGTTTGGGTTATTTTTATTTTAAGTTAAGCAGTTACCCTGATAATTGGCAGTGATGTAGTCTCTATATTTTGTGTATATCTGGGTTTTTACATGTAATGTATCTTGTGTGAATAGACAACTTGCTTCCAGCAGCCTTTATTAAATAGCTACAGCATTTACCTAATATTCCAGCTTATTCATGAAAACTATTTTGGTTTCCCAAACGTTTTATGCTGAGATCTTTAGCTGGGAACCACAACAAGACTTTTTCAATGTTACATAATTCTCCTTTGGTGGTTTAAAAACGTTTGTCAGCAACCTACTACACATACAGCAGTGATATTAAGGAATTGTGAAATGTTTATGGTACAGATGAGATGATGAAACTGATTTAAACAGGAAGTGTCTTTGCTTAAATCAGATATCTAACATGCAGATTGTCCATAACCTGGATAATGAACACAATGAGATTAAAATAATCTTATTCCTGCATCCCATTATTTTTGTGTCACATGGACACAACTTTTTTAATATAAAACATTATTAAACATTACCCAAAAAAACAATAGTGATTTCTGAAGCCATTGTGAAACACACTCCACCCAGTGTTTGGCTTTAAACTACTTCCTCTAGTTACCAGGAGGATTTCTATAGTAAAGTTCCTAGAAATGAGGTAGATAGTGTATGACTGGAGGTCTTTGTGTGTCAAAGGCAGGAAGCAGTGATTGCAGTGTTTAATAACTTTCCCCCTTTTTTTCAGAACCCCACATAACCAAAGGCTAGCTGAACTAGCAACCACTCTGCATCAATGGAAGACAAGGAGCAAATCAAACACACTGCAGCCATAGTGCTGGGTTGCTTGGAGTCAGTGTCCTCCTTTGCCTCAACCTTCAACCCTCTGTTTGGTATCGTCACCAAACTGGTTGGTGCAGTGAGGAAAGGCTTGGTGGAAGATGACACCCACAAGCTGGAGAAGGACTTCCAGCAAATTCATGACAAGTTGGAGAGCATCTCTGTGCAGAACAAGCAGCTGCTGGACCAGACCCGCATCTCTGAGATCAACGCAAACTACGGTCAGTTGGAAAAGAACATCGAGACCCAGTACAAAGCCTTCAAGAACATGGTAGACAGCATCAGGAAGAACCCTGACAACGACGAGGTTTACAAAGAGGATTTCAAGAATATCTATAGAATTCAAGGCAGCTTTCAGAATTTGCTAATGTACTATAACTCCATCATGGAAAAGCAGGGTTCATTTGAGAGGCCACTACTGAAATATTACCTAGAGGAGTCCAAGAAAGTTTATGGAGAAAGGAACAAGAAGTTTATGGAGGCAAAATGCGCTCATCTGACCAACCTCTTCTACATCGGCCTCATAGCTCTGATGGCCTACTATGTAGTCACTGGGGATGATGAGGAGGAGTTCCAGAAAGAATGGGGCCAAAAGGTCTTGGAAATTCAGACCAAGATGCAAGAAGTCCTGGCTGAGTGTAATTAGAAGAAGTGATGCCAAATTCTCATCCTGTATTGTTTCTATGCCTTATTTGATCAGCACCTAAAACTACACTTTTAATTCACTTTAAGCAGATTACACAACATTTTCATGACTGTTTAAGTCATACATATTGTTAAATATATATAGTACAGCTGAAGACATACTTGTGTATTATGATCAGAGTTATTGATTATTTGATTATTTTCCAACAAATAAATAGATTTTGTTGACAATTAGCTTGCATCATTTTATCTTTAGCATACGTGTTAAATCACAGAACCTTAGATTAAATCATATAATTAATATGGTCACTGTAAAAGTCTTTTTTGTGGATATTTTTGGATCTCTCAGGATGCAATAAACACCAGAGTGATTGTATGGCAATAAAATGATTGTACTGCTTCTAAATGATCTAAATGGCATGTAGTTCATCCAAACTTTCATTTAGCACAGCAGTATAAAAATTTACTGCACAATAAAGATGAATCCTTAATATCTGGAAGACTTGGGGCATGTTTAAAGTTTGAGATATTATTTGGACTGATACATTTCTAGGAAATTGCTTTCATTTTTGCAGAAGTACAGTTTTTAAAAGTTTGTGCATGGCAACCAAAGTCCATATTTTATCAATTTTTGGAGAAAATAAGTAAACCACTGCAGCAAACTACAGTGTGCCTGAAAAGTCTCCAAATATATGGGAAATCACCATTTTATATCGAAAAGCAAAAAAAAAAGTTTTTTTAAAAAAACATCCTTTATATGATTGCTCTTTCTTTGCGCACAATGTCATCTCTCTCTGGCTTACGATGATATTGGGCGGGACTTCATTCCTGAATTCATTTCTTTAAGTCATAGGTGTCAAACCCGATCCACAAAGGGCCGGTGTGGGTGCAAGTTTTCATTCCAACTGAGCAGAGAAAGTGTCAGAGTCAAAGAAAGAGTCAAAGAAGCTTTGTTGTCACTTGGACCATATATAGCTGATGCGGTACACAGTGAAATGAAACAATGTTCCTCCTAGACTGAAGGTGCTACAGACAAAGTACAGTGACGCAAACAAACATAGAGCTAAACGTAGAGATAAAGCTAAACTATACTTAAGGTGAAATCTTTAGTAAAACTAGACATACAACAGAATGCACAGGAAGTGCACAGGATAGCAAGACAAGACAGTGCAGACAAACAACATATAGACCGACTCTGTGCAAAAGATGAGTGTTGACAATGAATGCAAATAATAAAGTTAACATGTAAACAGGATCAATATCAAGTGTAAAGTGTAACGTAAAGTGACATATGCGTGCAAACAGGACAATTTGTGTGTGTGTGTGTGTGTGTGTCCAGCACAGTATAGTTCTCTGTTGAGTGCAGTTTTCAGTTGTGTGTGTCCAGCACAGTATAGTTCTCTGTTGAGTGCAGTTTTCAGTTGTGTGTGTGTGTCTGTGTCCAGCACAGTTCAGTTCTCGTTGGGAACACAGTTCTCAGTTTTTGTGCGTGTGTGTGTTGTGTGTGTGTCCGTGTCCAGCACAGTTCAGTTTCTCTGTTATCAGATCTCGGTTGTGTGTGTGTCCATGTCCAGCTCAGTTCAGTTCTCTGTTGAGAAAGATAAATTTAAAGAAAAATAGAAATATATATATATATTTAAATCAGTGAGATATAGGATATTGGATATACAAATACAAATATATATACAGCTCTGGAAAAAAAATAAGAGACCACTGCACAATCTCCAGATTTGAACCCTATTGAAAACCTCTGGAATGTCATCAATGTCACAAACCATCAAGCAAAGCTGAGCTGTTTGCTTTTTCGCAAAAAGAGTGGTATAAAGTTCCCCAACAGCAATGTGATAAACTGGTGGAGAGCATGGAGCCAAAACACATGCAAATCGGGGTTATTCCACCAAATACTGATTTCTTAATGTTATTTAGCCAAAGCATTAACACAATTTGTTTACAAATTATTTGCATTTTGTTTTATTAGAGTTATTAAAGCTCTGCATGATCTTGGGTTATTTTGATGTGGTGTTGTCATTTCTGTTAAATATACACTCTAAATAACAATAGTTAAATTTGCTGTCCCCTCAAAATAACTCAACACACAGCCATTAATGTCTGTGTTTACACTACACTAAATTTACACTGTTATACAGGCTGTACACTCACTACTTTACATTGGAGCATTGTGTCATTTCTTCAGTGTTGTCACATGAAAAGATATAATAAAATATTTACAAAAACATGAGGGGTGTACTCACTTTTGTGAGATACTGTATGTAGACAGTGCAATGCACTAAATGACCGCTGACAGGTATTGTAAGCGCTGCTTGAAGAACCAAGCTCAGGGTAGGAAACATGTCGGGCTCAAGGAGTTTGTAAGCACTGGCCATGTCAGATATAACTCCCTCTTTCTTCTTTTTTGCCAGAAACTGTTTCGCTACCAGAATTTCCTCTTTACAAAGTTGGATTTTGTAATGTGTCACAATGAGGTTTAGAGATTCCTCACTAAGAAAGTCACCTGCTGGATTGCAAGCTTGAATACCCTTCATGAGCTTTTCACCAACACCAGAAAATCTGTTGCTCAGCTCACTTATCATGTGGTCTAGACATGGATACCAAAGATGACGTTTAAGCTGGTTGGAGCTATCACATGGAGCCCTAGTGCCCAAAGTGGAATCCACTGGGTAATCATCCATCCGTCTCTGCATACGGCAGGGACCAGACAGGATCTCTGAGATGTTATTGGACTTGCAAATTACTTTTGTCTCCTCTTAGAGCTGTTCTGCTGTTTCTTCACTGCTCCGGATTAAGGTCAGTGTTTCAAGAACAGCATCTTTGTAGAGTGTTGCTTGGGCCAGGTCCACAGATTCTTTCTGGAGATACTTATGGAGCCCCTCTGTAGCAGCCCAGGCAACATTGCAAGGTGGGGCCCATGTGGGCCCCATATGGGCTTGAAACATGGGCCCTAGATGGGATTGTCCGCGGGTTCCACGTGGGCCCCATCTAAATTAGCCCATATGAATCCCATGTATATTCTGACTGGGGAAAATGTGGGGCCCAACTGGGCAACATACATGAGGCCCATATTGGTCCCACTTTGTGAAGCCCATGTGGTATATACAAGGGCCCATTGTAGGTTTATCAGTGGGTACTGGACTAGCACCACATGGGTGTGTGTGTGTGTTTTAAGGCATCTTACCTGGACAGTATAGTTATTTATATTCAAACAGTTTTGTGCTTAATTCTTATTTTTAATTTACCTGTGATTTTTACATTCTGGTGCTATCCCAAACATATTCTTTTATTAAGTGATAAAAGCATCAGGATTTTACTTTGGTAAATGTCTAAATGTAAAAGCCTATAAAGAAAAAACATGAAAAGGGTGAAATTTTAAAAATCAGAAATTAAAATGCAGTATAGGTATCTGTATTCAATCAAAATTTTCAGCCTTTTGTAAAATGTTGAACATCAACAGTAAAACTCAAGTATAATACTCTACCAGCATCTGGTCTTATGTAACCAATGGTACATAACATTTGGGGAAAAAGAAATAAACAGTCAAAAGTTAAAGTGATATTTCTCCCAAAAATGAAAATTCTGTCATCATCTCACCTGCATGTCGCTCCAAACCCACAAGAAATTAATTTATTTTCAGCACACAAATGAAGACATTTTTAAAATGAAAGTTTATTTCCCCAAAACTTGGACACTTCAAAAAATTCATAAAAAGATTGTAAAATAAATTCATATGCATCAAGAAGTTTAATCACAGTCTTCTGAAAAGACATGATCGCTTTATCTGATAGATTAAATTAAGGTTTTATTCACATATAAATGCTAAAAAACTAATATAAACAGAATCAAGCATGTTTGTGCTTCTATTTACCGAAACTGAATGCTGTAAACATTGTTGTCTGATCAATGTTTATATGTAAATAAAAGCCTAAATTCGATCTGTTCATCATATGAAGTCATAATGACTTTTCAGAAGACTTGGATTAAACCACTGAATTCATTTTGATTTATTTTTGATCTCTTTACAAATATTCTGAAGCATCAGAATTTTGGGGGAATAAACTTTCAACAGAGGGACATAAATCTTGCAGATATCATTAAAACTTAATTTGTGATCCAAAGATGAATGTAAGTCTTCGTTTGGAAAGACATGAGGGTGAGTCAGTGATGACAGAATGTTCATTTTTGGGTGAACTGCCCCTTTTTAGAAACATCAGTGCTCTTTTAATTGAACTACACTAACAATGTAGAAGTACAAAAAAAATTAAAAAATAAACCTGTTGAACATTACAGCATTAAAATATTTGGACTCAGAAACAACTCATCACACTCCTGGAGATGGTCTTCTCTCCTGCTGTGCTCTAATGGCCCTCTTTCCACCCCTGTCTCTTGCCCCAGTGAACCATTTGGAGATCCTTTTCTGCCTCTTTTTGGTTTACATCTTCAGTCATTGTGTTCTTTTTCAGTCCACCTGTAAAAGCAAATGCACATTAACATCTGAAATGTTCAGCTGCATATTTTGGTAACACTTTATTTTTGGTGTCCCTGTTCCAGTGTCATTGTACATTCAAGTACTCAGTGATATTAATTATAAAAATCTACTTACAGGGTAAAAGGTCAGTTTAGCCCAAAATCAAAACTAGAAAGATTACACTATATTTACAGTTCTGAGCCCACTCAGAGCCTGGTCTCAGAACTGTTTGAAATTCACCCTAAATGACCTCGCCTCCGAAAGCAGCACATTACGCTTCTAGATGCCTGATCGGATAGCTCAGAATTCACAATTATGCTAATTATTTTAAATTGGCGCTCCATTCTGTATTGATGTGTTACTTGCCAGATGCTTACCTGTTAGATGGCCACTAGATGGCAGTATGATGCGGCGTAAGCCAAGTTGATAACAGTCTGTAGGGGAAGAATAAACACTCTCTTATGGCAGAACACAGTGTGTGAGAGCCTCATCAATACATGGTACCAGGATAAAGAAAGAAAGATGATGAATTCCATCCGTTCACCAGATGAATTGAAGTTGACAGGTAATGTCAATGAAAATTGGAAAGCTTTCAAGCAAAGTTTTGAACTTTATGCACTCGCCATTGAGCTGGATGGTAATGAACGGAGGAAAATAGCGTTGTTGCTAACAGTGGCAGGACGCACTGCACTGTCATCTTCACGGAAGATGAAAAAGACAAGTATGAGGCTGTGATTGAAAAATTCGAGCAATACTGCACACCAAGGAAAAATGAGACCGACGAAAGGTATGTCTTCAGAAATAGACTGCAGAAAGAGTCAGAATCTATTGAACAGTATATCACGGATTTAAGATTGAAAAGCCAGTCGTGTAATTTTGGAACACTGTGCGACTCAGTGATTCAAAATCAAATAGGTATTGGAGTACAAGATAAAAAAGTGAGGATGCAGTTGTTAAAAGAGGCTGACCTCACATTAGAAAGGGCAATAAAAATTTGCCAAGCGTCAGAATGTGCGATGGCACAGCTAAAAAAGCGATGTCAAAGAAAAAAAAACAAAAGTCAAGCCAAGAGAGCAGGGGCTGTAGAAAGTGTGGCAACAAACATGCGCCGAGAAAATGCCCAGCTTTTGGGAAGGACTGCAGGAAATGTGGAGGAAAGAATCATTTCGCTGCTATTCAAAGAAAAAAGTACAGCTTCTAGAAAAGAGGAGTGACAGTGAGGATGAAGCAGCAATCTTCGTGGACTCAACTGAAGATGGACAAACTGCATCAGCTGATGAGTGGATAGCACACCTGGATATAAATGGTACAAAGGTTTCATTGAAATTAGACACAGGGGCACAGGTAAACATCCTGCCCATGAAAGACTTTCAAAGACTGAGAATATGTGACAAAAAAGTGAATCTGAAAACCTATGACAACAAGACCATACCCACAAAGGGTGTATGCAGAGTAAGTCTGTCCTGCAATGGGAAAAAGAAGGATGTTTCTTTTGTACTTGTGGAAGGAAATAAACAAGCTATACTGGGACTGAAAATGTGCATGCAGCTCAGGTTAATAAAGAGAGTCCATGTCATAAATAAAGAAGTGACAATACAAGAGAAAAGTAGAGATGCAACTATAAAAGGAGCTTTGCACAGTGACTGAGTAAAGGAATATAAGGAAGTTTGCCAACGGCACAGATACCAGCAACCAAAAGAGCCCATGAAATCATCCATACCTGGCTGTTCTTAACTACAGAGCATCACCATTGGAGAATGGTGACCTTTCACCGGCAGAAATGTTCATGAATAGGAAACTGCAGACAAAGCTTCCATCAGCTAAGCATCACAAGGTACAGAGTACATTGAATTCTGCAAATGAGAGGCAGATGAAGCACTACAACAGGACAGCCAAACCACTGGCTCAGGAAGAAGTGGTAAGGGTGAGATGTGGTGGACAGTGGGGACCACTGGCCAAGGTGGTAAAAGAGACTACACCAAGATCATACGAAGTGTTGACAGAACATGGAAAGATGAGGCGGAACAGAAGAAACCTGCTGAAAGTGCCTCAGAGAGACATAAGAATCATGGAAAGTGACTCACATGACCTGGAAATCTCAAAGCAAAGAGAACAATCAGAATTGCAAGGCAAGTTATCAGAGACTGATAAAGAGAAAGATGTCGAGACAGACAGAACATCTAAAGAGACAAGTAAAAAGACCCAAAAGAAATGTTTTTTTGTGGGGTTAAGAATTGTTTAATGGTTTAAGGAAATATGAAATATAAAGATTGTGTTTTGCTTAAAGGAATGTCAAATATTGTTTGTATATGTTAACTGTTTAAAAAAAAAAGGGAAGCTGTATTGATGGTACTTGCCAGATGCTTACCTGTTAGATGGCCACTAGATGGCAGTATAATGCGGCGTAAGCCAAGTTGATAACGGTCTGTAGGGGAAGAATAAACACTCTCTTATGGCAGTACAGTGTGTGAGAACCTCATCAATACCCGTTCGTTCCTCATCAGCAGCTGGCTGTACGGTAAAGTCAAATTTACTTCAGGTGAAAAAATGGCGGCTAACCTTACACAGCCACAAAATACACAAGGAAAGCATAAAATAAACAAAAATGTGTTCAAAGTCTGGAAACAAAAACCTCTACACATTACTATCAACACATATAACCATATTTTAATCCTCACACACACTTAAGTGATTATAACTGTTTCACGCTTCTCCCCCCACAGAAAAGTTTTTAACATTAGTTTAGCAGTTTTAAAGATCATTTAAACTGTCAAAACAAAGTTCCCGATGCTTGAGACCACAGATAATAAAGAAATCTTTAGAAAATATTCATTTACCCGCTTATTTCGCTCCACATCCACGTCCTTCAGCCGCCTTCAACAGATGAAGTGATCTCCCTCCCGCCTGTCAGTCACTGGGTCTGGAAGAAACTGTATCCTTACGCCATGGCGGGATTTCATCTACTTCCAATATTTAACATCTTCAGTAGTCATTTTTAAATTTCCGCTTATTTTCAACCAAGATCACGTGATACATAATATTATGATATAATGTTATAAGAAGAAATTCGTAAGGAATCATTCAAAGCAGTAGGACTACTTTGTCAAGCGGAAGGTGTCGTCAGTTAGCGAGTAGGTCTTATTGAACAGGTAGGTCCAGTGAGACCCATTTAAATGTCTTCCTTTCCGATTTCCCCTCATTCCCAGTTAAATACATTTTGATAAATGCACAGGCAAGTGAACACTGTAATGCTGAACATTCAAACAAAGAAACAAAATAAAATAATGGAAATATACCATGGAACACAATGGAAAATAATGCATTTTAATTTAAAAAGTAGCTATACCAAAAATCTGTGATATTCGTTGTTTTAAAGTGATTAGTAACCACATTTCATTATTTCAAAACGATTAAAGGTATAAAGATGTATTTTAGGTGTGAAATCATTTTGCCCACTTAGATCCTACATGGGACCCACTTAAATTGCCCATTTTCAGCCCATGCCCACTTGGAGCCCATGCCACCTGGATACAGCCCATATGGGGCCCACATATACATGTTGGCTGGGAGATAGCAAACTCTTGAACATTACAAGCATGTACACACTGGAAAACCTGGACAGTTTTGACAGCAGCCCAATTGCTATGGGTGTGGCACATTTTTCCAGGCATCTTAACAAAGCAGTCAGATTTTCAAGCACAGCTTTGACTGAATTGAGTTGGCATTCCCATCTAGTTTTAGAGAGCTGGACAAATTCACTGTTCTCTAAACCTAATTGCTTCTGTGTGTCATGAAATGCTTGATGATTGACCACTGAAGGGCTAATATCTCAAAAAAAATTGTCTGCCTCTGGTACAGCCCTATAAGTGTGGCAAAGTACCAAATTCAGTTCATGAGCATAACAGTGTATGTAAACTGCTTCAGGGTGCTTTTCACGAAAACGAGCTTGAATTCTGTGAAAATATTCACGTCTCTCAGCAATGTCACTGATTTGTGCTACATTCATTTTCTCAACACCCCCCCCTTCTATTAAGCTGGCCTTACAATTCCTCCAAGCAAGCACAGAAGCCTTGTGTCCTGAACTTGCTTCATGCTCTCTGAAACTGTCCAGAGCTCGTTTCCAATATGAAAAGCCTCCAGTGCTGATCAGAGAATCTTTATTATTTCGTGCTGGAAGCTTTCCATATATCCTGCAAGCATAGCAGAATGTGGCATCTCTTTTAACAGAGTACTCCAGCCATTCAAAAGAGTCAAACCATCTCTGCTGAAAGGTTCTTTTTTGTAGACCAATCCTGGTGACTGGATAATTTATGAGATTAATTTGTTTTGGTCCTGATTGCAAAGTCCCTAAATCATCTTCTTTCTCACTGTCTTCTATGCCTGGCTGCTTGTTTGCGTTCCCTAATTAATCTGCAATACAAAAGTAAAATACGGAGGATAATGCATGCATTTGTATGTAAACAGAGAGCTTCTGACAACAAAAATATGCTATATTATGCATAGTTAATCTAGTCCTAGTAAAATATTTAAAATGTTAAAATAAACTAAACTTTACACACACACACACACACACACACACACACACACACACACACACACACACACACACTGTACCAGTGTCCAATTCTAACTGATCCTGTTGCAGCTCATTTCTGATGCCATCTATGCCACTGCCTTCTTAAAAAAAGATTGAGAATAATAGAACAAAACAGTGCTGGTTCCATATATAAAAAAACAGTACAAAACAATTTGACATTGAAATAATAGTTGTATATATATATATATACAATATATATATGTATGTGTGTGTGTGTGTATGTTTGACTTAAAGCGGTGCTGCGCAGACCGATAGGTGTGTAACATCAAAGTATCGCGAGAGCAGTTCTAGAGCATATTCGAGCATTTATTTAATTTCTATGACATTTCCTCTAAACTCCTGGGCAAAATTCGGGATAAAACATTCGGGGCTAGATAAAAAAAGCCCTAGCGACGCCCCTGGTGGGAGCCATGATTTAAGTCAATCAGCTTGGTTCAACAGCTCACTAAAGGCCTGGTCACACTACAAGACTTTAACCGTCAGCAGATCGCTTTGCTGTTCAGACCACATGACTTTACTGTATGTCTTTTTGTCCTTGTGGTGTTCACACTACGCGACGCTTCGTAAATGATCCACAAGAGGGCGTCGCACACCACACCATCTGACAACAACTCTTGTCACTCAACGCCTCAACGGTATCCCCAAACCACGTTTTGTCACGAAAACACACGCGACAGGTGGATCCGGAAATGACGCGAGACTTGTTTGTTTTGAAAATGGACGTCGGCAGGAGTCTCGCTCTAAATAAATGTTGTGTCCACAACATTTGTGTCCACAGTTTGTTGTGTCTACAGCCATGTTGCTGCTGCTGCTTTTCTTCCGGTGACCTCAACTCTGTTGACTTGCTCTCTCATTGGCTGGAGGTCGTAGCTACAATTGACACCACGTGATGTGGAGTCGGCCGACCGTCCCAGATATTTAACATGCCAGATATCTGGATTTTGTCTGTGAGGTGTCAGCGAGCCTCTTTGAGGCGTCGTTGAGTAGTCCACACATAAAGATTGCCGAGTGCTGATCACCCGCTGATTTTCCCACGATCACAGACCGAGCTGTCGGCCAGCTCGTTAATTTGTAAATCTGGCTTAAAATCCTGTAGTGTGAACTAGGCTTAAGGTGTGCAAGCACTCTTTTTTAACTGCAGAGTAATCAGCAGATGTAATCGGATACAGGTGTTTGTTTTAAAACTGCAAAGTACATGGTGATTCCATAATATTTTCCTTGTTTCCTTGTGATTCCATGTTTTTTTGTTGATTTCTTCACAATTAAACAATTGAATGAACATCTTCCAAGAGTGGTGATTCCATACCTTTTGCCAGGGGTTGTGAATATATATATATATATATATATATATATATATATATATATATATATATATATATATATATATATATATATATATATATATAGTGTCCAGGTCAGGAAGCTCGGTGCAGATGATACGCTCAGCGTATCATAAATTACTTTGAAAAGTCATTATTTAACAAGCCTGAAATAAACATTTGGCCCATTGGCAAGTGTAATATACCACATATTTTTGGGCCAGTTGAGATCAGATTGGTGGAAAATAAAATCACTACCAAACACCTGAAAATTAATATTTTAAACAATCAGTAATCGTCCATATGGTCGGGAATACACACTTACCATTCCAACTAAACCATATCTTCCAATGACAGAAATTTATAGCTGTCAAATCTGAGGATATAAACATGTTCTCCATGATTACAACACTCTCTTGAGAGTGAAGAATTCAATCTCAATGTTTATACATTCCCTGAAAGGACCAAAAAAAGTACTGCTCTTACAGCAAAGGTGTTCAGTGAGTTGTGGACACTCAGGTTCTTCTACTCTAGCACTCAGGTTCTTCTACTCTAGCCTTGGCAAACCATGTCTTGATGGACCTTGCATTGTGCACAAGGGCATTGTCATGCTGGAATGGGTTTGCGCTAGGCCTGTTAGGTCCAGTAAGAGTAAACTGTAAAGATATAGGTAAGACACAGTGAAAAAGTTAACAAGTAGGTTAAACATTAACCACAAAATCACTTAAATAACAAAAAAATATGAATGGTTTCTCATATCATTCAGATTTTTTAGTTTCCTGTTATAAAAATCACATGTAATCAGCAATATTTTTTTTAGAAAGCACAGAATGACCATAGTAAAGACAGTGTTGGACTTTGGCTGTGTTGGACTTTAGCTGAAGACAATAGTCACCAAAACACCCCTAATAAAAAAAAGTAGGTATGGGCCTCTACTTTAACCTGTCCATATATAAGAAAGTGGTAAGGATACAGTGCATAGAACAGAACTGCTGTACTGTAGAACCTTCATTACAGGTAAGATACCAACCTTGGACCTATTTTATTTTTCTCCTGTTTACTGTATGCCTCATGGGTTCTTTTTTTTGGTTGTTAACATTTTAAGCCTCTTTAGTACATTCTACATTTCTCTATATGTTTTTCCATCTTTGTTTTTCAGAAACTAGTGAAACCCCTCTACAAGAATGTCAAACAAGGAGCAAATCCAACACGCTGCAGCAGAAGTGCTGGGCTGCATAGAGAAAGTGTCCTCCTTCGCTTCCTCTTTCAACCCTCTGTTTGATATTGTCACCAAACTGGTTGGTGCAGTGAGGAAAGGCTTGGAAGAAGATGAGAAGTTCAACAAGCTGGAGAAGGAATTCCAGCAGATTGATGACAAGTTGGAGAGCATCTCTGTACAGAACAAGCAGCTGCTGGACCAGATCCTCATTCAAGAGATCAACACAAACTATGGTCAGCTGGAACAGAACATCGAGACCCAGTACAAAGCCTTCAAGAACATGGTAGACAGGATCAGGAAGAACCCCGACAATGAGATGGTTTACAAAGAGGATTTCAAGGATATCTATAGAAAGCAAGGCAGCTTTCAGAATTTGCTAATGTACTATAACTCCGTCATGGAAAAGCAGGGTCCATTTGAGAGGCCACTACTGAAATATTATCTAGAGCAGTCCGAGAGGAACAAGAAGTTTATGGAGGCAAAATGCGCTCATCTGACCAACCTCTTCTACATCGGCCTCATAGCTCTGATGGCCTACTATGTAGTCACTGGGGATGATGAGGAGGAGTTCAAGAAAGAATGGGGCCAAAAGGTCTTGGAAATTCAGACCAAGATGCAAGAAGTCCTGGCTGAGTGTAGTTAGCAGAAGTGATGCCAAATTCTCATTCTGTATTGTTTCTATGCCTTGTTATTTGATCAGCACCTAAAACTACACTTTTAATTCACTTTAAGCAGATTACACAACATTTTTATGACTGTATAGATCATACATGTTGATGAATATATATAGTAAAGCTGAAGAAATATTTGTGTATTATGATCAGAGTTATTGATTTGATTTAAAATAAAAAAAAGGTCTTTTCTAACAAAATGATTTTATTGACAATTAGCTTGCATCATTTTATCTTTAGCATATATTTAAAATCACAGAACTTTAGATTAAATCCTATAATTAATATTGTCACTGTAAAAGTCTTTTTTGTGGATATTTTTGGATCTCTCAGGATGCAATAAACACAATAAAAGAGTGATTGTATGGCAAGAAAATGATTGTACCGATTATATAAATGGCATCCAAACTTTCATTTAGCACAGCAGTATAAAACTTTACTGCACAGTAAAGATGAACCCACAGTAAAGATGTATCCTTATTCTCTGGAAGACTTGGGGCATGTTTAAAGTTTGAGATATTATTTGGAAACCCTGACTGATACATTTGTAGGAAATTGCTTTCATTTTCAAGTACAGTTTTTAAAAGTTTTGAAACGCAACCTTATTTTTAAAAAAAAAAAAACTTTATATGATTGCTTTTTCTTTGCACACAATGTCATATCTCTCTCTGACTTACAATGATATCTGGCAGGACTTCATTCCTGAATTCATTCCTTTAAGTGATTGATCGTTATCGAGCTGTATTGTTTCTTGTATCTGTTCTTCTTTTGACAAAAGCATTCTTAAACCCTAAAAATTATTATTAATAATAATAATAATAATATAAACTAAGTATATTATATATAAAATAAAACAATTTTGCTAGGCATTTTGTGATCATTTCCCATAAGTAGGAGACCTTTAGAACACCCTGTATTTCAAACATAACTTTAGTGCACATTTTAATACAGTGTCCAAGTTAAAACACTATAGAAGCCCAAGCTTTGACCATATGATAAAGCCAACTACGTTCACTGATAGCACTTTGCATTAAAAAATGTCACATGTATTATAACTTTAATAAAGCACAAAATCCTGATCTCTTTCTTTAACCACTGGAGTCATTGGCCCATTATCGAGGACAGTCACATACCTGTGAATGTCCCATCTAGCTCTTCTGCATTTGCATCATTTATGTGTTTGTAGAAGAGTAATTCATCAATTTATTATCCAGCGTTATCCAGTCATGTCATCAGACTGCAGTTATGGGTTATAACACTTAAACAACTCTTTGCTATGAAGTCAAATATTAATGAATTTGTGTAATATAAACTTATGATGGTGCAGCTGCACTACTATCAAAGCTAAAGAAAATGATTGGTCTAAAAATTAAACACTTAAAACAGTCAGAATGGAGAAATTCATGAATCCTAATTTACTTTTTAACTTTCTTTTTTTTTTTTTGCAAACTCTGTAATGTTTCTCTCAGGATGCGGTGAACAGAAGTGATTGTATGGCAATAAAATTTTTGTACAGCTTATCTAAATGTCATGTAGTTAATCCAAACACCAGTACAAAAAAAATACTGCAGAATTAAGATGTACCCACAATAAAGATGTATCCTGATACTCTGGAAGACAACAATTACCCCAAAAAAAGCAATAAAAACTTGTAATACAATGCAAAAAAATGTTTAGCACTCTTCTTTATTATCATTTTGCTTCTTATATATTACCTTCTGTGATGCAGTACTTTGCTCCAGTTGTATGTGTACAGCATGGCAGAAAATATTTAGCCTTTTCAAATTCTAATTAAAATTTTATTTGTCATGTACAAAAATCATACATTGTACGACATGTAGTGAAATGCTTTTTTCGACTGTCCTCGTTCAAGGAGAAAGATAAATTTAAAGAAAAATAGAAATATACAACTAACAAGTAATAGATATATTTAAAAAAAAATCAATATATAGGATATAGGATATTGGATATGCATATAGAAATACAAATATATATATATATATATATATATATATATATATATATATATATATATATATATATATATATATACATACATACATACATACATACATAAATGTAAACTGTAAAGTAACAGTGCAAAACAAAGTGCAGTTATGTATGTGCAACAATCTGCTGAGATAGAATGTGATGTGTGAGGAAGTCCAGAGAAAAAGTCCAGAAAGTCCAGGTCTAGGTGTTCCGGTTGAGGGCCTGAATGGCCTGCGTGAAGAAGCTCCTCCTCATTCTCTCTGTGTTTGCCTTCAAGGAGTGGAAACGTTTCCCTGACTGCAACAGAGAGAAGAGTCCATTGTTGGGATGGCTGAGGTCCTTCATTATCTTCCTGGACTTGGTCTATGCGGTATATAGTCTCCATGTCAGGAAGCTCGGTGCGGATGGTACACTCAGCTGATCGCACCACCCTCTGGAGAGCTTGCCTATTTTGCTTGGTGCTGTTTCCAAACCAGCCTGTGATGCTTCCTTTCAGGATGCTCTCAATGGTGTAGATGTAGAATGTCTTTAGCACCTTTGAGGGCAGTTTAAAGTCCTTTAGGCATCTGAGATGGTAAAGACGCTGCTGGGCCTTCTTCACCAGGTTGTTAACGTGACAAGACCATGACAGGTCTTGCGTGATGTGAACACCTAGGTACCGGAAACTGTCCACTCTCTCCACTTGGGTCCCATTTATAGTGAGGTGCTGGTAATTCCTCTCCTGCTTTGTACTGAAGTCCACTATCAGCCCCTTAGTCCGGCTGACGTTCCACTATCAGCCCCTTAGCCCAGCTGTCCTGGCACCTTGTCTCCAGGTTTTCAATCTCCTCTAGATAGGCTGTCTCGTCGTTGTTAGAGGTAAGGCCCACCAACACAGTATCATCCGCAAACTTAAATATTAATTAATTAATTATTATTGTTATTATTATTAATTATTATTAATATTATTATAATTACTTTATTAAAAGTATTGTACTCAACCCACAGAATACTAAAGAAAACTGGGCTCCAACACAACAATCCTGTCGTCTAGCTTAACATTTCTAACAGTTACTTATGTTTAGTGTAACAGCTTTTCCAATGTTTGGGTTTATCATAGATGAATACCAGAGCTGATCTATAAAATCTTCTCCAAAGCAAGACAGGCTGAATTTTATTTTATTTATTTTTTTATTATGGTTTTTTATATTAAAAGATTAGCAGAGATTTTTTTTTATTCCTGGGGAAAAATAATTTTTTTGACAATTTTTTTTGTGTGTGATTGTTGTCTTCCAGAGAATCCGGATACAGCTGTATTGTGGGTACATCTTAACTGTGCAGTAACTGTTTTATACTGGTGTTTGGATGACCTGCATGACATTTAGATTAGCTGTACAATCATTTTATTGCCATACAATCAATCCCCTGTTTATTACATCGTGAGAGAAACATTACATGAGAGCTTGCAAAAAGAAAAAAGAAAAAAAAGGTTGATCAGGACAGTGGCTGTCATCCCAAACCATTTCACAAAGCAGAGTAGAAGTCTCACAATATCTGACATTTTCAAACTTTACTCACTGAAGATCAATATGCAAATGAGCGTGTCTCACAGCAATCGGCTAGTGACATCTGCAGGCTTTACAAAGATATTTTTCGGATCTCTCAGGATGCAATAAACACAGGGGTGATAGTATGACAATAAAATGATTGTACCGCTTATCTATTTAGCACACCAGTTTTACTGCACAATAAAGATGTACCCACAATAAAGACGTATCCTTATTCTCTGGAAGACTTGTGGCATGTGTAAAGTTTGAGATATTATTTGGAAATCCAGACTCATACATTTCTAGGAAATTGCTTTCATTTTTGCTTTCGTTTTTAAAAGTTTGTGCATGGCAACTGAAGTCCATAATTTATCGAATATTGGTGAAAACAAGTAAACCACTTCAGCAAACTACATTTTATTGATGATTAGCTTGCATTATTTTATTAAATTTATTCAATTCAATTCAATTTTATTTGTATAGCACTTTTAATAAAGAACATTGTCTCAAATCAGCTTTACATAAGAAACAACATAACAAAACAACAAACATATAAACAGACAAACAGTCCTAGATGTTATCCCAAGTGAGCAAGCCTGAGGTGACTGAGGCAACTGTGGCAAGGTAAAACTTCCTTAGATGGTATGAGGAAGAAACCTTGAGAGGAACCAGACTCAAAAGGGAACCCATCCTCATTTGGGAGACACCGGAGAGTGTGATTATATTGTGCATGTATGTGTAGTCAATTGTGTGATGCCGATACAGCATGTGTAGAATATTATGTAAATTAATAAGGAGGTTATTGTCGTCCACATAAGGTTGACAGCGTTTATGATAGATAAATACCAGAGCTGATCTATAAAACCTTCTCCAAAGCAAGACAGACTGAATTTTAATTTTGTTGTTTATACCTGTTATACCTGTTTGTTTGTTTTTTAATTAAAAAATTAGCATTACTGTTATTACAGAGATCAACTCTCTGTTTATCAGGACAGTGGCTGTCATCCCAAAGCATTTCACAAAGCAGAGTAGAAGTCAAAAACTGAACAAATAAACAGTAAAAAAAAAATTGACAGGTCGTTTCCCATTCCTTCCCCTCCATCCAAAGTGGGAGTGCTGCTAAGATTCAGGATATAAATGTGCATCGAGCCACGGAGGCTGCAGCTCTTCACTGGACCACCACACAGGGCACCTCTGCACATAACTGTACAGTAAGCCTTTTTCATCCTCTCAGCTTTGGTTGATTTCTGTCCTTTTGCTACTTTTCCTATTTATTTTAAACTTTCAAAAAGGAGGTTCAACAAAGAGTGGCATACAAAAGAGATATTTGTACCTGTCAAAATGTGGATGTGTTTGATAAATTCTGGGTTATAATAGATACAAGAAAGAAAGGTCTTGTGCTTGCGGAACTTAAGTAAATACTGACCGGAGATTCTGTCTGCAATGTCAATATAGCAGGTTTTTGAGACCTTACAAAGATGCACAATTTCTCCATGAAACTCCTCCATAATGGAGACGTGACCTGGTTTTCCAGGATGCAGAAAGTAAAGAAACACTTGATTTTAAAGGCAGATATGTGTAAAGGAACTGTGTGTAGGTACCTGGAAAACTGTCCATGTTCACCATAATAACAGTTTGGCTAAGTGATGGGGGAAGGTTGGTTATGAAATGTATGGCTAGGACAGTTTACATCAGAGAAATCTGTGTTTTAATAAATGTGACTTTACATGAGGCTACATTGATTCTGGAGATGATTTTGATATCACTTGCATCTGTGTTACAGAAAGAACGTCTGTCTCCGGTAACAGGTTAAGAACCTTTTTCATCACCTGATGTCCAATATGATTGATGTGGCAGAATGGCTTATGGAGAACAGGGAGAAGATCGAAAAGGGAGTGGAGATCCTAGGCCATGGCTGTAAGATCCTGGCAGTCACTGTAGGCCAGTTCAATCCCATCCTGGAGGCAGTATTTAATGTCTCGGCTGAGCTCCTAAGCAACCCAGAGGGCAAAGAGGCTAAGTATCTTGCTAAGCAGTTTGACAAGGTCAACCAAAAGTTGGAAAAGGTCCAGAGTGATATCAAGAAAATAGAGCTGGCATTGCAGCGATCATCGGTGAACAAAGACAACTTCAAGTTTAATGCAAACATTGTCTGCCAATATGAAAAGTTTAAATATATTTTCACATCTAACCCTAAGTTTAAGAAGTTAAAGAGAGAAGAGTTCATCATCCACTTTGAGCAGTATGAGAGAGACAAAAACCTTGATTGCTTGTATAAAGCTATCGTGAATAAGAACCAATCTGGACAAACAATACTAGACATTATAGTGGCCACTGAGCAGCGGAGCAGGAGGGCAGTGGAGGAATTCTGTGCTAGCCTGAAGAAGGTGCTTGTGGTTGGGATCATTTCACTGATGGGCTACGCTGCATTAAAGGAAGGCACCGTGGAAGAGGAATTGGTGAAGAAATGGCTCGCACGCATGGAGGAGGTGGAGACACGCATGAAGGCAGCAGTGGATGAATGTGTGAACAACTTTTCTGAGCAAGCCAAGATTGATATAGATGAGAAAGTCAAGGAGAAGCAGAGCAGTGACGACCCTGACCCTCAATTCATACTGGACGCTCTTAAGGAGAAGTATTACTGGGTCTCCTGGTCAGTCCGGGTGTTTAAATATTATGACAGCAAACTTTGGAAGTTTCTGTTTGGCAAGCAGCACCATGTAAATGGTGGAAGTGACAATTATTTTGAACATTTCTGCAACGATAATATAAGGATTGTGGTGTCTTTCACTGCAGACCCTAAACCACTCAACAAGAACCAGATAAAGGATCAAATAGAGAATGAGAAAGGTGGCGTGGAGGCTGTGGCTGAGTCCCTGAGCAAGAGTTTTCCCAACTGCTTTGTCCATACCATCAGTCGCTCTAAGAAAGTGGAGGAAGCCAATAATTTCGATCCTGAGCACTTTTATTATATTCATCACAGAAAAGCCCACATTTGTATCCACTCAGAATAATGGAATGTAGATCAGACAAAATATATTGCTGCCAATCAGAGTCTATAATACGAGCTCACACTGGATTCTCCAGGCTTCTATTAATGAATGAGTTCTACATTTTTTCTGTTTATTGAAATTTGATTATTTACAAATGTATGATAATTATTGTTGTTGTTAATGACAGTTTTAAAGAAGACTTTTAGGTAGGAAACAAGGCCTTAGATTTGTTCTGTATTTCCGTCTCTGTCTTATTCAGTTAATCATTGCATCATTTAATCACAGTGTCATGCATTACCTACATAACACTCTTTTACTCGAACTAAACTGTCTCAAAAACTTTTGTGCAAATTATAAACATAAAATTATTTGTAAATCATTTGCAAATAGTAACACAGATCTTTTTTTATTTATTTTATTAGAGTAGCATGTCATTTGTATGCGCATAAGCATCATGGGATTTTGTGTGAAAGTGTGAGAGAAATGTTGAGGTGTCTGAGGTCCAAGGGAATTTTTATTACTATTTTCCTTCCATTATAACCTAAATTAAACCTAAATATATATTTCTAATTTTAATTTTAATTTAATTTTGCTCTGATTTGCAAATTCTGAAATACTGTAACCGCTATCTTTTCTCACTCTGTGACTGCACTTCAGTCGAAAGATAAACATTAAAATACTACAAAAAGGATTCTTTTGGTGCATTAGCATTATTATTACTTTGCACAGCCATCATTTGTTTAGAAATAATTCATTTTAAATGAAAAAAACCCCAGTTATTCCATAATTTTGACTCAACCTGAATACATTCACCCCTGTTAAATGTGTGGAATATTCCACATATCACATGTTCCACAGGAAGTGACATCGTCTTAAATTACTGAATGCCATGAGAAGACAAAGGCAAGTTTGCCCTTTCTTATTTTTTTCTATATTTTTTAGTTATATTAGGATTCTTACTTAGGAAAAACTGTTCACATTTCAACAGTGTTACCTAAATTATAGATTCAAATATTAATTTCAAGTAAATAGAATTTGTCTGAGTCTGTAGAATGTTCTGTATGTCCACATGGCATTAGCATGGACGTTAGCTAGCCCTTTTTTAGGTGTTTGCTTATTATATGCTTAAGATCTCAACCTTGCTCATTTTGACCCTATTACACATTTAAGAGTAACAGTGTTGAGTAACAGTAACAGGATTAAATGTGTTTTGGTTTGTAGAATATAATAGATATGTATGAATTATAAATTACTCATAAACAACTGAAAACACTGAGTTATTTGCAAGTTATATAAGCAGAAGGGTTACACAATAGACTTTAGTGTAAAAATGCATAGCATTAATGAAACTAATCCAGCATTAAGTGCTGCAGAGTTACAGAGATGTTAGAGCTACTATATATACTATAATATACTTAAATTATTTTATTATAACTTACACCATAACAGAAAACTCTATATAACCTGGATTATGGACCAGGAAGACTGAGCAGTTACTTTTGAGATTGCTTCAAGTTGAAAAATAATGGATTGCACCCTAAGTGCTTTGAGAAAATATAAATCTTTGTCAAATATACATATTTAGATCTTTGTTAAATTTCATGTTTTTTTCCTAAGCATTCCAGACCTGTGTGTGTGTGTTTACAGTTCTACAACACCAGAGGTCGCTCTGAGAGCTCCAGTCATCTCACAGCTCTGCATTCCCAGGAATGCAGTAGCCATTTTGAGAGGGAAATACACAGAAAATGAAGGCTGTACTCCAGCTGTGCGCTCCAGAAGAGGCTGTTCACTGGCTCTGTGAAGGTGAGGGGGTGGAGACAAGATGGTCAGATTTCAGGGGTGAAAAATTAGACATAGTGATCAGATTAACATAATATATAAAGAATGAAGCTCTAAAAATCCTTGATTTGTTACTTTATTATCATTAACCCGGCCCTTAGGCTAGTTAGCAAGGCAGCTGGTTATCACACTAAATATTTATTTAGCTTATTAGAAAATAATCTCTACAGAAAAATACAGTCCACAAAAATGGCCAAAGTATGCTGGTGTGTGTTAATTTTTTTTCCTTACTCACTATGTAGAGCTGGATTCAGAGTTGGTGAATTCCCAAAGTTTTCTGCATATGCATAGGTACATATGTCAATATTCTTGGCTCCCAGTTCAGATTATGGGTGTTTAGATCACTTGTGTGTAGGTCACACCTCCAAGGTTGCCAGATTTGTCAAAAGTGTCAGAGCCACCACCTTAAAACATGACTTGCCTTTACACTAGGGGGAAAATCAGGGATAGAAAACATATAGTGTAGAAGGAATTCTTTTTTCCTGTTCAAAGTAGAAGCACAAAGCAACTTAAAATAAAAGTCTAGAATATTGCCAGTATATTTCCGCATTAACAGTCCAAGACTTTTTCCTTAATACCACATAGAAAAACCTAAAATAATTAGAGTGTTTAGATTAAAGTATATTGTTAATGAGGTCATTACAAAAATTCCCCATTCGCTCCATATACAAGTTTTAGGATAGATTTTTAAAGAAAAAAAATACTCATTGTTTTGATCATTCATAGTGAGAGCCTCATGCTAATTTTCTTGCAGTTTCTATAAGCAGGTAATCATATAGGTGCAGTCGCTGTTTTTTTCTGGTAGCAGGAAAAAATTATAAATCTATATAGCAAAAAATATACTTCTAGGTTTTTAGTTGGTTAAATAAAACTTTAAAAAATATTTTAGCCAGCATACAATAGCAAAGAGAGACAAAAGCCCTGTGACAAATAGTCCAACAGACTGGAAACAAAAATTACTTTTCCCTCTACTTCATGTTCTTACATGTCCAGGTTTTGTTGAAGTCAAAAGTAATTCGATGTAAGATGACTGTAGACACACCCTAACATACACATGGGGACAAACATTTGTAGATATGTAGAAGGGTTTTCTTCTGATTTCTGTTTTGCCTCTGTACTTGTTCTCTTGGTGAGGTCATATCGCACACACCCACCTTAAAGCAGCTGTCACACCCTGCTCTGCTCTGCACTGCTCTACACTCCCTCACTGTTCTACACTCCCTCACTGCTCTACACTCCCTCACAGCTCCATCAAGCTCCCTCACAGCTCCCCCAAGCTCCACCAAAGCTCCCTCACAGCTCCCGCAAGCTCCATCTCAACTCCCTCACAGCTCCCCCAAGCTCCCTCACAGCTCCATCTCAGTTCTCTCACAGCTCCCCCAAGGTCCCTCACAGCTCCCCCAAGCTCTCTCATAACTCCCTCACAGCTCCCCCAAACTCTCTCATAACTCCCTCACAGCTCCCCCAAGCTCTCTCATAACTCCCTCACAGCTCCCCCAAGCTCTCTCATAACTCCCTCACAGCTCCCCCAAGCTCTCTCATAACTCCCTCACAGCTCCCCCAAGCTCTCTCATAACTCCCTCACAGCTCCCCCAAGCTCTCTCATAACTCCCTCACAGCTCCCCCAAGGTCCCTCACAGCTCCCCCAAGCTCTCTCATAACTCCCTCACAGCTCCCCCAAGCTCTCTCATAACTCCCTCACAGCTCCCCCAAGCGCTCTCATAGCTCCCTCACAGCTCCCCCAAACTCCATCTCAGCTCTCCCCAAGCTTCCCTCCAAGCTCCCTCACAGCTCCCTCCATGCCTCAAGCACTGCTTGACCCACCATCTTTCAGGGGACAAGGAGGACATGCATCAAGGCTCTTCTCTGAGTCACTCCCTGTCTTTAAATGAAGAATAAAAATCCATCTCTACACACAGCTTATTAAAAAAAACCTGTCTTTTGTTTTTTACTATACTTACCTCAACAGCAGGTTTTTAGACTTTAGGCATGTTCACACACTTCTCTGTGGAAGTTGTGCATGTTTGTGTAGCTCTGTGTTTGTGCACTGCTCTGACTGTGTGTGTCTGTCATGTTTAATCAGGGAGGAAAATTAATAATAATAATTTTGCTTTTTTCTTTTGTATTCCACAGGCAGGTCCAGCTCAACAAAATCCTGGGTACAAGTTAAAAGAAGACCTTAAGAATGAGAGTGAGTTCCAATACAGTCTTCTTAACAATGGTAAGATTCTGATCTCTTAATTCATGTCAGTCTATGGTAATGAATAAATTACATATAGTATCCCAATCTGAGTTTCTTACATACGTATTAAATTAATCCTAAAATTACATAATATATACAACAAAAGTATATTCTACATTTGCACATGGAAAAAGTTTATATAAGGAACGGAAATGTTTTATCTCACAAAGATCTACATTTTTTTACTGTCACATGTCAGTGAATATGAATATGCCTACATCATTCAGTTTAAACAAATAACAAATGTGTTGCAGAAGTATAAAAATGCAGATACACATGGTATGTGTACTATTTGTTTATTTGAAATTTTGCCACAAATATTCACAGGATATCTGGTTGAGATACGGAGACATCTCAACCAGATTAAAATAAACGTCATTAAAATAAACGTGTCAGTCCTTTAGGCAGGTTGTTCATTTATTAAGAAGTTAAAGCAAACGAGTTCGTGGGCAGATTGTGGGCAGGTAGGAACAAAATAATAACCGTAAGAGCAGGATTTAAAAACCGGTTCCTTTGTCAATGAGACCAGTTGTAACTCTGAGCAATGAGAGGAATTCACTCACTATGACGCTTTGTTGTTCCTGCCTCTGAAGTTTTTTCCCAGTGTATGCATGGTCACTTTTAAGTAGAATAAAATAAAACATGGCAGGAGAAACAACGCCAACTTCAGATTAAAGTCATTAATCAAATCCAGGTAAAGGGAGAGGCATGGCATTACCTGGTTTGATCTAAATTACATTTGTTAAAAAGCAACAATTTGCAAGACTCGAGTATTTACACTTCTGAATATCCAGATTACAGTTAATATTCAGAATCTTTCTTATAATCTCATTTTTCTTGTATGAACCAAATCCAACCACGCTGCCTCAGGCATTTAAGTGAATTTGTTCAGATTTCTTGCCTTTGGTGCAGACGAATCCCTGATTTCTGTCTCAGGGTGTTGCTTCTAGTGTCTGTACCCAAAAAGGGTTCACCAAAGACAAACAGTGATTGACTGTATGTTTAAAAAAAGAGTCTGCATAAAAGTCTACTATAAGAAGCAGTACACAAAGCTGAACTTAAGAACTCTTAGCGTGACAGCAGGGTAAGTATCCGTATTCACAGGAGCAGTTTTCTAAGGAAATTAACTGGTAAATTCTTCCAAGCATTTAGAAACTTGTGACACTAGTTTCTTTTTTGTTTAGCTTTTCATTTGAAATAAGAACTATCATGTTCACATGCAGGCTGGCTTTAGGTTATATAGGTTCAAGGTAGTTGCCTCTGGAAGCATTGCACCTTAGTGAAGTCTTTGAAGTACAGTTCTTGTTCTTAGTGGAGGTCAAGCAGAGCAAGGTTTCTGTAGCTATGTATTGTACCTCCTCCCAGGTTTTGGCACATTCACATATTCTGCTGCAGCTTGGCCTACAATTTCTTTTTAGAGTTCTTGCTCTCTTTTCAGTTCACCATCAATCACTCTCATTTCCTCTTTGGCGATTGCTCAGAAAGATCTTTTCTTCATTGCAATTGTACTGTCCCAAATTGCAAAACTTTGGTACAAAATTATGTTCAATTTGTGTTTTTATATATTAAGATCACATGGACATAGGCAGGCTGTATCAAGCGCTAACAGTTGTGGGTCCATCTAATGTTTCAAATATAAAATAGTTAGAAAAAGATATGTACAGTTTTAGTTGTTTTATGACACCAAATACACAAGATTCTATTTGATCAGGGATGTTAGATATACAGTAAATGTTCTATACATCTGTTCCCTCTCTATATTTTTGTTTTTTTTTTTAGGTTCTGAATTTGGGCCTATTACAAAACTTGGAGGAAAAAAAATCTTTTGTGTATTTTAGGCAACTATTTAACCCAAATGATCACAAGCAGCTTGGGACCCAATCATGACAAATGCACTGATTTTAAAAAAAGATTATTTCTTTGGGGTATTTTCATGGAGTGAATGAACTGAATTACCTATAATTAGCTAACAGACTAGACAAGAAAGTATATACTGTACATATGATGGTATAAAACTATTTCTTATAGGGACATGCTTGGTGCTAAGCACTGACTGCTAATCTCCACACCGTAACAAATCCTACCTTTGTTGGATAATGAACGTGTAACTGTATTAATGTAAAGATACTAATATATTCTCACTCCCCCCCCTTATTTTAAAAGTACAAGAAATGAACCTTAGTGGGGTTTTTTCAAATAACCAGTTGACTTGGATGCCTAATATTGCCTTTATTTCATTTGTTTAGTCCAGTTGTTTAGGGAGGGTGACATCACAGGGATCTGCTCTCAAAAAAAAAAAACACTCGCTCGCCATCTCCTGGTCAAAAAAGTGGTATATGTTGAAATATGTTCAACATACCCCATTAGATTTTGAGTGTGCTGATACAGCACTACTACTAGTATAGAAATATCACACAAACCCTACCATTGTTTGATAAGTAATGGTGTTTCTGTGCATTTTTTGTGAGCTAAGCTAATTGTTATGAGCTAAATTAATTATACTGTTTTTCAATTACGAATTTTCTTCTTTGCTGATGCTCTTCTCTGCTGTTGTAGGAGACCGAAGAAGTGGCAGGACCAGTAGAGGAAGATGAAGCAATTGGCTCCTCAGGATGTTCACAGGTGAGAAGTCAAAGTTGGGGTTTAGTTTTGTACCTGTGTACTGTATACTCGCGTATAAAACTCCTGGTTATAGAGTCTTTGACTTTTTTTGGGATGGTCAGGGTGTGTCTCTTCAAGATGGTGTGGGTGAGCTAAATTTGGACACCTGTATCCCTGTGTGTCTGAATGAGTCCAGTCTGAGTAGAGTAGTTTAGGAACATGGAATTGCAAAAATATATTATGAGGTTTGGAATCCTTTTGTAAAGGCTAACATACTTAAACATTAAATAGATTTGCAGGCTAATAGATATTATTAGTATATAGATATTCACTAAAATAACAGTTAGGCCTGTTATTTTGTCAAAGAACCTTTCAGAGTCTCAGAGTTTTGATTGCAAAAGTAGACTTTGAGAAACAACAAAGCCGAGGTGGTCCATGGAGCGCTTCCCAAATTCAGTCTCAGCAGATCAAAATCCTTCTCAACAGACCCTTTAGCTGTCTGATACACTTACCTTTTGAGGTATGGTTTCTTTCTTGCTCCATTATTTTTAAAAACATATTTACACATTCACACTCTTTGCCTGACAGCATCCTTGCCTGATTACCTTTTGTTCAATAAAATATTCTATAGTCCTAGCAAAATATAACTATGTAAAAGTAATTTTTATTTTCACTGTGGCCATACATCTGAAAATGGAATATGTAAAAAATGCAAGTGAGTCTTGTAGACTTTATAAAAGGTGTGTGTCAGAATATGATATAACCTTAACTCCTGGAGTAGGCCATGCACCAAAAGTCAGTGACTGAATAAAGAGTCAAGAAGCAACTAAAATTCCCCCATTTCGGTATTATAGGCTACTTGTGTAGGGTCATAACATGCCAAGTACTTTAAGGCTAACATGCTAATGTAATTCTTTGTACAACCTACAGGTGTCACTAGACTAATGATACAAAACACACTAATTTGCATATTTCTCTACTGTGAGAACCTTAATGTTTAGCGTAAGCTTAATCGTGTCAAATTATGCCTTTTACTGGAAACTAAAAATAATAAAACTTATAAGAGTTCTAAGAGTTCAAAAATCATCGATCGTTAATCATAAAATAGACAGATATTTTGCTAGAAAATACACTGCCTGTCCAACAAAAAAAAGTCACACACACTAATATTTCATCTTGTATTGATGATGGGAGAGTCAGACCGCTGTGCAAAGTCTTCTCCAGCACATCCCAAAGATTCTCAACGGGGTTAAGGTCTGGACAGAGTCCATGGTGGCCAATCCACGTGTGAAACTCTTTCACATTTTGAGCCCAATAAATCCATTGTCATCTTGGAATACGCCCATCCCATCAGGGAAGAAAAAATCCATTGATGGAATAACCTGGTCATTCAGTACATTCAGGTAGTCAGCTGACCTCATTCTTTGGGCACAAAACGTTGTTGAACCTAGACCTGACCAACTGCAGCAAACCTAGATCATAGCACTGCCCCCACAGGCTTGTACGGTAGGCACTAGGCATCTTCTACCCTGATGCACCCATCACTCTGGAACAGGGTAAATTTGGATTCATCAGACCACATGACCTTCCATTGCTCCAAGTCCAATGTTCCCTAGCAAATTGAAACCTTTTTTCTGATTAGCTTCACTGATAAGTGGTTTAGTCCCAATCCCTTGAGTTCCCTTCACATTGTGCATATGGAAATGCGCTTACTTTCACTATTAAACATAGCCATGAGTTCTACTGTTGTTTTTTTACGATTTGATTTAACCAAACGTTTGTCATCACCAATCACAATCGTTCGAGATTTTTTCCTGACCACAATTCTTCCTCAAAGATGATGGTTCCGCACTATTCTTCCAGTTTTTAATAATGCGTTGGACAGTTCTTAACCCAATTTGAATATTTTCAGCAATCTCCTTAAATGTTTTCTTTGCTTGATGCATGATGCAATAATTTGACTCTTCTGAAACAGATTATCTTTTCCACGACCACAGGATGTGTCTTCTGACATGGTTGTTTAAGAAATGAGCAGCTACTCCTTGCATCAGTTAGGGTTAAATAACTTGTTGCCAGCTGAAACATAATCATCCATGCAGTATTTATCCAATGGGAGGCTGTTACCTATTTGCTTAGTTAAATCCAGGTGGTGACTTTTTTTCGGGGGAAGGGCAGTGTATATTACTATATCACTTATAATAATCAGCATAATCTGTTAAAAATGAACCAAAAGTCCCAAAGTCACGTGAACACGGTGTCTGCTTTCTTTTGTAATATATCTCATAGACACCAGGATTGACCCAAAAAAATCCACCACAACAATTGTGTGGTGTGTCTGTGTGTGGTACGTCTGCCATTTTAACTTAGCTATTTTGCCTTGTACTCTAATGTTAAATTAAGTTGTATTTATTTGTCACGTATACATTACTGCAGAGTAAATTCTTTTCTTCTTTTGTTCTTTGGGGGTTGGGGTCAGAGTGCAGGGTCAGCCATGATGCAGCACCCCTGGGGGTGGGGGCCTTGCTCAAGGGCTGAACGGTGGCAGTTTTTCAGTGCTAAACCTTGAAACCTGATGTTCCAGTCAACGATCCAGAGCCTTAACCACTTGAGCTACCACCGCACCATGTTTGACATATGGTTCACAATACTATAAGAAGCAATGTATGCTTCTTTGGAAGAATAACTTGATAACTTGCCTGGCTTGCAGTGCAAGACAGTGGGCAGTAAGTTGTGGTAAAGCCACTGAGGGGGCGTATGTATCAGTGTCCCAGTTTTCTGCAGCCTTTTGTGACGCACAGGTCTTTGCACAGGTCACAATATTTTGGTGGCTTCTTGGTGAGTTGGGCTTCATGCTCTAGATGTTGATAGGCCTTTTTCCACACCTGTTCACTTCTCAAGAACCAGCTGTGGGTGAATTGGTGGGGTTACTTCTTCAGGGGTTTTTCAGGGGGATGCAGTGTGGAAGGATCAAAGACTAAGTTGGCTTAAAGTCATTGAGGTGTGGATAGTGGCAGAAGTGGCACAGTGCAGGCAATGTTAGGCCACCAGTACTTGTAGTAGTTGCTGTGTCTCGTGAGTGCCATGGTGACCCATGGCCAGATAGGTATGGGTCCCTGTCAGATAATTTGTCTCAGTAGGAGGGTTGCAAAAACTTCTTTCTCACTTGGCCCTGTCTGGGTGTTCCAGTCTCTCTGTCTGAGTCCCAAGTCAGGGCCCCCCCAAATGAGACTATAGGATACACACCTCTGTAACTTCACAAGGGGCAGTCGGGTATACCTGGGGTAAGGAATCGGCCTTGGTGTGGTAGGACAGGGTGAAATCAAAGCACATGAAGAATAGAGTCCAGTGTGCTTGACAGGAGTTCAGACTCTTGGCAGTCTTCATCTACTTAAGATTCTTGTGATCAGTATAGATGGGGAATGGGTGTCAGGTCAACCAGTGTCACCACTTTGACAGTCTGGATCTGTTACCATTGTCATAATTCCACTCGGTGTTGGTCAGCTTTCTCAAGAAGAATGCCACCAAGTGGAGTTTGGGTATGTCTCCAATTTGCTGTGGGGGCCTGACTCTGATGTCTGTTTCTTCCTTTTTGTGACTGAAACGTGGCTTGATGCTTTGGACTTGAGTCCATTATCAGAACGCTCTCCTTTTAATTATTCATTTTTTAACTCTCCTAGAACTTCTGGGCGAGGTGGTGGCGTTGCAACAGTGTATAAAATTCTTTTTAAATGTTGTCAACTGTCTGGATCTTATTCTAGTTTTGAACTGCAATCATTTAGCGTTGATTCTGCTGCATCCTTGTTATGTGCTTTTATATATAGGCCTCTAAAGTACAACAAGGATTTTATTACCGAATTTTCAGAATTTTTATCTGGCATAGTTACTTTGTGATAATTTTCTTATTCTTGGAGATATAATATACATGTGTGCTGTCCTTTCAAGCCATTGGTTATTGAATATTTACAGCTGATTGGTTCCTTTAATTTTACTCTGTCTGTGACTGGAGCTACTCATAAGGATGGACATACCCTTGATCTTGTATTGTCTTTGGGCCTCTTTGTCATGAATGTTGTTGTGGATGACGTTTGTTTATCTGATCATTTACTTGTTTGTTTCGATGCTGCACTTCCTTTGTTAAATACTGTCAACAGAAGGGCTGGCCATTACTCTCTTTCTATAAACACTTCTACATCTGCTAGATTTTCAGAGGCCTTTTTAGCTTCGATGTTACCACAATTTAGAGTCTTTTAACCCTGTTAGTGTGGATGAGTATTTTAATTCATATAATTCTGTTTGCACTGACATTTTAGATGAGATTGTCGAAGGGTTGAGCGAAGATGGAAGAATTATAGGCTGCAATTCAATGAAGCCTAATATTTTATTTAAAACAATTAATAAAGTGATTTTAACTGCTCCTGTTAATTCTGTTGAGGGTGATCAAAAGATGTGTGAGGACTTTTTACAATTTTTTGTAAATAAAATTGATAATTTCTGGGCACAGATTATTCCTTGAAAAACTGATGGTTTCCATTTAAATTCCTCAAGTTCCTTTATTAGTTCTGAACCAATTTCCTTAGTACAGTTGGAACGTATCTTAAATCATACTACACCAGCGATCCTATCCCCCCTCGTTTGGTGTTAAATTTGTTTAATCTTTTAGGCACCACTATTCAATCTCTTTTCAATAGTAGTTTAATTAGTGGAGTTGTTCCAGCCTGTTTTAAACATGCAGTAGTGCAGCTCCTTTTGAAGAAGCCTAATTTAGATTGTACAGTTTTAAATAATTACTGACCAATACCCAATTTACCTTTTTTATCAAACGTTTTAGAGAAAATTGTTTTATCTCAACTACGTCCATATCTAAATGCAAACGCTGTCATAGACATGTTTCAGTCAGGCTTCATATCTTGTCATAGTACAGAAACTGCCCTTCTTAAAGTTTTTAATGATATTTTATTAGTTGATTCCGGAAAGATAATTATCCTCATTCATCTTGATCTTACAGCAGCTTTTGATACCATTGACCGTGATATTTTATTGAGCCGTTTGGAGGATGTTGATATTAAGGGAAGTTGATATTAGATTGGTTTAAATCATATTTAAAGGACCGATCATTCTCAATTTCCAGTGGTCATCTGTGCTCTTCTTTGGCTAAATTACGTTGCGGTGTGCCACAGGGTTCCATTCTTGGGCCTATCTTATTCTCATTGTATATGTGCCCTTTAGGCTGTATCTTTCGAAAATACAATATTATGTATCATCTCTACCAGATGACACTCAGTTGTATATCCCAGTCGATTCAAAAGGCTCACAATCCTTGGATGCACTTGCTCAGTGTTTAGGTGAGATCAAGGCATGGTTGAAGAGCAACTTTCTACATTTAAATCAGAATAAGACTGAGTGTGTTGTTTTTAGACCCTCTTCTGCGTCTAATAAAATCATAGGTAGATTGACTTCTATGTCGATTAGTGTGGCAGACTATGTAAAGAATCTGGGTATTGTCATGAACTTGGCTTTTGTTCTAGATAAACAGATCACCAGTGTTGTTAAGGCTGGGTTTTATCAACTTTGATTAATCTCTAAACTCTAAACCAATTCTCTCTTTTATAGACCTGGAGACTGTCATTCATGCTTTTATATATAACGTCAATTATCTCGTCTTCAATTAGTGCAGAACTCTGCAGCTAGGCTCCTGACTCACACAAGGAAAAGTGAAAGTATTACCACAATTATTATTATATTACACTGGTTGCCCATCAAATTTAGAATTGAATTTAAGGTCTTGTTAATGGTTTTTAAAGCACTGCATGGTATTGCACCAAAATATATTTCCAATCTTCTAGTACCCCATCAAAATTCAAGAAACATGAGATCTAGCCAGATGATTCTTCATGTTCCTAAAACAAGGCTAAGATCAAAGGGTGATAGGGCTTTTTCGTTGGCTACTCCATGCTTTTACCTCCACGCTTCTTCCTATGCACATTAAATCTGCTCCTTCTATAGATGCTTTTAAGTTGAGCTTGAAGTCTTATCTTTTTAGTGTGGCTTTTAATACTGGCTAGAGTGTTTAGGTTTATATTGACTTTGTGATTGTTTATTATTTTTATTGTTGTTTATTATTTGTGTTTTAATGTTGCCTAGAATGCACTTTGGTCAATGGGTGTTGTTTTAAATGTGCTATAGAAATAAAGTTTTGGATTATTTGAGGGGTTTTTTAGCAGCTGGGGACACTAACGGGAATGCCATGATGCTAAATCTTCTGATGAAGTGTAAATAAATTGAGAGATTTTGCAGGGTTTATTTAAGGTGCATGTGTAATTTGGACCCATATTGGAACTCTGCTTCACCTGCCACCATCACATGTGTGTGGGCATTAGAGGAAACTAATGAAAAAAATGAAAGAAATGTTCATCCGCATATATTCACTTAGGTTTTTATGCAGGACCTCTGGAGTTGTTGCTTTTAGCTCAGCGTGCAGATGAGCCATTAGTCTAGCAGGATCAATAACCTTTATGGTTTACAAGATCAAAATTAACTGTACTATAATACATTATGCCCTTGAAAATTAATCAATTATGCTATTCAAAAACGCTTAAGCAAACAAAAAAAGGTTGTCGGTCATGCAGAATAAGTAGACTTGGTAAAATATAATAAGATAAGATAAAAAAAACTACTGATCCCACAGTGGGGAAATTCAATTGTCACAGCAGTTCAACAGTATTTAGCCTAAAACTAGAAAGAAAGAAATTTAAAAAGACAAAAATATTGCACAATACAAACAAATAGTAAAAGAAAGTAAGATTATATAAAATTGTAAAATATAAAAATATTGCACATTTGAACATCACCGTAATGCAATGTTGTAAAGTCTGACAGCCGCTGGTATGAATGACCTGCGGTAGCGCTCCTTCCTGCACTGGGGGTGTAGCAGTCTGCTGCTGAAGGAACTACACAGGATCTCCACAGTCCCATACAGGGGGTGAGGGGTGGTGTTCATAATAGATCTCAGCTTGACTAACATCCTCCTCTCACCCACCTCCTCCACCAGAATATATATATCAATAATTTCTGTGCTATTCACTGCATTTGTGGGAGTGGCTATTAATTCATTAGTTCCATAGAAATGACAAGCTAAGCAAAATCACATATATTGCCATAGTGAATGATGGAGATGAGCCCTTACACAGGCCATAAGCAAACAGTGTAATTAAAAACTCTGTTAACAGTTGTACTGTTAACTTTTAATTGTAGCAGGGTGGGCTGATAAACCTGCTGAGAAAATTTCATCACTGTATTTGAGGCAAACAGCTTCAGGGCATTATTTTCACGCGGGGGCCGGAAGCCACCAAAACACCCCCCCTTTAAAAAAAAAAACCAATGAGCATTTCTCGAACATGAGTCACTCCCTTAGCCTGCCTATATAGCACAGTGGTAAGGACGCTATCTCCAGCCTGTGGTTGATATAGTAGCTGCACTAAGGACACAGTAGGACTATTAGGAAGGAAGCAGGTACAAAAATATAGCAGGTAAGATACTTAGCCTGGGTCCATTTTCCTTTGTCCTGGTTGCTGTATGCCTCATGCCATTTTAGACTTATGTTTTTTGCTTGATGTGGTTGAGGGTCAAGTGTTTGGGTTATTTTTATTTTAAGTTAAGCAGTTACCCTGATAATTGGCAGTGATGTAGTCTCTATATTTTGTGTATATCTGGGTTTTTACATGAATGCACAGGAAAGAGTTAATTTTGGTTATTTTTTCGCATGCTTGACTCAATAGCAGAGTAGCTACATGGAGCTACAAGCTCAGCTAATGGCTAAGGGGTTGGTATTAAAAGAGACAGATTTACAGCCTGGGATTCAACATCAAATGTATTGTGTGAATACACAACTTGCTTTCAGCAGCCTTTATTAACTAGCTACAATATTTTCCTAATATTCCACCTTATTCATGAAAGCTATGTTGGTTTCCCAAACGTTTTATGCTGAGATTTTTAGCTGGGAACCACAAGAAGATGACTACCATTTTGACTTTTTCAATGTTACATAATTCTCCTTTGGTGGTTTAAAAACGTTTGTCAGCAACCTACTACACATACAGCAGTGATATTAAGGAATTGTGAAATGTTTATGGTACAGATGAGATGATGAAACTGATTTAAACAGGAAGTGTCTTTGTTTAAATCAGATATCTAACATGCAGATTGTCCATAACCTGGATAATGAACACAATGACATTAAATTAATCTTATTCCTGCATCCCATGATTTTTGTGTCATGGACACAACTTTTTTTTAATATACAACATTATTAAACATTACCAAAAAAAAAACAATAGTGATTTCTGAAGCCATTGTGAAACACACTCCACCCAGTGTTTGGCTTTAAACTACTTCCTCTAGTTACCAGGAGGATTTCTATAGTAAAGTTCCTAGAAATGAGGTAGATAGTGTATGACTGGAGGTCTTTGTGTGTCAAAGGCAGGAAGCAGTGATTGCAGTGTTTAATAACTTTCCCCCTTTTTTTCAGAACCCCACATGACCAAAGGCTAGCTAAACTAGCGACCACTCTGCATCAATGGTAGACAAGGAGCAAATCAAACACACTGCAGCCATAGTGCTGGGTTGCTTGGAGTCAGTGTCCTCCTTCGCCTCAACCTTCAACCCTCTGTTTGGTATCGTCACCACACTGGTTGGTGCAGCGAGGAAAGGCTTGGTGGAAGATGACACCCACAAGCTGGAGAAGGACTTCCAGCAAATTCATGACAAGTTGGAGAGCATCTCTGTGCAGAACAAAAAGCTGCTGGACCAGATCCACATCGCTGAGATCAACACGAACTACGGCCAGTTGGAAAAGAACATCGAGACCCAGTACAAAGCCTTCAAGAACATGGTAGACAGCATCAGGAAGAACCCCGCGAAAAGTGATGGTTATAGAGAGGATTTCAAGAAAATCTACAGAAAACAAAAAGGTCGCCTGAATTTGAATGCATACTATGATGCCGTCATGGAAGAGCATGGTCCATTCGGGAGGCCACTACTGAAATATTACCTAGAGCAGTCCGAGAGGAACAGCAAGTTTATGGAGGCAAAATGCGCTCATCTGACCTACCTCTTCCACATCGGCCTCATAGCTCTGATGGCCTACTATGTAGTCACTGAGGATGATGAGGAGGAGTTCCAGGAAGAATGGGGCAAAAAGGTCTTCAACATTCAGACCAAGATGCAAGAAGTCCTGGCTGAGTGTAGCGAGAAGTGATGCCAAATTCTGTTTCTGAAATTTTGTTAATCCACAGCTGTCTTAGTTTCTTCTGCATGTGAGAACACTATTTTTTCTTCCTGTATTCTATCTATGCTTTTTTTTTAATTAGATTAGCACTTAAAATTCCACTCTTTTTTTTATTTTCTACCAATTATTCAACATCTTATATGGCTGTATATATCAATATCAGTATTGCTGAATATATAGTAAAGCTGTAGACATATTTGTGTATTATCAGTGTTCTTCATTTTAACAGTTTGTTGAATCTTGGACCATACTGTTTCATTGAGTTTTATTTTACTGACTATTAGCTTGGAAAAAAGGTGTGTTGTTTAATCACATTAAGCAGTCCCTGAAATATTTAAAATGCTAACAATTTAGATGAAATCATTATTAATATGGTCATTGTAAAAGTCCCAGGATGTCTATTTTAAAGACTTGTAGCTCACGCCATGCTTTTCAGGTACTCAACACAGATCAATATGCAAGTGAGCGTGTTTTGCAGCAGTAGGCTAGTGACATCTGCAGGCTTTACAAAGAATTACATTAGCATGTTATACCTGGAAATGCTTGCAATACAATCTACCCTCGTGGATGACCCTGGCTGTCATTACAAGAATTAAAAATCGTGTCTTACATAGTTTTTTCACAAACCTGAATTTTCCCTTATTATCCCTATATTATTAATTATCCCTATATCCCATATATCTGTATGTTATACATTAAAAACACACAAAGTATCTTATAATTCTCAGGCTCCTCTTTACCCAGTGACTGACGTTCTCTGGATGTCTTCCTCTATGCAGAGATGAGGTTGTGCCATGTTCTTTCTATAAAAAAAAAAAAAGAAATTTATGATGAAGATGAACGGATATTTTTAGGAGATCCTGACTGATCTCCTTTTTTGCACAGGTACAGTCATATGCACAGGTACAGTCATATGCATACTTTTTTTGCACAGGTACAGTCATATGCATACTTTTTTTGCACAGGTACAGTCATATGCAAACTGCTCTGTCCAAATTCCACATTTTATTGATTTTTGAAGTGATATGACGCAAGCCCAAATGCTATCACTAACTATGACAAACGTTTTTATGCAAATGTTAATGCTGAGTTATTTCATAGAGAGGAACTAGAAAAAGGGAATTTAAAGCTGGCAGTATGTCTAATTCAATTCAATTCAGTTCATCCAATAGGTGAGTCCAAGCTTTAACTACATTCTAAACAACCTTCACTTTGTTTTCAAAAATGCAACATGTAATATGATTTTAGGAAAACACAAAATACTATTCTCTGTGTATTAAACCACACCAGTCCCTGGCCTATTACTCAGGGCAGTGTAATGAGTCAGCATCACAAGCCTGTGCATACGCCACACACAGCATCTGCTTCCTTCCTCTCTCGGGTTACACTGTGTTCATTGGTGGATGAGTAGAGGCTGAGCAGGAAGTGGATAAAGAAGACCAAGAGAATGCACAAAAGCAGATGTAGGAGGTGCTAGCAATTGCCTTCCCCATACACCCAGGCCTCTCAGTGTTTTCCACAGCAGGCTATCCCACATTACATATTCATTTCAGTTTATTTTATTTTTAGACGTGTAGCACTTTTAACAACGGACCTGAAATCCGGATATACATTTAGATCCCTAATATGAGCAAGACTAAAACTATGAGTTGCAAAGAAAAACTCTGTAAGCCTTCTTCCTGCCATGATAAAATCTTGAGAAGAACCAGATTCATTAGGGAAGCCATGTTCTCTCTGGGAAACACTCGATAGTGCGATTATGAGTTATTGAACTTCCACAACACCTTGCTGTACAGTCTAACAGTCTAGAATGTGCTGAATGGCCTTCGGTATAAATATCAGAGTCATTCCAGTCCCTGTGTACATTTGGACTAAAACATAACGTTAGAAAGAGTGGATTAATATAAACCTGTGACATGCAGCTGCACTACTGTCAAAACTGCTATTCTGCAACAGGTTCAGTTAATATCCCTGTTAGGATGTTAAACGTGAACGATTGTATGAAAAAAACATTGAGATGACACTTGATCTGGATTGCATGTGGTTCTTCCAAATTTAGATTTAACAAACATATTGCACATAATGAGACACGGTAAGGATCTACCCACATCATTAATCTCTGAAAGATTTGTGATTGCATGAAATAGCATTCTATTCATACTTGTGGCATATCATCTGGTCTCGGCATGTTTCCTCCGAATTAATATTTAGAAAATGAAATGTAATATTTCACATAAAGCAGATATGGTTTTTTTCAGGTAACGATCATGTAATTACTTGTAAGTGACGCTTGAAAGCATTGATGTAGAAAAGGCCTGAGGCTAATTCCCACTAATTCCCATGCTACTGCTACTTCACTTTTGCCACCTGCTTAAGCCTGTCTGCTGACAAATGTAGTCGGGATCTACAGTAAAGGTACAAACAAATCAGCATGAGCTACTTTTTCATTAGGAATGATTTATTTACTTCACTGAAACTGAGCAGCAGCATGTCAGGAAATGTTTAGCCTTTCAGATCTCTTGCTAATTAGCATTTTATTAACCCACAGAATGCCAAAGAAAACACAACAAACCTGCTCGTCTAGCTTAACCTAGGCAGGGTAAATTTAAGGCGCTTTTACTTTTACTTTCAAAAATATGTTTGCTACTATTTGGTAATTCTAAAAACTCCGCTCTCACTGCAGAGAATTTTTGGGAGGTTTTCCGGAGGAAAAAACATTTCACTGGCCCAGGGCATTTGGTAATGTTGTAAACCACAAAGCAGAGAGGAAGCGTTTGAATGGGGCACAGTTCCCGGATGTTACCCATCCCTCTCTGTGAGGGTGGAGGAGATGGAACCCGTCCAAAGTGGGAGTGCCACATGCAGCGGCTACAAATACGCACCGAGCCAAGGCATCTGCAGCTCATCAGCACCACTGGACTTCACTGAAACACCACAGAGGGCACCGCTGCACTTTTCACCGTCTAACTGTAAGTGTTTGTTTTCCTCCTCTCGGCTGTTGTTGATCTTGTCCTTTTGGGGCTCTGTTGCTTTTCTTTTCCTTTTTTATTTGCTCAGCCACTTTAAAAGAGCAAAAAAAATACAGGTTTAGTGCATAGAGTGGCATACAAAAGAGCTCTTTGTACCCGTCTACAGTGTTAATGTTGATGCTAATTTTTTCTTAGCTTTGATAAGGACATGTTTTTGAATACCCGGATATGGTGCTTAAGTAAACAATGACTTGCATAACACATAGCAACCAAGGATGAGGTTTTAGGGTAACATAAAAGACCTTGTTAATGGTCAAAGTGAATAGTGTTGGTGCTGTTAAACTGTAACACTGGATTCTATAGGAAGCATTGAAAGTTAATTACGACTGGGCTGAAATAAGGTATTCTGTCAGCCAGTCAGCTTTCAGTCTGGCCCATTAGCTCTCAGCAGGCATTTAATAGGGTTAACAATCTATAATCGTCATGAATCGTGAATGACGGCAACCTCTAGAAACCCACTAAAAACAGCACCTTGTTACACACACTGGCCACAAGGGGTTCTGCTGAACCTTTATGTCTAGTCAAGCATAGCTTGTGTAAAATAAGGTAACAAACGTTTACCTTTACCTGCACTATGCAAATGACTGAAATTTGCATAATATGCAAAACAATCTGGTCCTAGGACGTTTGATTCAAAACTGTAGTGTCAAATTACTCTTACGTACCTAACCGTCGATGACAATGAAAACGTTAATAGCCTGCGAATGAATCATTCATTGCGAGACAGAGTTTACTTTAGTTAAGCTGCAACACGTGAAAGACGGAATCACACAAAACCTGAAAGGCATATTCGGGGCAGGATTCTGAGGCTTGCTAAGGAAACACCACAGCAAACAACAACAATACCATAGCAACTAACTTGTAACAACCTAACAACCACCTGGAATGTCATGGTGACCACCTAGAACACCCTAGCAACCGGCGTATGACTATGTACTTCACACTAACACTGGAATCTTGCCTCGGGGTATATCAAAGAACTAGGACTATTTATACATAGACACATAAATACAGACCTTGGATTTCTTTGGACAACGCACACAAACCCAACGTTCCTGATAACGTACTCGGCATATCCAGTTTTTATTTCTTCACTTCAGCTCGATCTTGCATTCACAACTGCACTTTATTCCAGATAAAGTCCATACTGTTTCTGCTAGCTTTAAGATTTTATATATAATATACTTCCCATAATATTTTTTAAATAAATGTGACCTTTACATGAGGCTGCATTGATTCTGCAATTGATTTGAATCACTTTCCTGAGAAATGTTGTTTTCTTGCTGTGTTCCAGAAAGAACGTTTGCCGCGTTAAAGGATTAGGACAAAACCGTTTTCATCACCTGACGTCCAATATGAGTGGTGTGGCAGAATGGCTCCTGGAGAACAGGGACAAGATCGAAAAGGGAGTGGAGATCCTAGGCCAAGGCTGTGAGATCCTGGCAGCCACTGTAGGCCAGTTCAATCCCATCCTGGAGGCAGTATTTAATGTCTCGGCTGAGCTCCTAAGCAACCCAGAGGGCAAAGAGGCTAGGTATCTTGCTGAGCAGTTTGACAAGGTCAACCAGAATTTGGAAAAGGTCCAGAGTGAGATCAAGAAAACAGAGCTGGCGATGCAGCGATCATCGTTGAACATGGAGTACTTCACTTTTTACACACAGATAATCAACCAGCATGAAATGTTCAAATATATTTTCACAGCCAAACCCAAGTTTAAGAAGTTGAAGAGAGAAGAGTTCATCATCCACTTTGAGGAATATGAAGGAGACAAGAACCTTGATTGCTTGTATGAAGGTATCGTGAAAGAGAACAAATCTGGACAGACAATGCTGGACACTATAGTGGCCACTGAGCAGCGGAGCAGGAGGGCAGTGGAGGAATTCTGTGCTAGCCTGAAGAAGGTGCTTGTGGTTGGGATCATTTCACTGATGGGCTACGCTGCACTAAAGGAAGACACCGTGGAAGAGGAATTGGCGAAGAAATGGCTCGCACGCATGGAGGACGTGGAGATGCGCATGAAGGCGGCAGTGGATGAATGTGTGAACAACTTCTCTGAGCAAGCCAAGATTGATATAGATGAGAAAGTCAAGGAGAAGCAGAGCAGTGTCGACCCTGAGTTTACTAAATTCATACTGGATGCTCTTGTGGAGAAGTATTACTGGGTCTCCTGGTCAGTCCGGGTGTTTAAAGATGATGAAACCAAACTTCTGAAGCTTCTGTTTGGCAAACAGCGCCATATAAATGGTGGAAGTGACAATTATTTTGAACATTTCTGCAATAATAAAATAAGGATTGTGGTGTCTTTCACTGCAGACCCTAAACCACTCAACAAGAACCAGATAAAGGATCAAATAGAGAATGAGAAAGGTGGCGTGGAGGCTGTGGCTGAGTCCCTGAGCAAGAGTTTTCCCAACTGCTTTGTCCATACCATCAGTCGCTCTAAGAAAGTGGAGGAAGCCAATAATTTCAATCCTGATGACTTTTATTATATTTCTCACAAAAAAGCCCACATTTGTATCCACTCAGAATAATGGAATGTAGATCAGACAAAATATATTGCTGCCAATCAGAGTCTTCACTATGTGCTCACTGTGGAATCTTAAGGCTTCTATTCAACAATGGACTGTATATTTTTTTGCAAAAGATCTATGATTATTGTTGTTGTTGATGTTGATGTTCATGATGATGATGTTAAAGCACTTAATTATAGAATCCAGACAGATTTTGACTGAGATTCGAAGAACAAAGGCTATTAAGAAGGAAAAATGGACTGAAAAGAAGTTTGATATTGTTTTATTTTTATTTTTTTTAAATCAGCATATTAATCCTTCTGTACTAATTATCATCAGTAACTCTTCCCATTTCTACCATACTCATTAATGAATAATCAATAAATAAAGTTACATTACTTGACTTTAGAATATTTTTTTTCTCCAAATTCAACATATTACTTACTAATTTAACCCAAGTTCTCTCATACCATAACGTAGCAAGTTTACATCATAATGAAACCTGCACATACAACTGCTCAATGTATCTTATCCCTCCTCACTACTAGGACCTGAGTGAGATAGAGAGGGCTCTATTACATCCACTATATGCTAGATAGAAATTAATCAGCACCCAGAACTTATCCAAACCCACTGAGGAGTGAGCTTGTGAACCTTCTGAGGGCTGCAGCTTTGTGTTGTTGTACGCAGCACAATTCACCCAGAGCAATGACGAGAGGTTTTTCCTTTGTAAGAACCAGCACTATGGGTTTAAAAGAAGCCTTTGAGAGCACCTGGCAGCCTGCCTGAATTACCATTTGAGGGTGAAGTTTCCAGTCGTGCTCGTATATCACTTTTCATGCTGACATGGTGCATAAATGAGCAGATCTAAATAAGATCAGACACCGATCCTCACATTTCTAAGAGCCCCAAATGAATTCCCTCAAAACCAGTAGAAAGCTGAAAGGGAGTCTTCTCATACTTGTAGGCGGTGAACATACATGAACATACATGTCTGGAATGAGACAGTGTTCTGTGTATGCGCATTATGAACCTTTATTAGGTGTTTGTTGACGAACTCTAATTCCAGAATGAAATGAAATAGAGACCCCTCTGTTTTCATTTAGTAAGATTTCTCCCTCCAAAACCTGAGCTGACTCCCTCTGAGCCACTGATATTACAGTTTCACTGAAAACAGGGATTATCGACTACGTATTGTAGTTTCAGGGTGAGGGCCCTTCCGTCTTCGCTCATTAGTTGTGCTGCAGCACTTTCAAGTGGCGGAAGGCGGAACTGCAGCTCACGCAAAGGTTTGTTTTTATTAACGTTTAAATTTGTATTTATTTATTTTAATTATTTACTTTTCTTCTACATCATCCTACATCCTTGATTCTTGGCCTGGATGCATCAAAGATCAATTTATTATCGACCTGAAGTACAGTTTTCATCGTCATAACGTACACTTCCATGCATCTCCTCAAACAAATCTGCAGCTAGCTTTTTCTCCACCAAAATTTTCAATCTGAAAAAATAGTGATGCTGTCCAACCTGTAGATGGCGTCATAAGCACACTAACTTCACACGGTAATCACTCACAGGGAAAATCTGCTTATTTCTTACGTCATTACTTCATGATTCACGAAGATTTGAGTCAGACAGCCAGTGTAACACTTTATTTATTTGTTAGTCATTACATTTTATTAAGCTTTACACGTCATTATATGACATGCTGTTAAATTTACTTCAGTGGTTAATTGTAGGTAGATTCACTTTACTTTTCACTTTATTGTTATTATTTTCTGAATGCAGTACAGTCTAATTATGATCAAAGTTTAAGAGATAAGGATAAAGAGACAGGATTAACAGATTAATCTGAAGGAGATTGTTATATATGTGCATATGTCTTCATTAGCCATTATGGATATCAAAGAATGATTGCATCGTTTTTTGCAAATGTTTGATTAGAATTTGGAGCAAAGCTACTTATTAAACTTGATGACCGTTTGAATGAGGTCAATGCCTGGAAAGTCCATGGCTATGATCCCGAAACACAGCGCAGATCCTTCAGCATGCAGCATTTGCAGGTAATCGTACAGCCAAGGGTCGATCTTTTCTGCCACTCTTTTCGGGGTTAAAAACATGCCTTCAAACGTGCCGATGCCCGTGCCACTGGAATAGGTGAGGATGACAGATTTTCTTCCACACTCCTTCATGGCTAGATTGAGGTTCTGAAGGGTTATTTTCTCCTTGTCCTTAATGTGAGTGACCTTGTAGTCCCCCTTTTTGTCGGTTTCCATCAGAGGCACGCCGAGCAAAAAGCTGTCTTCCTGTATAAACACGATCTTTCCTCTTACTTCATCCAGCCGTGGTAGTGTAGATTTCACCCAGATGTTGCTATCACCCTGGATCAGCGTTTCAACCAATCCTTGTACTTTACTCTTATCAAACAAATCGGGTTTAATGCGTACAAGAACCGTCTCGCTTGGAAACTCTGCAAGGAACGCCTTGAGCGTGGTGAGAGCCTTGATGAATGTTGAGTGCTCATAGACGATCCCGTGCATGAGGTACAGCGTGTTTTCATAAGCGTACACTCGGAGGTCCAGGTAGCGGATCCCTGCCTTCAGCTGGTCCTCCAGGATCCAGGCCTGGCACTCAGCTGCTGGTCCTCCATGAAGTGCCATGGTATCATGCGTTCCAGGAATGGTGATATCAGACAGCAGCGTGTTACCATCCAGCTCCTTCATCCAGCCGATATTGTAGGACTCCGGAAGGACGAGCTGCGGCTCATCGTTAAACGCCGAACTTTCGGTTTTTCCAGATAGCACCCTGGAGAAACAATAGAATCGATGTGTGTTTGAAAAGTTTATGTTTTTCGCCATGGAGGGATCTAATGTACAGGATTTCTCCCTGAGCTGTGTGATCATTGCGCAGTCCTGCATTTGCCTCGGTACGACTTATCATTAACGATAACTGCTATGTCAATACACACGATTATGATAAGGCACACTAATGTGTTCTTCTTAAACAAACGATGAAGTGAATTAACAATGTAGAAATGTTTTGAGATAAATGAACAACTGGCATAAAAAGGGGAATTAAATTTATCTGGAAATAAAACAGTCCACGTGGCACGCGCTGCATGTGTTATACTTACAGAATAAGTAGTGAGACGCAGAGGATCGGGTCGGCGTTCGTTTTCTTCATCTTTCCTAAAATGAATCATTAAAATCGTTATTTTATATTTATACAACAGCATGTTTACTTCGAAACTAAACATATCTTTCAGATGTAAACGGGATCACAACTAATTCATTGCCAATAGACTAAAAAACAGCATTAATTAATAAGAGACTCTTAAGTGTCGCGATTTTAAAATGTGTTACGATGAACTTTATACCTAAACTATCTCTGGATTAATTCCTGCCAAGTCAAAACACTTTGAAACGCTATCTCCAGGTTGTTCATATCTTTTGTTTATGTTGTTGTAGAAATGAATTTAGGCACTACAGAAAATGTAAAAGCACTCAACTACTCACACGATGAGGTGAACCGGTCAGGCTGAGAAGGTGAAGCTGAATGTGTGTGCTGTTAGATTTCACACCCTTTTAACAAGAAGACATTGGGTGTGTACTCAGTACTTTTAGTCTATCATTTATCATGCTTTTATATTTGAAGTTTTTTAGATTGCAGAGAGGGCGAGTCTCGATAAAGGCCATGGTTTCACTCTGTACATTGAATGGTGCTCTTTTGCAATCAGTCTACTTTAATCTGCTTTGCCCACTTCTGCCTGTCAGATTCTCCATTTTTTTTATCGTCAATTATTTACTTTTTCGTCACCTAAGGTTTCACAGAGGATTATATGTGTGAAACCGTGTTGATCTGGACAATTTATCGTCTTCCTTCTGCTCTAACAAGATGAGAAATGTAGCTAAATTAGGTTTATAGCTATCAGAAACAAACTAATGTTAGCTAGGCTAGCTGTTTTAAATCAAGGAGGAAAATACAGCAGGCTGAACCTCATTGGCGGTTTTCGACGGTCCGTGAAACTCAGGACGTTAAGAATCTTTGTCAAAAAAAATTTAGCAGTTAATGATTTGTCAAAAAAAAGTAGATCGAAGTCCAACAACCAGCAACAATCATAATGTTACATTAAATAGTAAAAACATAGCATGTGATGAAGGCTATGGTTGTGTAATTTGAGTTTTATTTGCATTACAATAAACTGTTTACATTCAAGGGCAGTATGGTAATGTAGTGCTTAGCAATGCTGCCTTTGTAGCAGGTTCTCCGAGTGTCTGTGTGGGTTTCTCTTGGGGTCTCGGGTTCCCTCACAGCCTCTAAACACATTCCAGTAGGCCAAGTGGCTATGATGAATTACTTCCTAGGTGTGAATGCGTGTGCACGTGGAGCTGGAATAGTTAAAATTGGAAGATAAATGTTCGTTTTTCTGCACTAGGTCCCTAATTACACATAATGTGATGCAAATGTATGATACTGACCACATTAATTGCTTTGAACATAAAGTTTTCCTCATAACTAATCTCTTCTACTTCACACTGTAATCTTACTGTTCCCCTTCCCTCCCTTTCATTCACACACACACACACAAAGAGGCAATAATGGAGCTACTAAATCTGAAGTTAGCGATGAAGGAATTTTTTATTTATTTTATTATAATCTTTTTCGACAGTGTAAATAATTGAAAGAACGCGACGGCATGCGCCGTGCCGATAGGGGGCGCTCTGGTATTGACACTCGTTAAACGCAACCGTCTCTCACTCCTTTTCCGATTCCTGTCGGTTTGGTGATGTAATGAAGTAAAAGAGGAGTAAAAAAATGGCGGAGAATAGTGGCACAGATCCTGCCGTGGACAGGAATGCCGAGGAAAACGCTGCCACCAGCGGGACCATTATCATGGTCACTGTCAAAACACCTAAGGATAAGGAGGAAATAGCGATCTCGGAAGACGCGTCTGTTGCACAGGTACGTTGGAGTCCAGCCGAAATTGGTCAGCGTTATTTCTCGGCTTCTCCGCCGTGAATGGCCGCTTTAGCCGTGACGCTAGTTAGCTCGAATAGCTAGCTGGTTTACGACGACAATAAATTGAGGACGGCTTTTTTGGTGGGGAAAGTACAGACCTAATCATCCCTACATTCACGCCGATATGTGTCTATTGTTATTTAAAACATCCCCATATACATCACAGCGCCCAGAAAAGTTTACTATTGTCAACGTAATGTTGATTAAAATAATCATAAATTTAGGATGACGCTGTGAGTTTAGCTCGAATCGTTACCGGCTATGGCGGTGGCCAACGGGAAGGTTCTTCGGTCGTATCCTAAATGGCTTCCGATTAGACACATAGTGCACTAGCTAGGCTGTAGTGCGCCGTATGTTACAGCACGAGTAGTGCACTTCCATCTAGGGAACAGGGAGCGGTTTGGGATTGAACCGTGATTACTAGCAACATAGATAGACTCACGTTTTTAAGGTTTATAATAATTATTAAGCATATCTATATATATTAATATTTTTAGATTTGTTTATAGAGGTCACAGGAATTTTGCACATCTTTCTGTTTGTGTTTAGTGAAAGTGGGTTGTGATCTTGTTGTGTATCTTTAAATAGCTAACTAAGCTAAATGACTAGTTAGCATTAGCTGGCTTGGAGAATGTTCTAGCTTTTAGGGTTCCGGCAGATTTATTTATTTATTTTTTTATTCTTGGATGTTTTTAAAATTATATTTTCATTGAAAGAACAGACGTGGGTTAGAATTAAAATGCTTCTGTTTCGGCGATATTAATGTTTTCCCACTAGAAACATGAAATTTATATATTTTAGATTTAAATGTTGGAAATGAGCCTCACGAGCTTGTGGACCGAGCGATCTAAACAATCAACGGTTTGATAATCATGCTATAATATCACGGTTTTAATAATATTGTTAATAGATCATCAGATTTTCATTATTTGGTGGCAGAAGTTTCTGGAATGTTTTCAAGCAGTAGTTCAGGGGATTTGGGATTAAGCAATATACACAGCCATAGTCTCATTTTTTTTTTTTTTTTCCAGCTGAGTGTAAAAGAAGGCGTTTCTATTGAATTCTCGAATCTGATTGGTCAGCAGGTGTTTTCTAGTAGCTCTGACAAAAGTGAGCTACAAAATCACAGGTTTATATTACTGTGCAGTTTCCATAGTAACAGCTCATTCACAAGGACTTGTACAGGATCGAAACCTGATAGTAATTGGATAAATCGTTGATGTGGTGATGCTTTCTTCAAGGAGACATGTATCTAAGAGGCACATGGAAGGAGTCTCCAGTGTCAGGGATTTGTAAAGAGGTAAAGCTGAAAGTTCAGAAAAGATTTGTGAACTTTGTAAGATGACATGTTTTATTTTGGCTTGCATCAGGAGAGAGAGAGAGAGAAACGTATAGAGGCTGAGAACTGTTTATTCACCGATCAGGCGTAACATTATGACCACCTGCCTAAAATTGTGTTGATGCCCCTTTTACTGCCAAAACAGCCCTGACCCATCCTGCACTATGTATTCTGACACCTTTCTATCAGACCAGCATTAACTTCTTCAGCAATTTGAGCAACAGTAGCTCGTCTGTTGGATCAGACCACACGGGCCATCGTTGAGCTTTGGCTGCCCGTGACCCTGTCGCCGGTTCACCACTGTTCCTTCCTTGGACCACTTTTGATAGACACTGACCACTGCAGACCGGGAACACCCCACAAGAGCTGCAGTTTTGGAGATGCTCTGATCCAGTGGTCTATCCGCCATCACAATTTGGTCCTTCGTCAAACTCGCTCAAATCCTTACGCTTGTCCATTTTTCCTGCTTCTAACACATCAACTTTGAGGACAAAATGTTCACCTGCTGCCTAATATATCCCACCCACTAACAGGTGCCATGATGAGGAGATCATCAGGGTTGTTCACTTCACCTCTCAGTGCTGAGAGTGTTATAACTGATCGGTGTAGGTGCTATAACAGGAACACGTTTCCTGGATATTCCACAGCATTACATGGATAAAAATATGATGTGTAGCTCATAAGAGAATGTAATGGTATAAGAGGAATAAAACCTGTCAGGATAATTTTTAGGTTGCTTTATAATGAGTTATTGTTACTTTCGTGAAGTAAATTTTTTCCCTCCATAAATAACATCCTAGCACATTTTATTCTGCATATGAAGAATAATGGGCAAATATTGGTCACATAGTTAGAACAAAAACGTCAGGAAGAATGGTCAGGGTTCGTCAGACTTCATTACATAATCGTCTGTTATCTGAGCTTGAGGAGTTGATGGATATTTAATGGAAGATTCCAGACACGTTTCTGAATGCTCGTGTTGAGTCGTCTGAGCAGAAGGTGTCGAGGCTGACTCTCGGTTAATTCACTAGCAATCAATCACCGTTTAATCCTTAAGCCTGGATAGTTCTTAATCCAAGGCTCTAGTCATTAACAAACTATGAAATATTTATTATATACTTCATTCTATTTATTTTATGTAATATATATCCACCTTTAGGGATGTCCTTATTGACTAACAGGATGTGACTCAGCTGAATTTATTTATTTATTTATTTATTTAAATTTGATAAATGGTTGTATTTTTTTAAAATGTATTTTAGCTCAATAGTTCTTTTCACTGTACTTTTACTCGGTTTGTGAAGAACTGTCCTCTACAGTGTGGAAGCCTGAGCTCTTTCTAACCCAAACAGAGAATCTTCACGTCATTGTTGTGCAAAGAAGGTCACGGAAACGTTCGTACAGACTGATAAAATACTAGGCCTATTGTTAAACAGTTCTGTACGTTGACTGTTTTGTACAAGGCCTCGTTTTGGTCTGGGATAAAAAGCGTAGTGTGAGATTTGTAATCTCAACGTTAACTAATGTTAATTCTTTCCTCATCAACAGTTCAAAGAAGAAATCTCTAAAAGGTTCAAAGCAAAGCAGGACCAGTTAGTCTTGATCTTCGCTGGCAAAATCCTGAAAGACGGCGACACACTCACTCAACACGGCATAAAGGATGGCCTCACCGTTCACCTCGTCATCAAAACTGCACAAAAGTAAGATGCCAATAATGTGCTCGTTCATTATCCTGAGCCACTCTGTATCTAATGTGTGAGGCGGCGCTGCCCTTTCGTGCTCTTATAGCTGTAAATGCCTCGTGATGGATGGATGAGCGGGGAAGATGTGCATGTTCTCTGACTCCCATTAACATAATTTATGATCGTGATCTCGCTGCAGGGCAACAGGCGGAGGATCCACGGCCGCTTCGTCCAGCTCTGGTGCGTCGCAGGTCAGCAGCGGCACTGCAGCCACATCAAACACCAGTCCAGCTGGCAACCTGGGCACGTCACAGGGCAGCGGGCCATCGCCAGCGCCCTCGCAGCCAGCCAACATACTCTGTGAGTACAAGCTGGGTGCTGCATATTTGAAGGTTCTGAGAGCTTGTGTCTCACAGCCGCAGAGTGATTACACAGTTCTCAGAAATTCACAAAGTGAAAATGAAAAGAGAAATCTGTCTGGGGAATTTTTTTATTTTGAATAATGGGTGTTTCCTGGAAAAGAAAACCACAAAGGTTAATAGAAAATGTTACAAAGGTTAACATAAATCACTGCAGTGTTTTTGCAATGTTTTTCTTGTCTCTGAATAAAAGTGACTAAATATATTTTAGTAACTGTAATATTTTAATAGAACTGAACTGAGGGCATGAAGCCTTTATTATCGCCACATGTACATTACAGCACAGTGGAATTCTTTTGTTCACATATCCCAGCTGAGGAAGTTAGGGTCAGAGCGCAGGGGCAGATATGATGCAGTGCCCCTGGAGCAGAGAGGGTTAAAGGCCTTGCTCAATTGCCCAATGGTGGAGCTTGGTGGTGCTGGGGGCTTAAAACCTGCTCCACATTAATGTTTATTTTTGATGATTTTTCATATCTATTTATTACAAAATATATTTTTTTAAATGCATCCATTGACATTTACAAAGATTCCTGAACATACATATTATTATTATTGTTTTTTTTATTATTATTATTATTGTAAGTATTATTATACTAATTTATAATTTGAAAAATTTTAATTTATAAGAGAGTTCACAAATTGGAAAACAGGAGACATTCTGCATTTTTAAGAGCATTTAAAAAACATAATTAAGAACAGAGGAAAAAAAGCTATTAAAATTGATCTCGGTATCAGGATTATGTGACCATTGGATCATTAACATAAAAGTGCGAGTGTAATTGCCCCCAAAATTCATTTTAAATCTTTCATTAGTTCTGAGACACATTTCGGGGAGATATGAGAGTAAGGGTATCTCAACCCAAACCTTTGCATGTACGAGACACCTAAATCAGCCCAGTGTAAACAAGGTGCTAACAGAATATAGATAGTAAATCATAGTAGATCACTCACACGGTGCGTGTTTGTCCCCATTTTTTCAGCTGGCTTCGGTGATCTGTCCAGTCTGGCCAATCTGGGCATGGGCTCGGCCAACTTCATGGAGCTTCAGCAGCAGATGCAGCGGCAGCTCATGTCCAACCCTGAGATGCTCTCGCAGATCATGGAGAACCCACTGGTCCAGAACATGATGTCCAACCCCGACCTAATGAGGCAGATGATCATGGCCAATCCGCAGATGCAGCAGCTGATGGAGCGAAACCCCGAGATTTCACACATGCTCAATAACCCTGAGCTGATGAGACAGGTGAGTGGAGCAGGAAGAGCAGGTGTGTTTTCTTCACATGCAGTTTGTAATTCTGTTGCACCACATGCAACCATGTTAACTAGAAAATAAGAGATCTCTCTTTATGTTTAGTATAGTTGAAATATTTACTATTAAAAGGCAATCACTGATGTAATGGTGGTGTAAACCCATATAAGTTATGGCATAACACTATTACGATTTAACTGCAGAGGCTAACTGACATCTTACATGTAAATAAATCTGTAACATGGCAGCTGCATATTATTAAACCATGAATATTTTTTTCTCTTCGAATTCATAAATATTCACACTGAATAATCCTTGAAGAAAGAAGTTTTGTTTATAAACTGTGAATCATTTTGTCTTTATTTAGACAATGGAGTTGGCGAGGAACCCTGCAATGATGCAAGAGATGATGCGTAACCAGGACCGGGCGCTTAGCAACCTAGAAAGCATCCCTGGGGGATACAACGCTCTCCGGAGGATGTACACAGACATCCAGGAGCCCATGTTTAGCGCTGCACGCGAGCAGGTCTAGAAAACATTTTGAGAGTAAAGAAGGTTATTTTGGGGGGGGGAGGGGGTGTAAGCCAAAATTCTGTTTGGTAATTTGTAAAACCAATAGCAGCTTGATTAGCTTGGGCAAATGCTTTTGCTCTTTATTTATCTGGAGAATAAAGATTACTCATGTCACGTTTTTTTCCCCCTATTTGTGCAGTTTGGAAACAATCCCTTCTCAGCCTTAGGTGGGAACGCAGACAGCTCGGGAGGCCAGCCCTCCAGGACAGAGAACCGAGAGCCACTGCCAAATCCATGGGGACCGCCTGAGACCAGCTCTTCTGGGACTGCCACCTCCAGCACCTCTACCACAAGCTCCACCACCACCACCACCACCCCCAGCGTCTCTAACCCCCTGGGTATCAACTCTGCCAGCTTGGGCTCCGGTACCACCTTCACTAACGCCTCTTTTCTGTTGTGTTTTTATAATATCTGATTAGAATATATACTGAGCTCTGTTTTATAGTTTTAATATAATCATTATTGTAGAAGTGTTTTTCTAAATCAGTAGAACATTGATCAATAGATCATACGTAAGAAAAGCAGACTGTTTAATATTCGATTCTTTTGTTCAGGAATATTTAACAGCCCTGGCATGCAGAGCCTGATGCAGCAGATCTCGGAGAATCCTCAGCTGATGCAGAACATGCTCTCTGCTCCTTACATGCGCAGCATGATGCAGTCTCTGGCGCAGAACCCTGACGTCGCCTCACAGGTCAGATGTCATCACTAGGCAAAAAAAAAGTGGAACGAAATTATCCTGGTTTTGTTCCTGTAGTTTTCATCCAGTGTGGTGTTCTAGGTATTCCCCTCTGATCTGTTCCCTGCTTCTTCCAGGTGTTGATGAACAACCCTCTTTTTGCTGGAAACCCCCAGCTGCAGGAGCAGATGAGACATCAGTTGCCAGTATTTCTACAGCAGGTAGGTCCTGTAGACACATGTATACAAGTTCTTCTGGTTATACTTGTGGTGTAAATGCTACTAATGACGTATTTTGAATGTTCGGTCAGAAATGAATTTTAAACCCAATGTGTTTATTTCATAGGCTGAAAATAAAGAATGATCGCATAACATTTTGAAGGCTATATTTTGGCAAAAAGTCAGCAATATACTTTGAATTCACAATTTTTTTTAGATGCAGAATCCTGAAGCCCTCTCTGTGATGACAAACCCACGGGCAATGCAGGCTCTGATGCAGATCCAGCAAGGCCTGCAGACCCTCCAGACTGAAGCTCCTGGACTCATGCCCAGGTATTCAGAAGCTGAGCGAAATTAGATTAGTACTAAGAAATTCCCAGACAAATCACTTGTATTATTTAACTGTTTCTAGACCGGAGAGTGAGTGTATAAGCTGAGAGAAGCGATGTATGAACTGTTTGTCATGTTACTTTCCTCCCGTGTAGTCTGATTACCGGAGGCGCTCCTGGCGGGCTCCCCACAGGGGTTAACGTGAGTTCTTCTGAGAGTGCTCCACCACCCACTTCTGGGCAGAGCACCACCCCTGCTGCTGGAACCAACTCCTCCCAACAGCAGCTCATGCAACAGATGTTACAGATGTTTGCCGGCGGAAGCGCATCGGTACATTCATCATTGATTTGAACCTCTGACGGATTACGAGAGTGAAATCTTGAAATAAAAAGGGTTAGGTTGGAAAGTGTGGGTCTTTCACGAATTCTACAATGTGAGCAGCCACATCAGACCTTGACACAACTTGACCACGTGCTGAGTGAAAGCATCAGCTATAAATGCTTTTTTTTTCATTTTGTGAGAAACATAATGGTTTAATTATTTATTTACTTAATCACCAGGCAGCCACCTTTTTCAAGTACAAGATGTAAGTGAACAAAATAGTAGCAGTAAGTAGTATGCCTTGTACTATGCTTTATCCCCAGAGTATTTTGAATACAGCGTTAATGCGGTCAAGCTGATTGTTGTGTTTTTTGCATAGCGTTCATCTGATCCTTCCTTTCATTTTGCGTTATGCTGTAAATATGCAAACACGTTTTATTGTTCTTATTCCGTCTCTCATCTCACAGACTCAGACTCCGGAGGTGCGTTTCCAGCAGCAGCTGGAGCAACTGAGCGCAATGGGCTTCATCAACAGAGAGGCCAACCTGCAGGCTCTAATCGCCACAGGGGGAGACATCAACGCCGCCATCGAAAGACTGCTCGGCTCGCAGCCATCTTAATCCCCGCACCACCTAATCACAACCAGAGACAAGTCACGGTCACGAACACAGTCCCTCATCACCTAATATCTGACAAATAGACTGAATTCCAGTTGCTTCTTCCTTTAACACGGTTGATCTGTGAATCTTAGGAAATCGGGGTTCTAAAATTAATTCCCTCAAAAAAAAAAAAAAAAAAAAAAAAAAAATCACAATGGAATGACATCAGGCTAACCCCTAGTTCATTTCTGACTGCGTCCATTAATAAATACAACAGGGCAATGCTGTGAACCAAGTGTAGGTTATCATTCCTTTTAATTGACACATACTCACACGAGGCACTACTTCTTCCTGGTTTTTTAGGGAGTAAAAAATACATAATGGTGATCTCCCAAGTCAGAAGAACTCTGTCTTTCACGAGGATGGTCAGTTTCTCAAATCTTAATTTTTTTCCTCTCTCTCTCTCTCACTCTCGATCTCTCTTTCTCTCCCTCTTTCTGTCTGTCTTAAATCATACCCAACTCAACCAGTATTTATTGCAAACACCTAGAGATTACCTTTTACTCCTTTATCAGCGCTCCAGGATTCACAAAGCTTCTCGTTTTGACCTTAATTGAAATTTATTAGAGGAAGAGTCCTTGTCTGAGCATTAATAACAGCCTCACGCAGACGATCGCTTACTCTTCAGCTGTTTAGAGGGGAATTAATACTTTTTTTTTTTTTCTTTTTGGAAAGATGTGAGATATCCAGTCATCTCTTTTTGCCTTTTAGGAAACAGTCTGATTGATTTAAAAACAAAAAACAAAAAAAAAAACAATTAAGCTTGTGGTTTTGGGGTAAGGTTGTAACAAGGCATCAATAAAAAAAATATTTCTCAGCTTACAAGCAGCGCTGAAAGCAGACACCATTTGTTTTGACCATATCTTTATGCTTTGAAATAGTACTCTAGTGTGTGGACAAAAAGACCCGCATTGTGTGCTGGATACATCATCTTCCAGTTGATGTAGTGAAGCTTGGTAACAGCATGAACGTGATGCTTTCCTGTGCACCGGTCTCAGTGCTAATCATCATGAGTCTAATGGAACTAACAGTTGCGTTTTTTGATGTGAATTAAAATGTGTTCAACTTTGCTTTATTTTTATTTTATTTTTTTTTTGCTGCACGTTCATAATCCACTCTTCGTTTTATTTCATTAATTACATTGCAATAATCTGAACTCATCCTTGAGTTGGTATGTTTCTTTAAAAAAAACAGCAAGTTGGCACAAATTTGACTGACAAGGGAATTTTTAAAGAGATTTTTGTGGGAATAGTAGTTGTGGTTGATGAGGTGAGTGGAACATTATTACAGGAAATATATATATTTATTAGGTTTTGCTTTCAAAATGCTGGGAAACAAGTTGTTGTTAGCTAACACTAGCGATATGAAATTTTTATATACACTGAGTAGTTGTAACATCAAAAACACAGAAGGATGAAGTGAATATTGTTGATTGACTAGTTGTCAGGGGTGGGATATATTAGGCAGCAAGTGAAAAGTCTGTCCATGATGATGATGATGATTGGTTGAATACAAGAAAAATGAGCAAGCTTAAGGATCTGGGCAGCATTGCTGAGAGCTAAATTGTGATGGCTAGACAACTGGGTCAGAGCTTCTTTAAAAAAAAATAAATAAATAAATAAAAAATTTAGCAGGTCTTGAGAGGTGTTCCAGGTAGTATCTATCAAAAGTGGACCAAGAAAGGACATCCGATGAACCAGAGACAGGGTCATGGCCACCCCAAGGCTCAATGATGTGCATGAGGCGTGAAGGCTAGTCCGTCTGGTCCGATCTCACAGAAGAGTTGCTGCATCACAAATTACTGAAAAAGTGAACACACAGTCCATATAAGCTTGCTAAGTATGAGGCTGCAAAGCAGTCAGAGTGCCCGTGCTGACCTCTGTCCACTGCTGAAAGCTCTTACAATAAGCATATGAGCATTAGAACTGGACCATGAAGAAAAAGGTTGCTTGGATTGATGAATCATTGTCCGGTGTGTGTGTGTTACTTACCTGGGGACAAAATCATGCCGGTGTGATGACCTGGGCAGTGTTCTGCTGGGAAACCTCGGGTCATGGCTTTGATGTGGATGTTACTTCAACATGTACCACCTACCTGGGTGGTTCAAGTGGTTAAAGCTCTGGGTCGCTGATCTTAGGATCAGGGTTCAAGCCTCAGCACCACCAAGCTCCACTGTAGGGCAATTGAGCAAGGCTCCTAACTCTCCCTGATCCAGGGGCACTGTATCATAGCTGCCCCTGTGCTCTGATGTATGTGTTATGTAATAAAGGCTTCTTGCCCTAAGTTCGCCCCTTCATGGCATTGGGATTCTCTAACAGCAGTGCCCTCTTTCAGCAGCTCTCTGACTCACTGTAGAACTTGTTCAGGAATGGTCAGAGGAACATGATTGTGCCCCCAAATCCCTCAGATTTCAATCTGCTTAAGTATTCAAAGGATGTACTAGTCAAACAAACCTGATCCCCGGAGGCACCACCTCCAAAATTTCTTACAAGGACTTGAAGGATGTGTTGCATCAGATACCACAACACACCTGTAGAGGTCTTGGTGAGTCCATGCCATGACGTCTCAGCTGTTTTGATGGCACAAGGGCAAGAAGCACAATATTAGGCACGTGGTTTTAATGTTACAGCTGATCAATGTGTGGATATATATTTAGTATAGAGGTGGCTGGGTATGATCATAGATGAGAGGTTAACATATCTTATATGTAGCAGTAGCTTGACTGAAATGATTAGGACTAAGTAGTTTGTTATATAACAATTACACAGACATTTAAAGTCAGGTCGACAGCCACGTTCATGATTTCCTCTGAATAACTTTTGGTTAAACCAAAAAACACTTCTGATGTCTTCTCTTTCTAATTTCTTTTTCTCATCCAATGGTAATGTTTGGAAGCAAAATGGTGACAGTAATTAATCAAACTCATTCGTATATCACAAGCACCTTCTCGGACACTGCTGCTGATGTACTATGGATTCGTTTGAAACACATCAGTCCAAATGAAGTCCACATCTAGGGGCTGTGTCACTGTGTGTGATCGCCTGGCAGCACTGTCTCTAATAGACTTCATGAATATACAGTCTGGGTTAGAAAGAAATCAGCCCCAGCCTGTCTTCTAGCCCCTGTATTCCATTCTGTCTTTTTTTTTGTACGAGTGTTGGTTGTACTGTTGTGCTTAATTCCACAAAAATCCAAACTTTAAAACATTTAACAGGTGTCCAGTGCACTCTCATGTTTCTGAACATTTATCGTAAGCTTCGTATGTGATCGATAGACATCTCTAGTAGCTATAACTATCACAGCGGTATCTCAAGTACGATTTCATTGTTTAAAAATGGAAATTTATTGGCCGTTTCACTAATACAAAATAAAACGACTGCATGATATTTTTGCTTGATGCATGCTGGGTTCTGTAGTAACTAAACACTCTGCTTAAGAATATTACATAACAGAATGAACAGCAGAAAACGGGTTAAAAATAAGTGTTGTTTTGCTCAGTTCTTGTAAAACACAATGAATATCTTTCTGTAAATGAGTCCCTGTTGGACAGATTCAACATCAACAGCAGCCTTGATCTAAATCCTGCATGGTTTGGTTAATTTTCCCTGAATTATGCTGAATTGCTTCTCAATGAAATCTTAAATGAAGATTTAATTTCCAAAGCTGTTGAGGTTAGTTACTGCCAGTATGTATGAAACTTGTTCATTCATCAAACGTTAACACATTTTAATGTTCTCATGCTTATGGTTTATATCATGTCCACTTTTCCATGGTTGCCCAAAGTGGAAGATTTCACCCTGGATAAGACACCAGACCATTAGAGGGAAGCACGATCATAGACACACATTTATACACTATATTGACAAAAGTTTTGGGACGTCTGCCTTTACATGCACATGAATGTAATATGGAGTTGTCCCACCCTTTGCAGCTATAACAACTTTAACTCTTCTGGGAAGGCTTTCCACAAGGTTTAGATTTGTTTATGGGAATATTTGACCATTCCTCTAGAGCAGGGGTGTCAAACCGTATCCACAAAGGGCCAGTGTGGGTGCAGGTTTTCATTCCAACCAAGCAGAAGCCACACCTGAGTCTACTGAAAGCCAAGATCAGTTGATTAAACAGGTGGAATCAGGTGTGGCTTCTGCTCGGTTGGGATGATAACCTGCACCCACACCGGCCCTTTGTGGATACGGTTTGACACCTATGCTCTAGAAGGTCAGACAGATGTTGGACGAGAAGGTCTGGCTCACAGTCTCCTCTCTAATTCATCCCAAAAGGTGTTCTATGGGGTTGAGGTCAGGACTCTGTGCAGGCCAGTCAAGTTCCTCCACACCAAACTCACTCATCCATGTCTTTATGGACCTTGCTTTGTGCACTGGTGTGCAGTCATGTTGGAACAGGAAGGGGTCATCCCCAAACTGTTCCCACAAAGTTGGGAGCATGAAATTGTTCAAAATGTCTTGGTATGCTGAAGCTGAATCATTAAGAGTTCCTTTCACTGGAACTAAGAGGCCGAGCCCAATCCCTGGAAAAAAAAACACCTGAATTCTATGATTTGGAGGGGTGTCCCAAAACTTTTGGCAACATAGTGTACGTATAAACGTGGGAATAGCCAGTCCACCTTCTGAGGAAATGGGAGAACCTTGAGAAAACCCACAGTATAATTAGAAAACATAAACATGGGTCAATGCACACATTTTGTGTTGAGAATTGTGACGAATAAACAATAGGGGTGTAATGATTTGATGATCGAAATCGATGCATTGGCAAAAGCCAAGGATCAGAAATTGATTCAAATTAAGAACAGGACCGAAACCTGGTGTGTAAAATATAGTTCGTTTTTTTCAGCTGAGGAGTAAATCGGTCATATCTTATCGTCTCTTATCTCGTCAAACATTGAAATCATGTCATATGTCGAAAGCACTTACTAATAAACAACACCGAGCTTGAATCTTCAGGTGAGTCTCAATCAGATCACTAGTTCAGTAATCAGTGCACTGATCAGATAGTCGGCCATTTTAAGGGCTGTTTCAGTCACTGAGCACCGGAATATTCCAGAAAAGTAAGGAAAATCCCCCACACAAAAACATGGAGCATCCACGCTTACTATATTCCCTTATTGGAACTGAGGTCATATTTTTTGAAGCCTCAAAGCAGGAAAACCGGCCTACAAATGTTAAGTCGCTTGTTATCGTTTCTATAGCTCTTAAATGATTATTTACATTAGTGATTTTTAATGTATTTGACGTTCTAAACACAGTTTGTTTGATTCTAATGACTTTTAAGCGATGGGCTAGATTACAATCCTGATTGAAAGACCGTGACAGAAACGTGTGTGATTAAACTAAGACATTTATATGAATTGTTATAAAGCCTTCAGTATTTTCTGTGTTTGGGTTTTTCACTTTGACTCATGAGGTAATTAAACTGTCACAATGTCCTTATTAGTGCTCAAAACTTGTAGATGTACACGATATACTGATCCACGACCTCGGAAACTAGCAAGCTAATTAAGAAACGCACCTTCGGAAACTACACTTCCCATGATTCCTTTCGCCTATGCGGAAGTGAGTGTCAGCTGACATCCATGCAGCTCAGTGTTTAAACCAAAAAATTTAATTCCGTAACAGTTTTGTTTGTATCTTTAGCGATTTTTCTTTACAGCCCGGATAATGTTACGCCCTAAAGCATTAACTCAGGTCCTCAGTCAGGCGAATACAAACGGAGTACAGAGCACCTTGTGAGTATTCACGCGTTTCTGTTAGCCTAAAAACGTCTAAAACTCTTTAAATGCTAACTGGCTAACTCGCTAGCTAGCGGTTTAATGGAGCAGCGTTCATACATCATGGTTGTGTTGTGTAGTGTAATGATGAATTAGCTGCACGTGTGATTTATGTGTTAGATTGTTTTTGTGGTCATGCTAGCAAAGCAGGTCATGCTAACGTGTTTTTCTTAAACCCCATGACTTGAGATGTTTGTTAACTTGGACTTTTAGGTTACTGAATAATGAAGGCTCTCTGCTGGCTTATTCGGGTTACGGGGACACGGACGCTCGGGTTACGGCGGCCATCGCCAGCAACATCTGGGCTGCTTATGACAAAAACGGACATCAGGCTTTTAACGAGGACAAACTCAAGTTTATTCTGATGGACTGCATGGTAAGAGTGAACATGAACACAGTGAGAAATCATACAGATCTTCAGGTCAAACATCAGGATGGGGGAAATGTGATTTCAGCGGCAGAAACCGAGCAGCTGAAGATCGGACCTTTTTCTGTCATCTCAGATGTATCATGCCATCGTCCTCAAGAGTCGCCGTTCTCTGAGATCCTTTTCTGCTCACCACCTTTGTAAAGAGTGGTTATTTTCATGCATGTATCCACACAGCGAGTCCTGCATACAAAGTGATCAGAGATTGTTCCTTTTCAGTGAGAGCTGGTGAGCGTTGACCACTAGATATGGGCAGCAGAGTTGAGAAAAGTCGAAATTTATACAAATATGGAGCGAATTGGTAGCAGCTACCAACTGGACTGAAGAGAGTAGAGCTCACGTGATCTGTGCCGCTGCTTCTCCTTCATCTTGAATATGATATGATATTGTATATGATGTGCTATTTCAAGTCAATAAGCTTTTATTGTAACTTCAACCATATATATTTGACACAGTACGCAGTGAAATGAGACAAAGTTTCTCCAGGTGCTACATATAACAACATAGAGCTACAAAACCACATGGAGCTAAGGACAGAAAATAAGTTGTCCTAGCTACATAAAGTGCAATGTAACAGTACACGACAGATACACAATATAGACAGATATATTTGCGGCATCCATAAACATTAACATTAATAGTATGGCAAATTGTAGTTTGACCTCATAGTACAGCGACTTGCAGTGATAAAATCCCTGTGTGTGTGTGTGTGTGTGTGTGAGAACATAGCTTCAGACTGAAACACTCGCACCAGCCACAGCGACCACACAACAGTGACAGTCACAGTCACATGTTTCTCTGTTCTGATGTTTGACGTGAATATGGGAAGGGTCACCAGACCTCTTGTCCTGTATCTCAGTGGTTAATTGTGATGAATCACTGACATACAGGACAAGATTCAATGATTCATTACATGGTGAAAAACTTTCTAAATGCACGCAAAGCTTTCTCTAAAAGTCAGGCTCTGTTTCTCTCTCTCACACACACACACACTGTTTCTCTCTCTCTCTCGCTCTCTCTCTCTCCCCTCTTCTCTCTCTCTCCCCTCTTCTCTCTCTCTCTCTCACACACACACACACACACACAGTTTCTCTCTCACACACTGTTTCTGTCTTTCTCTCTCTCCCTCCCTCTCTCACTCTCTCATTTACTGTAAACTCACAATAATCATCGTCAGTGACTCACACTAGTAAACAGTTAAATGTAAATCAGTTAAATGTTGTATATATCTTGCCACCGAGTAAACAAACAGTTATTTGTAGCTTTGTACATTTCTAAGCAAAACGGTTGTAATTACAGGAAGGCAGAGTTGCCATTACCCGGGTCGCAAACTTACTGCTCTGCATGTACGCTAAAGAGACCGTGGGCTTCGGGATGCTGAAAGCCAAGGTAAGATGTAAAAACATGCGCTTCGAATATCCTCTGTTCATTTTAAATTCCACCTGAAAACATTTCTGTGTGTTTCGTTCTCAGGCGGAGGCTCTGGTGGAGTACCTTCAGGAACCACTCACACAAGTGGCAGCGTCATAGAGAGAGAGAGAGAAATCTCAGATTTGCCCTTTATTTCTGTTAAACCCCGATTCATTCAAGCTTTATTTATTCGCTTAGTTGATCCTCCTGAACTTTATAATAGATTAACATTATACCGTTCTTATTAATCAGAATCCAATGTCAGCTTCTCAGCATCTTGTGTTTGCATCTAACCAGTTAACTTATAAATAAGCCAATATTTGGTTAAAAAAACAATAAATGTGCTTTTTTTGTAAATTGTTGTATTGGTTTTATTTCATTTATAGCTAGAGCTCACTCTGTGTGTTTATTTGGGTAAGCATTTATTAACCGCTTTAATATAATATCATATAATATAATATAATATAATATAATGAAGGGGAAGGTGTACAAGACAGTGATGAGACCGGCCATGCTGTATGGTTTAGAGACAGTGTCATTGAGGAAGAGACAGGAGTCAGAGCTGGAGGTAGCAGAGCTGAAGATGTTGAGGTTCTCTTTGGGAGTGACACGGTTGGACAGGATTAGGAACGAGTATATCAGAGGGACGGCTCATGTTGGGGGACAAAGTTAGGGAGAGGCCAGTTTAAGATGGTTTGGACAGTAGGGAGAGTGAGTATGTTGGTAGGAGAATGTTGGACATGGAGCTGCCAGGCAGGAGGAAGAGAGTAAGGCCAAAGAGGAGGTATATGGATGGAATAAATGAGGATATGAAGCTAGTGGGTGCAAGTGTTGAGGATGCAGAAGATAGGGATAGGTGGAGAGAGATGATTCGCTTAAAATATTGATCTCATCTGAATAAATAAAAAAAATGACAGACACTTCTATGAAGGTTTCCACTGTGTAGACTAGGACGATGAATCGATGCACAAAATATCCAGCAAGTATCAGTAACATTCTGGAAACATTTAAATTTAATACTTTTTTCATGCTTTAGGTGGTGAGGAAAAATTGTTGCTCTCAGGAATGTGTTTTTGGGAAATAATGACTGCAGGTCATGAGAGTGGCTCTGTGTATTAATGAGAAATAAAGTCGAGGAGGAAGTGATGATCAGGGTTTCGAACTTATCACTCAGCCGAGTCATGATACACACTTATGTCATTTATTTTACACTCAGAGGTTATTTACAGTTTTTGTAAAGCGGATTTCTTGTTGGAATTCATCTCAGATTTGAGATCTTTCAATCATTTGTGCTTTTCTGGTTATTTGTATTTGTATTTTTTGAACCAGCTCCTAACAATAAATCAAGTATGTAGCATTTGCATATTTCAGGATCTGTGATTAAACACTCCACTGCTTAAAAAACAGCTCTCTCTCTCTCTCTCTCTCTCTCTCTCTCTCTCTTTGCCATAAACCCATAATAATCATCTTTAGTGACCCACACTAGTAAACAAGGCTAGAAAATGTTGTATAAGTCTTGCTACCAAATAAACAAACATTTTTTAGATTATATTTCAGGATCTGTGATCACTCCACTCCACTCCTAAAAACTATTTATTGTTTCAGACTTTTTCTGAAAGATGGTTAATCCAAATGAACGAAAACAAAATCTAAGGTTAACCAGTTAAATAAGACCACATGTGAAAAAGGAAGTAACATTACCCAGGGTGTGTGTGTGTGTTGTGGTGTTTTTTTTTGTAACTGCCTCATTTTTACTGTTTAGTTCCTTTCATGCAGTTTTTTGTTTATTTCCTTGTGTGTTGTCATATAAGGAACTGTTGTAATGCTGTTGCCGTGGATACCATCGTCCTGTTTTTGTGATTAAGACACTCTAATCTAGACGGTCAGTAACCCTGTTCGTTTAGTAGTAAAATGTTAACATCAATAACACTAATACAACACATGAAAACCCAAAGTTCTCAAACTCTGGCCTGTGACATCTACAAATTTGATGATTATTAGTTTAAATTGGGATAATGGTACTCTAGAGGTCACAACCAGTTACCTACCTTAGTCTTTATTATTATGATTAATGGGCTTATATGTGGGCAGCACGGTGGCTTAGTGGTTAGCGCTGTTGCCTCATAGCAAGAAGGTCCTGGATTCAAATCCTGGGTTCGAACAGGCAGGGGCCTTTCTGTCTGGAGTTTGCATGTTCTTCTGTTACCTGCATTGGGGTACTCTGGTTTCCTCCTACAGTCCAAAAACATGTACATTAGGTTAATTGGTAATTCTAAATTGCCCATAGGAGTTAGTGTGTGTGGTCTATATGTGGCCCTGTGATGGACTGGTGACCTGTCCAGGGCGTACCCCTGCTGTTTGCCCAATGTGTGCTGGGATAGGCTCCAGAAGACCCCCGTGACCCTAATTAGGAATAAAGCAGGTATAGACAATGGATGGATGGGATTATATGTTTAATGGGGTTAATGTAATGCTCAGTAATGCAAATCAACCTGCAGTTTTAATGCTTTTAATCTGGTAGAAAAAAGTCTCCACACACTGCTCCACTCACACACTCTACACATTCTCTGGCTGGTGAGAACCTTTCCAAGCCCCAATAAAAAAATATGACGGTCAATATGCCTCCTATTTGCATAATTTGATTATATTGATATGATATGAAAATGTCCTGGCTCTAAAAAGACACCTTATATGTCTCTAGAAATGTTTACATGTGCTATTTAGACTGGAGGATGGAGGCTACGTCCCAAATCGATATTCCCACACACTATTTAATAAGAAAGTGCACACTTTTGTATGTAGGAAAGCTGAAGGCAACTCATTCCTGCTCCACAGAGCCAACTGGTGGATCCCAAGAAGTGGGCGGTGCTAGTGTCACCCAGGTTGCTCATTGGCTGAGCAGGTGCAGCAGTGAGGGTAGTTTCATATGACTGCACCTGTGCTCGCTCTACTCGTTCAACCTGCTTTACCATTCGGTCACACCCCAACTCCAACCACCTGAGCTCTGCTTATCAGCGGAAATGCCGAGCCAAACATCACGGCTACTTCCTCGTCCTCGCAGGTAAAAACCTCACACCTAAAAACACACGGAGAGAGAGAGAGAGAGCTGGAGCAGTTGTCTGTCTGTGGTTCTTTGTTTCATTCTTTCCTTCACATCTGCTAGTGCTGAGTGCTTTATCATCTCAGTTATTTTTTTTCTTCCTTCCTGACTTCTGGAGCGTGACTCAATGCATTTTATCCAGAATTTGAACCAGAGGAACTAATGTGAGGGCAGAGAAATGGGATCAGACGAGGCCTACAACTTTGTCTTTAAAGGTGTGTCTTGAATTTTTTTTTAATGTATGTATTAAATGCATTTGTCCTGTTGGTTCGGAATGTATACAGTGTTTTATCAGAAACTGTAGAGCGGCTGTAAGGTAAAGACGCAAGTGTTGCATGAGTATTTGACAGGTGAGTTGAGAATAAAAGAGAGTTATTATGCAATATAAGACTCCAAGCCAAGTGTGTCTCAATCACGTGCTGTTATGTTTGACATGAAAACATTGTCAAAACAACACCATGTCCCGGCTCCGGGAACAAATTTTATGGTCATGTCGTGCTTCACAGAAATGCATTTGATCATAACAACACCACGGATCAAAACCGAACATAATCGCAGCATCTGATATCCTTCCAAGTGATCATTTTACGACCGTCTGGTGATATTTGGGTCATCTGGCGTCCTGGGCTCTGAAGAGGAAACAGTTTGTAAGTGTAGAAATTCATTGGAGAGGAACGTTCAGTGTTTAGTTTGATATGAACACCTACACTATTGTGCAGCTGCATGTGAGATATGCAACCCATTCGTCGTGAAGCCAGAGCTAGATATTTTTGTCCAGAACAGGAGTGTTTTTTTTTTTTCTTTCCCCCCTAACACATACAAGCCTTTGCAAAATGCTTCAAGGTCAGAAATCTGATTTGCCATGGCAACTGGTGTGTTGTTTGCACACCACAGGTTACTGAATATGTGAGAACAAACTGTTTTTGACTTCCATCTTAGTTTGTACAGCGCATGATTTTGCCAAGGAGTGACAAATCCCTTGCTTTCCACAAACACACACACACACACAAAACAGGCAATTTTAATAGTTCTGGATTTCTACAATATGGGAATGGGATTGAAAGTATCTTATAATGGTGAGTTCAGAAGTTCAGAAGTAAAACGAAGTCTAGAAAAAAAAATAAAGAGCTTTAGAGTCACAGTCTGTGTGAATCAGTCATGTTTTTTCCAGCACAATTTCCTCATTTGTCGAGAATTGGGATGTCCGTGAATCACTGGCCTGTTTGATGGGCATAATGCTCTCAGTATTGAAACATTTTTAAATATCTCTGGCTTGCCTGGACATACCTGCAGATTGTTCCAGGGAGTGTATAACAACAGGTATTTCAAACAGTTCACTCTCAAATGATTCATAACCCACCTTAAGATTAGCCCAGGCCCAGTCCAGTCCGACTTAAACCCATTTTCTGACCACAGTTTCTACATAATACAGGTCTGAACCTGTAGCATCTCCCAACATCATTGGCTTTGTACAGTGCATAATCACCTCTGTGTTTATTTCCCCAGTGGTTCTCATAGGGGAATCGGGCGTAGGCAAGAGCAACTTGCTTTCACGCTTTACTAAGAACGAGTTCAACCATGACAGCAGGACCACTATCGGTGTGGAGTTCAGTACGAGGACGATGGATCTGAACGGCCTCACTATTAAAGCTCAGATTTGGGACACAGCCGGATTGGAGCGGTATCGTGCCATCACCTCGGCGTAAGTAAATCACGGTGGTTGTCCAACTGTACCATTGGAAGACCTTTTTTTGGTGGGGTTGTTCCACCAAATAAACAATCAGCTCTCATCAGAAGGGTGGTATCTTGCTAATCTATGACATTTCAAAACATCTGACCTACCAGAGTGCCGAGCGCTAGCTGAAGGATCTTTACAATCATGCTGATCCTCAACTCGTGGTTGCTTGCTTAGGAATAGTGGTTCCTCATTAAAGTGCAAAAAATCTCTACTATCAGAATTATTACTCGGAGATCAGTCAAGCTGAAACCACACAAACTGGTCACACAACTCGGGTTCAACTTGTCCCTTTGCCCAACGTGGCTGGCTGCTGCACATGTCCTTCATTTAAGATGTGTGTCAATTGTGCATGTCTAAAAAAAAACATGACATATAACTGGTGCAATTCCAATGTAAACACCAGGGCAGGGTGTGAAGCGATACGCTGTGCAGAATCTTTAGTATACTGTAGCCATAAATACACACCCAATTGTCGTGATGAGATTGGGTTAATGGGCTGATGCGCCATCTCTGCTGCTACCATATCTGCTGTTTTTTCAATATCTGCTCAAAACCATCTCAAGTCTCACCATCTTCAGTGTTAATACGTGAAATTGGATCACATGTTTAAAAAAAAATGTATTGAGTGTGAGTGATGGGACAGCGAGGCTCTCTAGAAGACAGAGCTTTTAATCCTACAATGTTACAAAATGTGCACAAGCCAGTAGTCTTAGGTCTTGCTTAATCCTTGTCTTGCAAAACACCTTCTTACTCTGAGACATGTGAAGCAAAATGGTTCACCGCACTCATGTCTGACTTGAAATAGAAGTTTGGAGAGAGTATAAAAGCTTAGACTATTGCGCTACTTCGCAGTTCTTGAGGAACTTGAGACCCAATCAGAAATTTTGGCAAATATAAAGGTTTTACTTTGTTTTATTTCATATAACAACTTGACTGAGGAACCACCAACAGAATTTCGAAGTAAAGTTCATTACAAATAGAAAAACGTCCATTTTCTCCCAAACTGGTCACCGGGATCAGATGCTCACTCTAATCTCGCACCACATCCAAAACAAGCAATCAAGAAAATTACCTACCGGACTTACCTACCTCCTGATTGGCTAGGGATGCTCTGATCGACAAGGAGGAGAGGAACGCCATCTTCTTCCCTGAGAACAGGACAGTTTACTTTTACTGCACCTCTCGAGTTCCAATTTCTCGTTCTCTTGATGACTTGAAACCCAATTAGAAAACATCTGCCATTGTACATCATGTCTAAGCTACAGCTAAATCCAAAAAAAAGGAATTCTTGGGGTGACCTTCATTTTGGAGAACCGCCGTATAAATAAAGATCATTTCAATTAAAAATTCCAATTTTCCAGTGTTTCTCAAACAGGTCCTTGGAGACTCATATGTGGTCCACATTATTGCTCTGTCCTAATTGCTAACAGACTTAAAACAAGCAATCAGAGAGACAGAAAAGCTGGTGTAGGATTTGGGGTGAAGGTGTGAGCAGCAGGGAACCAGTTTGGGAAACAGTACTCTAACCGATTTCCTGAATTTTTCTTTCTGTTCCTTCATTGCAGTTATTATCGTGGTGCTGTTGGAGCGCTGCTAGTTTACGACATTTCAAAGCACCTGACCTACCAGAGTGTCGAACGCTGGCTGAAGGAACTTTACGACCATGCCGATCCCCAAATTGTGGTCATGCTCGTTGGTAACAAGTCAGACTTGGCATCGGTACGATCTGTGCCAACTGAGGATGCAAAGAATTTTGCAGGTGCTCATGTAAAATGTACTTTCCTGTTATACAACCTGTTTGACTTGTCATACGTGTTATAATACGATATATCTTGTTTTATTACCAGAAAAGAACGGATTGCTTTTCATGGAAACCTCCGCGTTGGAATCAACAAACGTCGAGGCCGCTTTCAACAACGTCCTCGCGGGTACTGTGTACTGTCAATATTGGGGCTCGTGTTTTGGCTCATTTTCCATGCTCTGACTTTTCAACTTGGAAAGCTAACTGATTAACTGTCTTGCAGAAATCCACAAGAAAGTAAACAACAAAGAGGTGACCCGTGGCTCAATCAGCGCCGTGTCACTGTCCAATCCCAACGCGGCAACCACCGAAGCTCAGGATGAGAAGAAACCCTGCTGTAAAAACTTATAAGAAGGAAGACATGGAGAAGATAAAGGAGTGAAGAGGACCACACTGAGTCTGGTGGGACACAGTGCTGTCTGTCCGGTGATAACTCCAAACGAACCACTGTTTGCTGACTGACGTGGCCATATGTATTTCTTTGTGAGGGTCGCTATTGTGTTGCTATCACGAGAAAGTATTCTTGTGCATGATTTTTAATTTTTTTTGGCTGAAATTGCTTTCTTAGGTGTTGTTCCTGTCGTCTCTTCCATGCACGCAAGCATTTCTTAGTTTTGTTTTTAGTTAGTTTTATTTCATTATTTATGAAATAATGTCACCATGTCCTTTAGCATTTGTTTCGTATGATTGTCAGATATAAATGTGACATATTGACGATATTGTCTCAAACTAAACGTTGTCAGACAACACGTAAAACTCTACACAACGTTTCATGAATTTTATGAATGAATCTTCACCCAGTTCAGTCATTATTATAATAAGGACACAAGATTTCTTTTAATACTGATATTTTAATCAAGTTTGATAAATATACTGGACTGTAAAGATGATGATTAATAAATTGATTACATACCTGCATGCTTACAAAACCTCTTTTCATGACTCCTTTTATTTTTTTACTGATATATGAATCACATCAAAACATTCCATTATAATGACACCCATACTATAACCTTCAAAATATGGCTTGAATGGGAAGAGCTCTATAAAGAATTTATGCGTGATTTGTTAAGGCTATTTTTGATCAAGATTAATAATTCATTGGTGAACAGGAATTGTACTAGGATACATAACTAGGCATTTATGAATTAGGTGTATGTGTGTACATATTGGACATGTAGATACACTATATTGCCAAAAGTTTTGGGATGTCTGCCTTTACATGCACATGAATGTAATATGGAGTTGTCCCGCCCTTTGCAGCTATAACAGCTTCAACTCTTCTGGGAAGGCTTTCCACAAGGTTTAGGAGTGTGTTTATGGGAAATTTTGACCATTCCTCTAGAAGCACATTTGTGAGGTCAGGCACTGATGTTGGACAAGAAGGTCTGGCTCACAGTCTCCACTCTAATTCATCCCAAAGGTGTTCTATGGGGTTCAGGTCAGGACTCTGTGCAGGCCAGTCAAGTTCATCCACACCAAACTCACTCATCCATGTCTTTATGGAGCTTGCTTTGGTCACTGGTGTATACTCATGTTGGAACAAGAAACGGTCATCCCCAAACTGTTCCCAAAATGTCTTGGTATGTCCAAAATGTCTTGGTATGAAGCTGAAGCATTAAGAGTTCCGTTCACTGGAATTAAGAAGCCAAGCCCAACCCCTGAAAAACAACACCTGAATTCAATGATTTAGATTTTCCATTAGATGTTGGATCGTGTTTGTGTGGATTCGTGTCAATTCAGAGCATTAGTGAGATGTTGACGAGACTCCAGTTCCAGTTCATCCTGAAGGTGTTCATTGGGGTTGAGTCAGAGTCAGGGCTCTGTTCAGGACACTCCAGTTCTTCCACTTTCTCCAACCTTCACCTCCACACCATGTCTTCGTGGATCTCAGAAGCTTTGTGCACAGAGGCATCACCATGCTGGAGCAGTGTTGATGCCTTTTAGTGCCCGTGAAGGGAAACTCTAATGCTACAGAGACACTTGATACAACTGTGTGCTGCAGACTTTGTGGTAACAGTTTGGAGGAGAAGCACAAATGGGTGTGATGATCAGGAGTACACACTTTTGGCCGTTTAGTCTATTATGCAATGACCACTATTCATTAAAAATCATTTTTAAAATGACTCCTGGAGAATAATTGCACCTGGATGATTCAGACTCCGAAAGATCATCCTCCTGACTCATCAGCATGCCCAGACTCTCCTCATTCTTCAGACCACATACCATCCTGATTACTTTTACCCCAGTAGGGACTAGTTAATAATTCACACTCAATACTGATCACTGATTTGTAAAAAAAAAAAAAAAAAAAAAATGAGTCAACAGGGTTTAAGGATATTCTTAAAAAAAAAAAAAAAAAAAAAAAAAGATTTATTGTGTGTTTGTATGAAATTCATGCAGTAAAAAAATACAGACAATTCTGTGTAACTACATGTAATGTTTTAATGTTTATTACCCTGAACTACACAAGAAAATATAGTAATATCTATTGAGCGTCACGTTAAACCCTGACACTTTTAAATGAATGATTATGACATCAAATCCGGAAGTGCTGCATTAAAACCAGACGCTTCCTTTTACCTGAAAGAAAGTTTCACAAGATTTTTTGTTAGAAGAACCTGATATTTCTTGATGGATGGCGATAAGGTTTCGTTGCGGTAAGTGATTGTTTATTTATTTTTTTTTTTACCTGAAAGGAAGCTGCAAGGAAGGTAGTTTTTTTCCCCCTTTTCTTATTTTAACCTTCTACGTGGCATTTCCGGTGTTGTATACACAGCGCTGCACCTGTGTAGTTACCTGGAGAGGATGACGTGTTGCACCTGTCGAATTTCAGGGCGTTCCTCCATTGGCGGACGTGACATGATTGACACCCGTACGGACCAATCGGATTGGAGTTAGTGTCAGGCGTTCGACGGGGGGTGGAAGCGGCTCGGGGTGCGTAAGGAAAGGAGCCGCTCGAGGCACGAGCGCAGAAACCTTGGTGACGCAGGCAAACAGGTTACTGAGCAACGCTTTGATTTAGATGTTAATTAACATTAGAAGTAATAAATCTAAAAAGATCTGTAATTTAAGAAGCGCTTCGTGGCGCCGCAAAGTCAGTTTTGTGAGCAATTCATCAAGTTTTTGACATGCGCTTTCTTGACTCACCCTGGCGACTTTGACTGCATCGGATCTTCATGACAAGTTGCTTTGACGTTAGCTTAGCCGGTTAGCTACAAGTAGTGTCACCTCACTATTTTACACACTTTTTTTTTATTTTTCCTCAGTTACCTGTCGGTCCGAACAGCTCTGAAGTCATGACGGGTAGAGAAGAGGAATATGACTATCTTTTCAAAGGTGAGAGGCTTTGCAAACTTTCTAAAAAACCTTCTTCATCGGGCTGCTTCGACTTCAATCCCAACTTGCATCTCGTGCCCTATTTAGGTGCACTCTGTAGTGTATGGAATAATGGCTCGTGCACCCTATCTAGTGCACTATGTTATATATGGAGCCGCGATTTAGGCAGAAAAGAACAATTTAACATTATAAACCTCATCACATCTGTTGTCTGATACGCTTTTTGTTATTAATAACATTTAACACTATTTATTACATTTCACTCTTTCTTTAACGAGCAGATTTAACGACTTAGTGATCTGACAGCTTGTTATTTAACAGCAAAATAAAGCCAAGGACGTAATAAACATAAACCACACTACTAAAGAAAAAGAAAAGAAACGAAACAGTATACATTGAATTAAGAGTACTCAATAATTTCTACTTGTTATTATATTGTGGTGTTTCTTGCACTGTGTGAGAGAGACTGGTGTAATAGCTTGTTGTGTAGAAAGAGTCAGAGATATTGCTCAATTCGGTGGTGAAATGAGTCAGTTATTTCCAAATATTAATATTTCACAGCTGTCTCTTCGTTGCCTAATTGTGCATCTTCACCAAAGTCGCACCGTATCTCCATTTAAAGCTTCCGTAACAACATCCCACCCTTACGAGTGTATATACATTTCATTAAAACGCTGACATATCCGTCACCATGATGTTACACTGAAAAGTAAGACAAAGCTGTCATTAATGTAGAACGAACCTTTGCAGCTTTTGTTTCAGGGCCCGCAGGTGCAGTCGAACCGGAAAGACCTGCATGCATGTCTTATGCACTATTTGTTTAGAATACGAATGTCACTGAGCTTCGGGAACATCTAGAACTTTAATTTTCCACTTAAATTTGGGTCAGTTTGATGGCTGGCCAAGACAGAAGTCTTAAGCAGTATCGCATATGGTGTGAGTAAAGTTGGGATTTAGGAGACGGGAGTTTCAGACATGCCTTGAATTTTCTCCTTTAAATAAAGAGCCCAACCTCAGCTGCACCTCTTACTGTTTTGATTCTGAGTCAGTCAGTATTAATGAATCACCGCTTGGCCCTCCGTATGGTGCTTTTCCCTGCCAAACAGCTTGTTCACCAAGTTTCCAAGTGCATTTTTTAGTCAAAGCAGATTGTTTCAGTCATTATTTGCATGTCTGAGTCAGGAGTAAATTTCGGGGTGTCGGATGTTTCCCTTGTAGCTTACGGAAAATGTTTCGGCAGCCAAGTCTCTTGTTATGCAATTGTAATATGAGTTGTTAAAAAGCACACACACAAGCAAAATTTAGTTTAAAGATAGGTGTCATTTTTTTTAAAAGGGAAATTTCTGCAATCCTTTGTAATCCCTCAGTGTGAAAATGATTTTATTCATCACCTTACATTTCCTGAAATTCAGGAAACACCAAAGGCATGTTGTGCATTTCATAACAGATATGTAGGTGAGCTTGAAAAGGGAGTAGCGTGTGGTGCTTTGGTTAGGGGGAAAAAAGACCAGGCTGTGTTGAAACATGCCCTCTCAGATCAGGCCTTGTGAAAACGCTTACAACCAGAGAAAGCTTCCTCAATCCGTCTTTCCGCCTCGCCAATCTCTGACCTCTCGAATCCTCCGCAGTGGTGCTAATCGGAGACTCCGGAGTCGGGAAGAGCAACCTGCTGTCCCGCTTCACGCGCAACGAGTTCAACCTGGAGAGCAAGAGCACCATCGGCGTGGAGTTCGCCACTCGCAGCATTCATGTAGAGGGCAAAACGATCAAAGCCCAGATCTGGGACACCGCAGGCCAGGAGCGGTACCGCGCCATCACCTCAGCGTGAGTGTTAAGCCTTTACCACTTTCAGCTCCTACTGACATCAGTGTGTGTGCTCAGCTTTCACAATTATTCATCAGTCATTCAGCCAAGCTGGTTACAAAAAGCATTTAATTGCAGTCTTCTTGTTTAATTATTTTATTATATTATATTATTATATTATAATATATTATAAATCTTTGCTCCTTTTAATGAAAAGCCTGAATTATCATTATATGCAAATAGGAATTGACTATTAAACATATAAAAACCATTATAAATAAAAGAATAACAAAAAATCACCACGTACACTTTAGTACACCAGAGTCGTCTGTATAAACTGTCCAGATGCAGACAGCCGGATTCTCCAGTCTGATTGGTCAGAAGGCATGAAATTTTAGGCATTAATTTTATTTATACTAGTGCAACAGCTTTCTCACACTGATGTACGATCCTCGTACACATATGACAAACGAGTATAAACGTTGAAATGGTTTTTCTGTAAAGGAAAATGTAATGTGTTTATTTAAAGGAGTCTCCAGTGTCGTAAGTCAGTAAGCTGTTTAAGGTTTTTGTTCCTGCTTCTTCGAGGTTTCTTGGTGACTTTTTTTTGTGAACTTTAGACGTTATAATAAACGGATAAAAAACATCATTGTGCCATTCTATAATAAAATTAAAAAATTGTACTTGCTGTGGCATGAGAGGAATAAAACATTCCTAGGAACGTTGAGCTGCTTATTTAATTGCGCAAGTAATATATATGCACATAAGGAACAATAGTACGTTCTTAGAGAGTGGATATTTTCGGAGCACGATTATGATCCAGAATTAGCATTTACACAATGACAGGATAGAGAATGCCACACTAACTGGTATCACTCGCGTTCTTTCATTGTTTCCTTCAACTCTGTCTGTGAAGCGTTTTTTTTGTGTCTTTCCCATGACGTCAGGGTAACCAGCAGCGCTAGTTTGAATACATCGTTGACTTCATTTGTTTGTGCTCCACTGAGGGCTGTGCTGTGCTAAAAAGATAGCAACAACTTTTTACTGAAAGAAAAGAAAGGTCATTGGTCACTTTCTTCGATGTCGTTAAAATCAGAACATTTTTTTAGCTTTATTTTGCATAAAGGAAAAAAAAAACAAACACAAGCTGTGATTGATTTATTTAAAGTTGCTGTGCACTGCTGTGTTTTCCTGTCCGCAGATACTACCGCGGCGCTGTCGGCGCTCTTCTGGTGTATGACATCGCGAAGCACTTGACGTACGAAAACGCCGAGCGCTGGCTGAAGGAGCTGCAGGACCACGCCGACAGCAACATCGTCATCATGCTGGTGGGCAACAAGAGCGACCTGCGTCACCTTCGAGCCGTGCCTACGGACGAGGCCAAGGCGTTCGCAGGTCAGTTCACAAGGAATTTGTACAGTAATGGATAATGGAACCTGTGTGGAAGTGGTTTCTTACCTCAGCCGGTGTTTTACATGGTGCTCTTCACCCGGCCGATTCGCTCCACAGGACACTGAGAGCTTGCTTCACAGGCTCAGCTTTCTGTTGATTAGTTACTTATTTGTATGAGCAGGAAATTCACCCTCTGTACATAGCGCTGGAGAGAATATACACCTGTGTATGGTTATATCACTATATAGTATTTTCTGAATGGAAAAGAAAACGGCAATGACCAGATAATTAATGTCAGCCGACAATGCACACGTTTTAGATATTTAATATAGTAATTAAAGGAGCTATTTAAAGCAGATAAAGTGGCTGCAACACTACACACATTCAGCAGTTTTTATATTCATTGGTTTAATGCAGATGCATCACAGGTCATGATGTAATTTAGTGTCTCAGTTAAGTCTGGAGATAACCTCATGATTTCCGTCTTACAGAGAAACATGGGCTTTCCTTCCTCGAGACTTCCGCTCTGGACTCCTCTAACGTAGAACTCGCCTTCCAGACCATTCTCACAGGTAGGTCCGATCACACCAGATATCAACCGTGCAAGACAAAAGGGTGAGGGGGCATAGGTCCAGGTCAGAGGCACTGGACTGCAGTTTCCACTTTGTATCTCAGACTTTAAGCAGCTTTCACGCTTGCTTTTTTTAAAAAAAAAAAAAAAAAAAATCAGAAATAGCCCTGTCTAGGTCACTGTATATGATATGATGGGGGATCACGTGACATGCCCACTGTAACTGTAACAACGCTCTTACCAGTCCTTGTTAGTATGAGCTTAGCTTGCGTTCTGGATTAGATGCACTATTATCAGTAATGTAGATTTCTCTGGTGATGAGGAGGTTGTTTGCCTTCGCTGTAGCTTCGGAGGCAGAAAATCAAGAGAATTCGAGCTGCTTGAGCGACTCAACTGTCTGCAGCTGCAGTCCAAGCGACACATCTTATCGTGTACCGGTCCCAAAAATAGATATGTTTGCTCTTTACTAGGTAGACTGCAAATTCAGAATATTGACCATGAAATATTTTGGATTCAGGATGTCGTAATGAATCTCCTCATGTTCACTCACTAACAAGGCATTTGTTTAAATAGCATGCTGTTTCTTTCTTTCTTTATTCTTTTTTTTAGCCTCCCTTGCCCTGATCACTAGGGTAACATGTAAAACGTGAAAGGGAAAAAAAAACAGCAGAGGTAATTGGGTAACTAGTCACTTAGTCAGCTAGACACTCAAGTGGGATTGTTGACCTTTATCTCCTTTAATAAAAAGGTTTTTTAAATAATGAAGGTAATATTCATATGATTGCATGGTGCTTTAACATATCCTGTCACTTGCATTCTGGCCTTTTATAAAAAGTATTTTTTGCTAGTTAGGTAGTTCTGCTATAGTATTTAGTACTGGTTAGAAGATACCATAGTATTTTTACTAGTTAGATAAAATATGGATTAAAGTGAGAATGTTCTTTAGTCGCTTTGAGTTTTATTTTGGTTAAATACCAGATACAAGTACAATTAGACTACAGCTGTACTCTCTGACCAGGACACAAGTTCTTCACCCCTGATCCTGGAGTCAGATTTAATTTCTGCCATTAGGTGGCAGCAGATTCCAAGCCACAGTCTTGAACTGACCCTTTTTCAGGTCAAACCCACATTTGCTCTATTCTAAGGCTGTAAAATTTTGAAAAATGTGCTTTTTGTGTTTGTTTTGAGTTTCACAGGACGCTCTGTATCAGTCTGCCCACCGAAGTCATTTATTATCCCGTCTGTCACGGCATCCCAAGTGTAATTTATCCGTTCATCTTTCTTTCAGCAATCTACCGCATCGTATCTCAGAGGCAAATTTCCGGGCGCAGCGACACCGACTTCTCCCCCAACTCTAAAGTCGTGCCCATCACGGTGCAGCCCACACAGAGCTCGGCCAAGCAAAGCGCCTGCTGCCAGAACAACTAAGCAGCCACCGTAGCACAATGGGATTATGGGTAAAAACCGACATAAGGCTGGCCAAGGGGGGTTGCAAAGTTTGTTTGTCAAGCACATTAAGACCCCCACCACTACCACCACCACCACTCCACCCCTTTCCCCTTAATAACACATGCAGTAGGTTTTAACGGCTAAGCCCCTAATTCAACAAGTTAAGCTTTTAACGTAGCGACAGAAGTGAAAAGAAAGAATTGTTGTTTTGTTTTTCCTCCACAGACTGATTTAAAGTTCTTTTTTTTAAATATTTTTTACACTAATTAGAAACGACACTAGGGGGACTATTTATGTCTGCACACGTTTTGCAGGAGTTCCAGTTTATATCACCAGCTAGTGCTAACAACGTGCTCAAGCCTATGCAGATGGAAAGAGGGTGCTACAATGAAACGATGATATGTCTATTTTAACCACTACACACTGGGTCTAGTTTTTATTAAAGTCTCCTGGAGGAAACATTTTTTTTCTTTTTTCTTTTCTCTTCTTCTTCTCCTCCTCAACGGATCCTTGAAAAAAAAAAAAAAAATCGACTTCCTCTCTATGACTGCTGCGTCTGCCTGTATTGTTGATTTGTAAGATGACTCAACTAGCGAAAGAACCCCTGTATTTATTTGCTGCATTGAAACATCTGAGATGACACTGTTCACATTACATCCCGATAGCCTGTGGATTTTTTTGTTTTATTTAAACACATTGTTTTATTTAGATGGTGTTTTCTGGTCTGTTTATGATATTTAAGGGGTTGATTAATTGTATTCTCTCCAGGGTGAGTAAAGTGTAAAGTGAACTAGTAACGTGTCTGTTTTATTGTTTTTTTTTTTTTTTAAGTTATTGAGTAATGTTATGTGGGGAAAGTTTTCCTGATCCGTTTCCTTTTGGGTCATTTTTATTTTGTTTGTTGTTGTTGTTTGTTTTTTTTTTGGTCGTTAGGTCTTATGTTTGAGTGGATCAGCTTTAGAGGCTTTTCTAGGTGTCGTTTTATCAGTGAGTCATTTAACCTGGACTAAGACGGAGGCATTGAAACAGGAAGGCAGAGGCAGGCTCATCCCTTTACGTGGACGGATTATGTTGCAGGACTGAGCAACAGCGGCGCGCTGAGCTGCTCACTGAGGAGTTTCTGGTGTACTGGAAGGGGCTTGTCTTACTGTAAGTGAAGTCCTCATTGCCCATCCCTATAATATACTGTATGTAACTTGAAGAAAGCCATACCCTCCGGGATCTCTGTTAATTGTGTCCCATCTCTCACTCCATTTCTCTGTTCTCCCTCCTTTTCTCTCCGATTGGAGTCACAGAAAGGAAGTTCATGGTAGGTCAGATTAAAGGGGAAAAAAAAAAGACATGTTGAAGGTCATTTATCTCTAGTTTTCTACTGCAACGTCCAGTTCCTGTCAATTAGGAAGCCTCTTTTTTAATGAAATTACAGCCCTGTGAAGAACCTGTGACGTCCAGCACTCGTCACCGTCTTCTTTAACATGGTTCTCAAAAACAGCATGGTCCGACCCGTGTGTCCAGGTTACATTTCCCCCCAAAACCTCTCAACAAATATAATTACAGTTCATGTGACTGCAAAAAAAAAAAAATTTTTTCCCCTCCTCAAAATGTTCCTAGAAGATTAAATACTGCACCAAAAAAAATGGAAATGCTTTTAATTCAATGAAATGATTGTCCAATAATCTTGGGAAAGAACACAAACCTCTCCTTCCATCTCATGCACGAGTTTAGAAACCGAAAGAGAAATGGAGGAGGGGGAAAAAAAAAGGAAAAGGAAGAAAAGTGGCTTGTTTTTCTCACATTAGTGGCATTTCTATATGAAGGGATGAAATGTAAGAAGGGACTTTATGTTGATGAATAAATCTGTATATATGGATATAAATAAACGTTCTGTTTTGGCTTTTAGCCGCTCGTCTCGTCAATCAAACTCTGATAACAGGAATTTCATCAAGATTATTAAATTGATTTTATTAGAAACATTTACAATACATGTTTGGAAAGTAATAAAATAACAAAAACTAGTATGGCATTACATACATTGGTCAAATATAAAAACAAAACAAAAAATTTTTTATTTTTAAACTCACAGAGAACATGTGCTAAGAAATAAACCTGCAAAATCGTATGCCTCGTGTGGGCACCACATGAATGATCAAATGTTTTGAAGAAGAAGAAGAAGAAGAAAAAAGAAGAAATAAGGTTTTTTTTTTTTTTTGAAGTATTGGCTAGCCAAAAAAACGAACCCTATGGTATGGCAAACCTTTCTCACTCACCAACAAGAACCTAAACACTTAGAGCAGGAGATGCCGGTTCCAAACTAATGCACTAAGACCACTACATGAGTTTATATGAAACACTTTTTTTTTTTCTCTCTACTGAGTCGGAAGATTCTGAAAGCTACCAAAGACATACTTGTTGGAGCGGAGTCACCTATCCAAAGCAAGCCCAAAAAAGAACATGATCGCCCCGTAAAAGCCCCACCCCGCCCCACCTTTTTTTTTCCCTCTGTGTGTGTGTGTGTGTCACTATCGTACTGAAACAAATCAAACCACGCTACACAATTAGCTTCGCCATTATGAAGTCAAAACAGTCGAGATACAATTTCACCATGTAAGAGCTGAGGCTGTCCTTCAACACAACAAGCCGCCGTTAGACGTTTTCCTGCGAGAGTGATGAAAATCTACAAGCGCGAAAAACAAAACAAAAAAACCCCAAAACAAAACACAAAAACAAATCCAAACCGAGTATTCATCAGCCCTTTAGTGTAGTGTGTACAGAAAGCCTTCACTTGTACGCAACAAAACATCTTTAGTACCGTTTTCCAGCCTGGCGATGATACAAGATACATGCAAACTACCGTGTTGTAGGATATATGAGAGTGTTCTGCGTTTTACTGATATCGGCATACATCTACTACATCACGCCGAGATATAAAAGTGGGAAACGTGAAGGGGGTTTGAATATTTAATGCAATGCTCAAAACACTCAAAGCACACAATTTTTTTTTTTATTTTTTATTTTTTTTTTTATTTTAAAAGGAACAGGAAGCCTAGGGGGCTTTTTTTCCCAGAATGTAGTAGATGTATGCTCCAAAAATGTGTATATGCACAATTATCCGCCTCCTCCTCCATTCCACACACCTCTGTGACGCCCATTCACTTCACTGTAGTCCGAACAGATGAAGCGCTTTTAAAATAAAAGTAGAAATAAAATAAAAATAATAATAAAAAAAAATCTATACATTATTGAAACCAGAAATGAGGGAGTAAAGGATTGTGTTCAGTCAGCAGTATGGGGTTAGTTAAAGAACAGCAGGCAAACACCACGTGTGCCAAGTGTTGCTGCAGTGCTAAAATGTGATTGAGGCACAAACTTGAGACTAAAATACCTCCTAATCCTAAAAAATATTTATTTTTTTTTTTATTTTTTCCTGAACTCATTCCATCGTTAACGCTCGAAAAATCTGAAGTTAAAATATAATCCTTTAAAAGCCCCCCTTACCACCCACCGTCAGAGGTATGAAGGATTTATCTAACTTTTTTTTTTCTTATTTATAAATAAAAAATTCTATCATCTTAATTTTAGTAGAAATCAACATCATGTGTATTTTTTTTAATTTTTTTTTTAGAAATATATTAACTTTTTTCTTTTTTATTAATTAAAAAACAAAACGTCTCGAAGTTACTTATAAATATGTCTGCTTCATTTTAAGATATTCATAAATAACATCCAGATACTGACTTCTCCCTCTTTGTATGAAATAATAACCCATGTTAGCAAAATAGAATCTTACGAAAAATGTTATAAGACTTTTCCCCCCTTTACTCGCTTGGTACAGGGAGAATCGAAACAGATTACGGTGGAGTAAACGACTTCCCCTTACCCATGGCATCAAAAACGTAAAGCTTTTGTTTTTGTCTGATGGTCCAAAAGGCAAATTATACACAGATGGAGTGGTCTGGATTTTTTTTTTTTTTCCTTTTTTTATTTATTTATTTATTTTTATTATTATTATTTTTTTTACATTCAAATGCACTGTCCTGTCTATATTATAAAGGCATTAGAATTGCTTTTAGTGCATTTAGTGTCTTTGCTGCTGTTTCATAGATAAACGCCTGCAACACCCGCTAACTGGATTAACGTCAGTGATTTCTTTCTAGTTCTATTATTAAAATTCCATAGATGTCAATATGAACGCTATGAACGAAAAAAAAAAAAGTTAGATTGTAGTTTTATGGAAATATTGTGACTGCCATGTAATTGTGCATTAGATACTATAATAGATAGATAGATAAGATAAAGTTCAGGGGGGTGGGGAGAAAACAAAAATCTTAATACGTCATTATTTGAAACACTAGATGAAGTCATTACTAAAGCTCTCTGTATAACATGTAGCTCTATTATATCCACAGATCTGAACTGATAAAAAGGTAAATGCTCTGTAATAAATCAGCATGCATAACCCATATGGATCTAAAAGGATTATTAAAAATCACGTTACCACTATGTACTTACTCCGAAACTAAAGAGTTTTCTTAAACGTTACCTTCACAAAATACAACGCGTTGGCACTGAAACGAAAAAAATCCTTCCTTCTTTCCTTTCTCTTCAGTTCCAAATGAACAGATCGAATCTGTAGCCCTGTAGTGTTTTGACACGTTTTGATACGTTTTCGATTAGCTCTAGCGAGGTACGTCTCATCATCCTCAACTTCAGGAAATGATCTGGATCGGAATTCTTAATCGCGTTGGTCTGATTCGACATACAGGTTTCGATAGATTGCTATTTTCACCCCGTTAATCTGTCCTGTCCTGATTCCACAGGCTTTGCTTATTATTATTTAGTGCTATATTAACATTTTTCACGTCTTCTTTCTTTTTGAATCTCATTTCAATACTTTGGCTACCATAAACACTCTTAACTTAAGCGTAATCCTTCTATCGGGATTCCCACTATAATATAAACAAACTGTCCAACAAAAGACTTTTTTTTTTTTTTTAAATAGTTTCATAATTGGCTTAAATACTGAAATATATTCTCACGATATGCCTATGGTAGTCACATTTGTTTTATGATATAGCTATCTCCGAATATATTTGAGTAAATACAAATATTTGTTTTCGTTTTTTAATAGCAAATAAATGCTACTCTGTTAAAAATGTACCTGGCTCTTTGCAGTGATTTGCTGGGAATGAAACAAAACAAAACAAAAAAACAAAACGTTGCTGAAGTTCCTCCCGTCCAAAACTTTCTCTTTCATTTGTAAGTACTAACGATCGATTAAAAGTCAGAGAAACGTCACAGTATAAACTCTAACAATGTCTGGAATGGTGCGTTTCTAAATATCGGACAATGTGCAAGCTTTTTTGTTTGTTTGTTTGTTTGAAGAAAATGTTGCGTATTTTTGTTTTTTCTCGACACCTAATAAGCAATGCCTGTATGAAGTTCTGTACAACTTTGAAAGCTACGCCTTGTTGTGTTCTGTTTGTTAAAATAGAAGTTTGTTATTGCTAGTGTGTATTCCTTCCGCCTGAAGAAGGCCAGGATTCAGGAATACACTTCTTTTTTTTTTTCTCGTTTTTTTTTTGAAAAATATCCACACGGGCACAGTTTTCTAAAAAAATTCCAAGCCACTGAACGTGATTTGCATAATTTTTCTAGCAGTTTTGGCTTTGACGAGGAAATAAAATAAAAAGAAGAAAGACATACAAATCCTGCATACATACATTCCTCCGAATAGGCCGTTGTTTATCCTTTTACGAATATATGACGATTTTCATGCTGATCGTGAAAGAGTTAACGAAGCCTTCTTTGCTTTGCATTTTGTTTTAAGAGAAGCGTAGCTACTGTTCAGGAAAAAAAAGAAAAGAAAACCGCATCAGTCAGATTGCGTCCAGAGATTCGTTTTCCTCGCTCGTCTCTTCTACCAGTGCAAAGTGAAAGAACTTAGTTGAAACGACGACAACAACAAAAAACAACAACTCTCTAATTCTAAAGTTGTCTACGATGCTTTCCAGCTGTTTGGTTTCAGATATACGCTGCTCGTCTTGATATAAGGTGCTTCTCTCTTTATCCAGACATAAGTGTTTTTAATGTAAGTGCTTTTTCATAGCTTGAATTCTTTGTATAGCTTGGTAAATTTCTTGCTTGCGAATCAGAATGCCCGTGTGTAGCACTGTAAATGAAAGTAGATTCATAGATGTTTATACCTATAAGTTAAACAAAAACAAAAATCTAAACAAACTAAAATTTGCTTGGTGAAATGATCCTACCTTCACAACAAATCCCCTCCTACATACTGAAAAAGTAATGAAATAAAAGACCTTACTGAAATCCTGACAAAATACAGACCATCAGGGATGACTAATACACGACTAGCGCTATTGTCTAGCGGTCATGAGCTTACCCCGACACCCGACCAGTCCCACACATGTGGCAGTGGCGCATGAAGTCTCCAAAGGGACAAAACTGACCCATTTCAGATGGACTACATTTCTCAGTGCCTTCTTTTCTTTCTTTCTTACACAGCAGCCCTCTTGAAGGGGGCAAAAAAAAAAAATCCCAAAAAATGGAGACTTTCCCCATCCTGCACATGCTCTAATCCGCTCAGGCAAAAAATCCGCTAGGTTGATATGCAGGACTCGGGTGGGTGTGTAATTTGATTCAGCTCCAGCAGCCACTAAATGGGGCGTGTCCACCCAGCTCTCCTGTCAATTTCAATTGTCTGATTTCATTTTGGACTTGGACGTCTTGCTCCCATTGGCTGCCCGTGGCCGTTGGCTTGGGGTATGTGCTTTGGGGAGGGGGTGGAGGGGTACGGGGTGAATTGGGGTGGTTGCGCCAGGACGGTCATGCACATGGCGAATAATAAGAAAAAAAAACCTCCATGGCAACTTCGATCGACTCGCACTCCCTCTCGGACACGTCAGATCTGCCGATTTCTTTCGGGGAGGGACCGAACTTTGGAGTGCGAGGTGAAAGCATTAAATAAGAACGAGTACCATCTGCCTGTGATTTTTTTACTTTGTTCGGCCAATGAAACGTCCAGGTTTTTTTTGTAAACAAAGAAACAAATTTCAGTTTTGAATGGTCTGCAACCTTTTAAAAAAACCCAACAAATAACTGTTTGCCTCATGGAAAGCCTGCCATCATTTGCCCTCTCTTTCTCTCTCGCTCTGAAATAAAATCTGCACTTGGGATTTTTTTTTCCCCCTTCGTCAGGACAAAGGAGGCCCCTTTCCTCAGTGGGAATACTAAAGCTCAGAGGAGCAGGAGAGCAGAAGGAGGGAGGGAGGGTGAGAGAGAGAGAGAGAGAGAGAGAGAGAGAGAAAGAGAGAGTGTTGGAGGGATGAAGGGAGGGGCCCCAGCTGCACCTAGTCAAGCTTTTCTGCGAGGTTGGTACGGGGGGGAGTGAGGGCAGCGCGAGGTTCTGGAGCATCCGTGGCAAAACGGACTTTCCCCAAGTTGCTTGCACCTGGTCTGTGTCACATGACTAATTACCGGCGCCTTATTGGGCGAGAGCGCGCCCCGGGGAACGTCCCACCGCTGCGTTAAAACAATACGCCTGCTTAGCCGAGCAGTTGTGGTCATTATAGCCTAGGAAGGGGACGGTTAAGCAGCGAGTGGGATCAGGATACTCCCTAAAAAAAGAACTCGGGTCACAATATGAAACACCTGCTCACGAACGGCTTCAATAAAGGACGGAGAGGCAGCAGGCACTTCATAAATGTGGGGACCAGGGGAGCTGCATTATATTCCTACTATAGCTCAGAGACTCTTTCTCTTCCTTTTTGTGGAGGGTCTATTCAAGCTCAGATTAGTGAGCACCTTCCCTTCACGTGTCGTTTATGTTTCTTGCGTCTGCGATAGAAAGCTGCTCGCTGGGAAGTTAAACACAGCAATGTGAGGATATTTGTGGTGGCCGATACGCCGAAGAGGACAAAACCGTGAATGAAATTAAAGCGGGGGAAATTTCTTTGTAAGCTCAAGGTTGGAGCTGATTGATCAGTTTATGGCTCAATACTAGGACATCCTTTCTTTAAAAACATTTTAAACTACAAGAGGTGTAAAGCATGTGCCTTTTTAAAAAAACAAAAAAACAAAACAAAACCCCAAATCCTTCAACAATTCAGAAATGTTCTAAAGACAAATCATCCTTCAGTTTGTTATTGTGTGTCAGTGTGGTTTTAGATTGAAGTAAATGTTTGAATGTCCTGTGTGTGTGTGTGTGTGTGTGTTCCAAATCTTCATAAAACAGGTTTAAACAAATACATAAAGGGTGTTTTTTTTTCAGTGACAATCAAGGTATCAGTTTTAAGGTGCAATGATAGACTTAAGATTCAGTCATTATCTACTTTGCCTTTAAAAAGCATATTTGCCTATTTGCAGACAAACGCTGGGATGTAAAACTATATTCTTTCCAATTGTACAAATTAATATTAATAATTATATATCTAATAATAAGAAGAAGAAGAATAATAATGGTAAGAACTTCCAAAACCAAACAAAAAGTGTAAAACATTCACATTATTTCTTCTGTTTCTACCCACATCGCAATTCATGTGGAAAAACAGCAGCAGTAAAAAATTAAAAATAAATTAACAGCAAAAAAAAAAGAGAACATTAAGAGTTAAAATTTTCCCCATTTTAACAAAACTTTTATAAAATATATATGCATATTTGTGTATATATATAAAAGAAAAAATCTGAAAATACTTCTTACTCTTTTTTTAGTAAAGCAAGCAGTGTCTTCTAAAATATCTGCTCGTTTTGATTTTTTTTCATTTTCTGAAAAAAAGCAAGACGTACATGGGGCATACTGACCAATACTGACCAAACAAAGGCTAAACTAATAAAAGTAGGTAAAAATATTTAGTCAAAACCAATGCACCAAAAAAAACCCAAAAAAACCTTTTTAAGAGAAGATCCGGATGGCCTGGGTGACGAGTGTGTGGCAGACGGGGCATTCGGGATGGTTCAGCTCGCAGATGCGGATGGCGCACTCCATGCAGAAGAGGTTGTGGCCGCAGGGCACCAGAGCGGCCGTCACTTTGCTCTCGAAGCAGGTCATGCAGTCTCGGGTCGAGGTGGGCTCGCTGTGTGCACGCCGAGCCTGGGCGTGGGCCGAACCTATGCCGGCGGATCCGGCGCTGCTGGTTCCAGAAGGTTCCGGGAGACCCGGAGACAGTCTGGTCAAGGGCAAAGGCAGGCCTCCGAAGCTCTTGGAGCGCTGCTGGACATAGTAGGCTACCTGTTTGGGATAATCGGGGTCACCCCAGCTCTGGGAACCTTCAGAACCAAAATAGGAACACGGCTTGTCTCCATTGGTAGGAGGTGAGAAGTCGGATTTGCTGTAAATGCCCATACCAACTCCGACGCTTCCACTTCCGGTACCTCCTAACACGGCATCGGAGAAATTCTGGCGGTAACTGCTAGCGAGAGGCTTGCGCTGACCACCCTGAAGCCCCCACGCGTGCTGTAGGCGACTCTCCGGGCCGCCGTTGGTGCCGTTCTCGGTGGCCAGGCAGTCGTTCTCGTTGTTGTGGTCGTGCAGGGTGCCCGTACGTGAGGCAATATGCGCTTCGATCTCCTCCCGCGCTCGCTCGGCGTTGCCCGGAGAACCGGTGATCTCGAAGACGGGGTCACGATCGCGGCTTGGGGTCACGATGTACGTGCACGTCTGCTGCTGGATGCGCTTGATAGTGGAGCCTTTGGGGCCCACCACCAGACCTACCACACGATAAGGCACGCGCACCTGGATCGTCGTCTGGCCCGGCAGCAGGGCAGGCGGGGAACCGTTAAAAGACACGCCCAGCTTGTTCCGGGACGCACGCAGCATGGAGAAGTGCTCGGCTGCCGAGATGATCTCACGTCTAGCTAACGCCACATCTTCCTTACGACCAGTAATGAGAAACACAGGCTCTTCTCCCCGTACTGGGGTCTTGATGTAGGTGTTGGTTTTCGCCCGCAAGGCTTTGATTTTACAACCTGCAAAGTGAACGGAGTGTCGTGAGTGACGTTCAACAATCACGTGTCACCAGAAAATCAACAGGTGTCCATGCTGCTAATTAAGAAGACGTTTTCATTTATTCACGAATCAGCCTCTCTAATTGAGCAGAAATTAGGCACGTAACTAGACTGTTATGATTTATTATTAAGAGATTTTAAATATTTAACCCTTTTAAACACAGATTTTATACTACATAAGGCACGAAAATGATTCAGCATTATTTTTTGTAGTGTCATTGTACAGTGATTACCGTAAACAAAGCAGATGATACTAATCAAAATGAGAAAATAACGTCCTTTATCATCAGAATAGAATGAGAATGGATTGTTTAATATCTCCTCTAATTAGATTTTAGAAATTTTATATTATTTCCAACTCAAAAGGAAAAACTGCACAGTAATGAGCTGTTAATTCAGGGGGTTTAAAACGTCAACTTGAAACAGATCCAGGTGGGGAAATGATGCTTCGTGTCAAGCTGAACATTTTGTAAATTCACGTGTTTGCCTGAAACACGCTGTAGTTTTGTTGTGCAGTTGCTTCCTCATCCTTTATTTCTACAAGGCTTTATTAATATTTTATTCTCTCAAATTCTCTTTAGAAATTTCAGCCAGTGTTTAGGACTATTATTAATACGTGATTTTTCCTGTTTTGACAATAAGCCAAACAGGAACTCGCGTACTCATTCTTAGCTAAATAAATACATGAATAATTACAATAATTGTTAGATTTTTTCCCCAGGAATAATAAACAATACTGTGTGGGGAAAATCACAGTGGTTTTAGCAGTGACAGTGGTACAAACACTTCAGATTTACATAAGATAGAAATGTTCATCTGTATTCTCTATGATTTGCTCTTTCATCTGTTTATGACATGCTGATTACAGCAATACGCAGGAGGTCATGTGAGGGCACAAGGCGAAGGATATGCAGCGTGGATGTCGAGTAATGCTTACTGAAACACATGAGCTCAAATCCAAATTCATCCTTCTTCAAACATCCCACAATATAGCGCTGTGTTGTGTACGAGAAGCTTTATTTTTGTGCTTTACGTCTAGCATATAGATCGTCTCCGTGATCACGGACGGTTCTCCAGCGAAGGCCGCTGCTGTTTTGCTAGCCGTGGGGGCCTGTGGTGTATCTAGCGCGTGCCTCGCTGTGTACAGCGGTCACTAAAAAAAAAACACAACCTGGATGGAGTGTGTAGTGAGCGACAGCATGGTGTGCGAGTACAGCCCTCCTGAGCAGATTTGGCAGGCGCTGCAGGTGAATGGAGCGCGCTTACTACAACCATTCAGACTCCAAACACTCTGAACAATGAACCATGGCAGACAGGCAATGAGTAATGTGCCTTATCTATCATTCAAGCTCAAGTCATGATTATTTCATGGGTGTTTGTGCTGACCAATAATGTGTCAGGAAATCTGCATTTACATAAAAATGTGGCAGAAAAAAAAAAGAAGCAGAGCAGAGCATTCACACTGCTTGCGGTTTCTGGATTTTACACCCGCCCCCTTTCCAGTTGAAGCAGACAAGTCAGTGGTATAAATACAATAAACCATTGTTAGCATTTCCTCCAGTGTGGACTAAAAAACAAGACAGACAAATCCCATCTCTTGCTGTAGCTGAAACGCTTGCTTTTAAAGCCCCAAATCAAATGAAGCTCTTCTCAAAATCCACCTAATCAGCACTTTACAGTCCAGGCAATGCCCAGTGTTGCACTCGGACTGCCAGGCCCTGCCCCTGTGCCACTCCTCCTGCTCTCCATTTGAAATTCAAGGGCACACTTCCCATCAACTGTCAAAAGCAGTATGGAAAAATGTAGAAGCCCTGGCAAAATCCAAGCAGTCCACATGCTCAGCAGACTTCATTTTGCATGGTGTTTTGTATTTGAAGCGCGCGTGTGTAAAAGCCTGAGCGCCTCCCGTGACCCCTGAGCGCATGTGGAGGGAAGGGAGCATGGAGGTATGGATTGATGGATGAGATGTTGTATCGGCTGCCTGGGCGTGACCCTCCTCCTGTGAGCAATGACTCTAAGCTCACTCATCTTTATCTCTCTTTATCTTATCAGCTCCAAATTAAGCCCGAGCTTCTGAACAAAGCCAGGATACCGAACACCCCCCACACAACTGTTTTTTTTTTTGTTTGTTTTATTGTTTGGTTGTTGTTGTTTGTTGTTTTAACCCCCCACCCTGGATGAGATTAAGACACCAGACACAATAAAAAAAAGCACCACCGATCCAACAGGGCTCAGTCTGCCAGCTTAAACTTGCATGCTGTTGGCCCAACAATAGCATAACGTCATTGAGCAGGATCTCTTTACTTTTAACCGCCGTTTAGACAGCTTTCAATGCTTCTCCTAAGGTTGATGAATAGCCTGATTTCAGTTACACATCACCACCTTGCGTCGATCTACTGTCACTTTCGCGCCTTTTGTCTTGACAGCCGCGTCCTCCCTCTCTCTCTCTCTCTCTCTCTCTCTCTCAAGTTTGAAATCAACGACACTAAAGACGCAACTACAGACTGCATTCAGATTCAATTCTCGAGGCAACCTAAAAAGGACCAAAAACACTCATTGGCCCTGTATGCAAATCAAACACCCAGACTACAAAGGCTATTTTATTTCATTTAATTCTACCCGCCGTTTTTAAGCTACGATTTGTTTTGGGGTTCTGTTTTTCCCCCTTTCCGTCCCTGGCGCTCAGACGACAAAGGAAGCGCGTCTGCACACGGACACTGATGGCGCGGAGCTGGAACAACGCGACCACGAGGTTTAACGCCCCTTGCTGTTTTTCTTTTTTTGTGTGTGCGTGCGTGTGTGTGTGTGTTTCCTCTGCAACAAACTGAAATGTAGCAACGTGTATTTGATTTTTATACACTGTAAAATGTTGCTGAATGACCACAGTGTGAGCTGAATAACAAAACAAGACCACCACTCCCACTTTTTTTTCCACTGACTATAAAAACAAGATCATGATATATATATATATCTATTTTTTTTAAACTGTATACATTTTAAAATCAAACATCCTGAATGTGCCAGGATGTGAGTTTAAAACAAGTTGAAACAGTGTAAACAATCGCGGTCTTTACCTTGCCTGCCCACTATTTCCGCCACATGTTCTGAGCTGGGCACGGGCACACACTCGGTGATGTTGCAGCCGCGCGCTTTGGTCTCAGAACCGGAGCTCTCGTACAGGGCGCACAACTTGCTCTTGCCTTGTAAGATCCCGGCTTCTCCAGCACTACCACCTCCACCTCCACCACCTCCTCCGCCGCCGACGCTGTTGGCGTGGCCGTGGCCGTGGTGGTGGTGATTGTTGTTGTTGTTGTTGCTCCTCTCCTGAACTCCGGCGCCCTCCTCGCTTTCCCCGAGCCCGAGCAAGGAGAGCTGGCCCAGCGCAACCCGCAGCGCACGCGACTCCTCTTCCTCCTCGTCGGGCGGCGCCAGGAGGCTTTCGGTACCAAAACCAGAGGCGGCCAGTTCCGAGCCGTACCCCTCATTTTTCTCCATGATCCCTGACAGCACCAGTAGGCTAGGCATGGCTAACAAAGAGTGTGAGACAAAGACACGGAGAGCGAGACTGGAGAAGCAGCGCATCCGCCGCCCTCCTCCTCCTCCTCCTCCTTGCTCCCTCCCTTTGGCTGTTGGCCCCTCCCACAATCCCGCCCTCTTGCTCACACTGCTGTAGCTCCTAACGCTTTTCATTGTGCAGAAGGCAAACACGATACAAGCCGGGTTGCCAGATTCCTGTTTATACCATCCAGACCACGAATTGTCAAGCCACATGAATTTACGCAGGATCAAAAGTATAAAAGGTGAGTGGATCTCTTTAGTTGCAGAGTTCCAACAGCCAAGCAGTGAGAGTTAATAGGCATGAGAAAACTAAATTACAACCACAAACCACCTTATTAAAACACCAGGCCGTTATACAATCAGCCATGTGGCCACAGCACAATTTATAACATCAGTCAGGAACAGGTCAAGAGCTTTAGCTTCGGTTATTGTTCTTATTAAACATCAGAATGGGCAGAATGGTTCTTGGGGATTGGTTTGAGCATTCCAGAAACCGGTGATCTGGAATTTTCTCAAACAACAAAAGTCTCTAGACTTTACACAGAATCGTGCAGAAAAAAATATTCCCACAAAAAAGCAAGAGAGAAAGACAACATACAGAAATAACCACTCTTAACCTCCATGGTGGGCAGGAAAGCAAGTCAGAATGCACAATGCATTAAACAATGACCTCACTGGGCTACGAGAGCAGAAGACCACATCAGGTTCCACTTCTGTCAGCCAAGAACAGGCATCTGATGCTGCTGTCCAGTTTCAGCATACGCATGATTTCATGCATTGTGCTGCTGCCACATGATTGGCTGATTGGATAATTACATTGATGAGTGGATATACAAGTGTTTTTAATTAAATAACAACAGAAATGTATGTATGGACTGTGCAGTATGATGGGTGGTATAGGTTTAGCAGTGAGTCATATTGAAATAATCTGATCCCTAATCTGATCCATTGATGTATTTTATGCTATGAAATGTGTGATAGGGGACAGACATCACTGTTTTATTCTGGTTAGGGTCGTAGTATATCCAGAGCCCAGGAGTGAGTACTGGGTGTGTGGTGTTGGGGCCAGTCTGTAGATTGTTTGTAGCTAGGGGGAGTTTGTGTAGTCAGTTCACCTGCTAACTTGTTTTCAGTAGACTGGAAGAAAACTGGAGATCCAGAGAGACAAAAATGTGTGAAACTGTAACATGAGCTCAGGATTGACCAACTCGTTGTTGTTGTTGTTGTTGTTGTTATTATTATTATTATTATTATTATTATTATTATTATTATTATTATTATCAGTAGTAGTAGTATTTCTTTAAATAGCATAATGTGAGTATTTTGGCTTTGGGCATGAACTTGGCTGATTGATGCCACTTGAAACTGCGAAACAGAGATGCCCAACTCCACCATCCTGGCTTGCTGGAGTTCTGCACAGTACACACCTGCTGTACCTGGAAAGCCAAATAACAAGCCACAGTTTCCTTGATTAGGAAAATCACCAAAACTCTGCTGGGCTTTGACCCAACCGGACTGGAGTTTATCCTGACCCAGCATGCCAAATTAGCTCCTACCTGCCAGTTTGTTTGTTTTTTTTACAGCTCAGAACGATCTGGCAACACTAGATCCTAGACCGTCTGCGCCGAACTGGGCGTGGCTCGGCGTGGCTCCACCCCGTCTGGTTCACAGCGTCCGCTCCCTGCGGAGCTCGAGCGAGCCGCCTTCTGCGCAGACCGCCGCGTCTGTTTCTCTTCCTAACGGCATTCCGTTACCGAGCTGCGAGCCTAAGCAGCCTGAGAGGCACTACACGACCGAACACGTGCTTTGTTAAAGACTTTCTTGGTCCTTTCCTCTGGAGCTCTTTGTAGTGGCGTGGCAATGTGAACGGGTGCAACATTACTCAAAAAAAATGAAAATATTCTATTGTTAATGGAGCACTCATTCACTTTCAGACGCATTACCACGTTTATAACGCACAGACTACACCGGAGGCTGATGGAGACGCGCGTCGCGTGCAACGCGTGTCTCGGCCATTTTTATGAACCTGCGGCTTTTGATTTGAAGCGGCCACGCCTCACGCGCAACCGACACTGGAACAAATAAAGGAGCCGATATGATTTTTGGGGGGCTCCGCCCACCTTTTACAGTCAGTCCGTGTTGCAGGGTGACCATGACTGCGTCCCAAACCACACAGAAAATAGTACATCGCACCAGCACCGTCGCCAAGGCTACCTGTAGACGCGCGTGCTACCGTGCGCAAACCTTAAATCCCATGTTTGCGCACTACTTCACCATTGCTAATGAATAAGGGAGGATACATTTGGGGACGTGGCCACCGTGGCGGGTTTGATTTTAGCGCTACACACCGGGGAGATGGTCTCCAGTGAAGAGGAGGGGGAAAGGAAGGGAAGGAGGGAGGGAGTTTGTCAGACAGACGTTGCGGAACCTGCGCCGCAGAACCGACTTGTTCCTTTTTTCTTTTTATTTATTTATTTATTTATTTTTTTATTTTTTTGAAAGAGCAAACGGAGCGCAGTTCATCAAAGCTGGAACAAAGACCTAGCCCACCGTCATGACCACGCCTGGAGACAAAGATTAATAATAATAATAATAATAATAATAATAATAATAATAATAATCAGAGTCATGCGGAGTTCTCACCTCCGTTATTTTTGTTTCCGTTATAAGGACTTTTTTTTTAGTTTTCAGTATTTTTGATATTACTGTATTTTCTCTGTTACTGTATTTTCAGTATTTCTGATATTTTTGTCAGTGTTTATACATTCATATTTTCTAAAATTTCCAGTATGCACGTGCCACAGTAACGGCTTTATAACACATTAATGACTTTATAACACATTAATGACTTCGTAACATTAATGACTTTGTAACAGTAACAACTTGATCATGCAGTGATGACTTTATTTAATAAACTAGCAATAGTTAAAATCTGCCTGGATTTATAGAATATAACAGCTGCAAGTTTCTCCACTGCATTCTCCAAAGCTTTATAAAGCCGTGTGAATCTGCATTAAATTATTATTATCATTATTGTCATTATCATTATTATCATTATTATTATTATTATTATTATCAATTTATCACTCTTAAAAAGGTTTTATCTTACACCATGAGGAGTTCTTCTGTTTGAGACTTCTGGGATTAAAAATCCAAAACATGTTTTGGAAAGCTGAAACGAAAGAAGAACTTTTAGTAGATATTTTTTCCAGAGTGTACATCATCATCATCATTATTAATATTGCTACCACTTTATACACTATATAGCCCAAATTATGTGGACACCTTACCATCAAACCCATATGTGGATAAGTTTTAATCACACCCCCTGAGCTCCATGAGGACATGGTGTGGAGGTGAAGCTTGGAGAAAGTGAACGATCTGGAGTGTCCTGCACACAGCCCTGACTCTGACTCAACCCCACTGAAGACCTTCAGGATTAACTGGAATTGGAGCTTCATCAACATCCCAACAGCGGAGTCTGATCTCACTTGTAGCTGAATGATTACACGTCCCCACAAGTACAATCCAACATCTAGTGGAAAACCTTTAGAGAAGACTGAGGATGTTCATACTCAGATGACCATATAGTGTGACTCCATCACATTATAATATTAAAGGTATTTGAGCATCACTCCTATCTATCTAAAGGATTTTTTTTAACTCAATTTGTCCCTCTAGGACAAGGGTTTCCAGTACTAATGATGGAGCACCACTCTCCTGTACTCTTGTGGGGTGTTCCTGGTGTGCAGTGGTCAGTATCTATCAAAAGTGGTCCAAGGAAGGAACAGTGGTGAACCGGTGACAGGGTCATGGGCGGTCAAGGCTCATTGATGCACGTGGGGAGTGAAGGCTGGCCCGTGTGATCCGATCCAACAGACGAGCTACTGTTGCTCAAACTGCTGTAGAAGTTAATGCTGGTTCTGATAGAAAGGGGTCAGAATACACAGTGCAGGACGGGTCAGGGCTGTCTTGGCAGCAAAAGGGGGACCAACACAATATTAGGTAGGTGGTCATAATGTTATGCCTGATCAGTGTATGAGGAATAAAACATAAAAATAATCAACGATGGGATAGTGTGAGTTGATACCAAATGCAATTATCCATATTTGATGAAGATCTGATCCCATTTAAGGTCATGTTTATGCAGTAATACAGAAAACTGTAAAGGGTTCACACACTTACTAGCAGCACTGTATTTGTTTTTTATCCATTATCAGTTACATGTCATGTTGTGGAATGAAGAAGCTCCTGTTATCACTTATATTACAGCAGCTGTGAACATTCACCAGAGTTCCTTCAACAGTCTGTCTTTTTTTTGTCCCCTCATGAGTTTAATATGAAAACACACACACACACACACAGCTTGTCACATTGCTGAGAACCTGCAACGTTTTTATCCGTTTACGTACAAAGTCCCTGTGAATGAGCTGTTGCTATAGAAACGATAATGACTCAACGAGCGCATGCAAAAAGGTAAACCTTTGATTTGCAGCTGCACCGGAGTCCAAGGTGTAGAGGTAGAGGCGTGGAATTAATCGACACCTTCTGACCAATCAGAACGCAGCACTGCGGTACATATTAGATTTTGAAATGATATTCTCTTTTATAAACAAAGAAATGAATAATCATAAATAAGGAGACTTTAGATTTAAGCAATTTCGGGGATATTGTGTTACACGTTGTGTGAAATGTACACTTAGCTCCAGAAAAAAAAGCCTATTTAGCATATTAATTAGCTCCTTTTCCCCAAATGTCATAAAATTAATTTTGGAAATGCCCTAAAACCCATTTTGAAAACCCAAGGAGATGAAAGCTAAAATTAATCTTATCTTGACAGGCATCAAAAATCTGGCTACACCCAAAAGACAAAAAAAAAACCCACACAGTTAACCAGGAGGGCAGCCGGCTGAATTGAGGCAGCTTTCCTTTTCCCCAGTTTTGAATCTTATCAACTTAATTAAAATTCCAAAATGATATCACCTTATCATAGAGGATGGGAAAGAGCGATGATTTCAGCCATTTCTGTAACCTGTAGTCTTTGCATCATCTCTTAATTTCAGTCTGTAATGCAAAAACTTAAAATCATGAGGACTACAAGTTGCATTATGCTTCTTTATACAACCCAAACGCCTCCCACTTGCAGTTGTAGCCACGCCCACTACTTCAGCAGCTAGTGTAAAAAATATCTTGTATGATTCACTCACTATGCAAAAGAGCTACACTGTACATACACACAGACTGACCCTCATCAGGTCCTGAACAAAATCTGAATTAATTTATTTAATAAATGATCTAATAAATGTAATAAAAGGCCAGCAGACAGCTGTACAAAAAGAATGCTGATCTCAGACCAGCTACCTGTGTTCAAAGACTGACCACCTGATTAGCAAGCGTTCAATGCGTTAGAGGAAGGAGCGTGGTCATACTGGATCAGGTGCAGAGTCGAAGTGACGGTCCGACAGTCCGAAAGGTCATCTGCCTTCACTAATGGTGTCCACTGGGAACTCAAGGCTCAAATCAATATCAGCTATGGATCACGGATAGTGTTTCCCCCTCTGCCCAGTCTGTGTGCGCGTGTGTGTGTCTGTCTTGCTCTTTTGTCCAAATCTGTCTCTCTTATTGTTTGTTTTAATGTCTGTTGGCGAGTCCAGTCACGTTTCCTAACAGGTTAGTGATAGGTTACTGGGCTTTGTGCAATATTGCCTTCTTGAACTGCAAGATGATTACGTCACAGGAGCTTAATCCTTGAAGCTCAGCCAGCGCTCAGTGTGCATATGCAGCGATGACCTAATATGACATCATCCATTAGAGAGTCTGTATGAATACAACAGCCTCGGGATGGGAAATCATGTGACGAGGACATTCAGTCATCTGGGGACTCGCTGCTTATTATGGTAGGATTATTACTAATATTATAGCATAAGGAACGCAGTAATGAATCAATCAATCCATCAATAAATCAGTTAGTTTTTCCTTATACCTTTTAAAGGTTCAATAGAAAATTTCATGAATTGACTGCTTTGTAATTTCAAAGCCATTCGTTTAGAGGTGAATCCTTCATCCGACATCTTTATACAGCATTTAGTCTGTGTAAAAAAAAAAACAACAACTGCTAGGTCAACAGGTCAGGGCCTGGTAACGCCATCGAGCTACAATCCTGTTCTTTTTTCCCAGCCCTAAAGACTCCTTTTTAGCTCAGAACTTGAGAGTAATTCCAGCAAAGCATGTGCGTTTTCTCTCAGATTCTCAGCTTGAATTCAAAATGTTTGTCTCTTATAAGCTTCAGATTGACCTGACTCCACGGTGCATTCCTTTAAACCCGGACATGATGTCAGTGAGAAGAGTAAATTTACCCGGAATGCATCAGGACCGGCTACTGACAAAAAAACTATTAATGATGCAACACATTATTTATGACCCCTAGAGACTGCTGTAGTGCCTGTAAACATGCACATGCTTAAGACTGTAAATACCTGCAGCGTGGAGGGTAAATCAGTAACGCTGTTACTGATGTTTCATTGCCTCGTATTCCAGTGCTCCAAATTTGATCAATGGCTGTAAAATTGGAGCGAAGTCTCTAATTAAACACAATATGTCTGTTATTCGAAGCGTCAGAGGTGAACGTTAGAATACGGCTTCAGAGACTTGAAGTACAAAGTGTTACTTAAAGTTGGGAGAGAATAAGAATTCACACACTTTTGGTTGCTGATGATAAATGAATGGCAGTCGACAGAGGAAGGAGAGCAAACATTGAAAAACTAAAGCTAACTCTTATCTTACTGATAACACAATAATAGGTTTGTTTTGTTAATGAGTTATGATACTAATTTGCCAGATAAATACAAAAGGAAGAGCTGTTTTTGTTTTGTTTTTTTCCCCCAGTTTTTTGAGACATGAGACTCGCATGTATGTGTATAAACATCTGATCTCTCCTAAAATGCAAAACTTTACAAGAAATAAATCACTCTGGTGAATAATTACTTTTCATTAGCTGAGATTTTTTTCTTTCAACAACAAAAGAAAAAACTTTTTGTTTAAAACATTTTAAGTAAACAAAATCAATTTTTATTGTGTTATCTTCAAAAAATGTTAGAGCACAGGGTGATTAGTTTGTGCTTTACAGCATTATATTTATATTTACACCGACCAGGCATAACATTATGACCACCTCCCTAATATTTTGTCGGTCCCTCTATTGCTGCCAAAACAGCCCTGACCCGTCCTGCACTGTGAATTCTGACCCCTTTCTATCAGAACCAGCATTAACTTCTTCAGCAATTTGAGCAACAGTAGCTCGTCTGTTGGATTGGATCACACGGGCCAGCCTTCTAATCGCTACCCACGTACTGTACATCAATAAGCCTCGGCCGCCCATGACCCTGTCGCCGGTTCACCACTGTTCCTTCCTTGGACCACTTTTGATAGATACTGACCACTGCAGACCGGGAACACCCCACAAGAGCTGCAGTTTTGGAGATGCTCTGATCCAGTGGTCTAGCCATCACAATGTGTCCCTTCGTCAAATTCGCTCAAATCCTTACGCTTGTCCATTTTTCCTGCTTCTAACATCAACTTTGAGGACAAAATGTTGACTTGCTGCCTAATATATCCCACCCACTAACAGGTGCCATGATGAGGAGATACTCAGTGTTATTCACTTCACCTCTCAGTGCTCACAATGTTATACCTGATCTGTGTATAGGCATAATAATACTGACAGCTGTGTTACAACATGATCCTGAGTTATTAAGGAATTTGCAGCACATTATGAGCGTTATTAAATACGAATGTTTACAATGAGTCATTACCTTAGAAGAAAAGAAACAACAACAGAGTTATTATGATTTATGGATGTGGGATTACTCTGATAGACTAGCTACAGTACTCTTGTGGTGTAATTTAATTCTACCTTCTATGAGTAGGTATGTCCTAGATTTTAGGGGGTGCCAATACTAATAATCAAATAATATGCACCTTAAAGTCAGTCATTCGGGCAGAAATAGATGTAAAATTAGGGTAATAAAAACAATTATTTACATAGGGACCCCTGTTAATATAAAAACTCCTCCCACTCATAACTCTAGCCACGCCTAATTCACAGATGCCTTCCACCTTCTTAGCTTTCTTTTAAAAATAAAAAAATAAATAAAGTAAAAAATACCCTGTAAATACTCTCATTATTCATTAATATTTAATTCTCTCATAGCACCTAAACATAAAAAAACAATAAAAACATGTTCATTAATTAGGACTGTGTTGTATTTGCCTATCAGCGTACCTCTCAATTAAGTGCAGCTCTTTTTTCCGCACAGACTGCGGTAGGATCATGTGCTGAGTGGAAACACTGCTCTTTAGGGAGTATGAGTCAGGTGGGTATGACCTCATTGCTTTCTCTCACTTATTAGATCATCCTTTCTTTTTCTTGCTACTCATCAGAGATGCTTAGAAGCCTAGTGATTTGTCCTTCACAAACGATTCGGCTCTTTGAGTCGACTCCTTTTCGGTCAAGGTTGAGCGCTGAGTCATATATGTATGTATTTTTAGATGTAGGCGAAAGCAGCATGCAGTTTAATAGAAATGCTTCCATGGAAATGTCTTTTCCTCATCACATCTGTTCTTTAGTGTGCATGAGGCGTGTATCTGACTCTCAGGTGTTGTGAGAAACCGAATCGTATTGTAAAAATGCAATGTTTCCTTAGATAGTGGAATTAGATTTCTCATTTCAACACACAGTTAGGCAAAGAAGAATCATCGCCTGTGATCCGTAACAGTCGACTCGTGTCGGTCAGCTGAGTCAAATGGCCTGACTTACTGAACAGAGCTTTAATTCCCATCACTAATGCTCGTGATGTTCTCAGCTTCCTGGTTGTTATGAGGATATGTCACAACTGTCTCCACCCTCAAACATCTGTCCCATACAGGATAGCTTTAAACTCGGAGTCTTTGATGCAGCTAAACTAGCACTTAGGATGCATCTCTGTGTAAGCAGATTAATTAATCAATAACATCGATTGATTGTTGGTGTAGTAGAGCATTCACTAAGATCAATAGACAGACAGAGTGCAAAAGTTTGCATGCCCATTGGGCAAAATAAATAAGATGCTGAAATTGAATTTCGTGTGTCCGGGTTCATATTTGCTCCTTTATTATTAACAAAAAGTGTAGTTAAATTGAGCGGCTTATTATTTCAATTTCGTGGTGAAAAAAATAAATAAATTAAATGGTCTGATTGTAGACAGTGTGTTAGATTTCACTGGTAATTAATTTCAACAAACTTCAGTGCCTTAAGTTGTAATATTTATTCCAGGACATTTTCCTGACATCTGAGTCCAATGTCTTCAGAGCTGAAGATCAACATTTTTTTATTTATAAATTATCATCTTGTCACAACATTTCATTCTGAAAGTTTTAAAGTAGCTATTTTTTTGTAGATGCATTGCATAATATAACAAAATTTCCCATTTTCCCCACCCACAAACCCATTTCTACTTAGCTACATCACACAGAAAAACCTGCTAAATTGATAAACACTTGTTTATTTTTAACCCATCCACTTTATTTAGATTTGTACAGTGTCAATGACTGGAGTCCGGTTTGTGCAATCCTGTGTTACTGTAATCTCAGCTTCTTGTTCTTGGCTGACCCGAGTGGAACCTGATGTGGTGTCCTATTGATTCCTGAGATGCTTTTCTCCTCAGCACGCTTGTAAAGATTGGTTATTTGAGTTACAATGTCCCTCTGAAATATTCAAATCAGCCCGTCTGGCTCCACTGAGATCATGTTCTTCTTCGTTCTGATGTTTGGTGTGAATATTAGCTAAAGCTCTCCAGTTGGATGATTGGCTGATGTTCTTAATAAAGTGGACAGAGAGTCTATACAATATTAATAATCTAATATAGGTATTTTTCAGTCCTGCCACTGAGTGGCACCATTAGCTAACATATGACCTCCTGTCTTGTCTGAAAGTTACGGCATGAATTACAGTGTCATCAAATATAGAACTGGTTTTTAATTCAGTTTTGCACCATTTCATTGTTAATTCATTCATATTCATGTCATTAAGGTACTCAAAGCTCCAAAACTGAGTCTGTTACCTTCACAAAGTTTTAAAAATGAATATAATCTGACCTCAGAGAACCAACCGTTGCTGCTCAGCAGTCTGGGAAGGTTATAAAGCCGTCTTCAAACGACTTTATAACCTTTTTGTAAGAAGGAATGTTTACAAATACAGAGCCTTCAAGACAGCTGCCAATCTTCCCAGGAATGTCCATCCCAGCTGAATCAGCCTGAGGTCAGACTATTTAATGCATAGAGATCCTCGGTAAAACCCCCAGGAGTGCTCTGTAAGCACATGAAATGTTTATGTTCAAGGCAGGACGATAAGAAAGAGACTGGACAAGCACGGCTTTCATGCGGGGGTGGACAGGGAAAGTCCTTTCTGTCTAAAAAGAACATGGAGCATAACTTTTACATTTGAACAAACTGCAAAAGTTCTGGAACAGTATCCTTTGGATTGAGAAGAAAAAGCTGGAGATGCCTGGACATCATTGATAGTGCCATGGACAGTGTATCACCACAAACACCTCGGACCAGCGGTCAGTTGCTTTGGTGAAGGGCTGATGGTTTTGCAGCTGCAGGACCTGGGAAATGTGCAGTCAACGAGACTACCATGAACTCCACTTTCAATCCGAAATTATTGAGATAAATTTGAGTCCGTCTGTCCAGCAGTTTAAGATGGACCGAAATTTGGTCATAAACTGACAGTGATCTCAAGCAAACCTGCAGATCAAGTTTAAAAGGCTAAGGAAGACATATTCTTGTAAATCTAAAGACAAATCTGGAAGCCAGCATCGCTCAAGATGTTCTGTCCAAATATTACAATTATTATAGTGTATTTAATTTTTTTTAATATTAATAATTGTTTTTTACTGTTAACTTTTTCATAGGTTTGCGTGATTGCCAATGAAATGCAGTTAAACAGATAAAATAGCTTAGGCGCCTCCTGGTGGACGAAATGTATTGCAAGCTGTAGACGTCGATATTCAGGTAAAAGTCGTTCACACTGAGGAAGAGTTTTATCCTGAACAGGGTCACCATGTTTCTTTAGACTCTAAATTCTTTCAACTAAAAATGAAAGGCCTAAATTCTTCATTTTTATTAAACACATGAGGTATAGATTCATGAGATGAGGTTTATTCCACATTCATTCCGGGAAAATCTGTGAAACTGCTGATAATGTCTAGGAATTTGGTTCCTTAAAAGGTGTAACACAACAAAAGGTGATAATAAAGAGCTGTATAAATCACTGTAATGGGCCTGGTCAGTTTAGACCATGGACATCAAAGCCTAGCAACAACAATTTATAGTGCTGGGATTGTATTTAAATGCACATGTATTTTCTTAAATCAGTATTTCTATAACCATATAAACTGGAAAAGAATATAAACCAGCAAAAAAACAATAAAAAAACATACAAATAAAACCCATACATTTTGTAAAATAAATAATTATGTATCATTTTGTTAAATAATTATATTCTTTAAGGTAAAGGTATGGCAGTGGTGGCTCAAGTGGTTAAGGCTCCAGGTTGTTTATTGGAGGTTCAGGGTTCAAGCCCCAGCACCAACGAGCTCCACTGTTGAGCAACTGAGCAAGGCACTTAACCCTGTATCATAGCTACCCCTGCGCTCTGACCCCAACTCCCTCAGCTGGGATATGAGAAGAAAAGAATTCCGCTGTGTGGTGATAAAGGCATCTTGCCCTCAGTTCTTAAGAAAAAAAGGAAATCCTGTTTAAAATAAACGTTTTTACCCTACAGAGTCTCACATCCAAGCATATGCGTATTTAAATTAAATACTAAAGTTGTCTATAGATTCCAACAGGTTAACAATCATTAAAAAGCTTCTGTCACATGCCACATCCTCACCATCAGCATTCCACAGAACAGGTTAGGTTTAGATTCCAGACCAGACTGATTAACACGGAAGATTTATATCAGTCGTGACGCTTTACATTAAATCTTTAAATAGAATCTTACCCGGGTTGACCTGCTAAAAAAATAAAAATTTACCCTCTAAGATAAGATAAAAGTAACTAACCAGTTACCTGGTTAATGTCTCGTGGACACAGTCAGTACATACAGTCAGTCTCCAGTCACTGGCTAGTTTATATTCCAGTGAATTCCAGTGTTGGTCATCAGTCATCATCAATTTCTGAAAGGATCATGTGAAGCAAATCTCTCTGTAAATCGCTTCTTAGGAAATGGAAAGGTGTTCTTGTTGAAAGTTTGAGAAAAAGTTTAGCATTATATGTTCTTCTCTACAAAATAAGTAAATTAAATAAATAAATATAAACATCATGATTATTATGGTGCTTTTCGAATTATATTATTAAATCTAAATGACGTTTTGGTTTATTTTTTGTTTATCTTTCACACTCGTTAGCCAGGTTTCTGTTCCTGCACAAAGAAACGTATAGAAAAAAAAGGCAAATGAGAAAACACACCACCTGGTGGAAGAAATATGCATTGCAACTTCTTAGTGCTATTACGATGGTAAATCTACAGTATGCTTTCTTGTGTGTGTGTGTGTGTGTGTGTGTGTGTGTTTTAAACTCACCTGTCTTTTACTTTCCATTTTATCTACGTTCCTGTTTTTTTTTTACATTCTCTACTTAAAAGCTGTAGATAACCTGGGCTAGGTTTTCCTAAACACTTCTTACTCGTTTGTTGGCGTGTAAATCAACACATAGCCTGAAGTGGTTGTAAATTCTTATTAAGCCTTATTTGGAGTTTGGGCACAGTTTAACCTCAGAAGGACACATAGGGTACTAATATACAAAACGTTTCACAGTTATATAGACTGAAGGTGCTCCATTGCCCTAGTGTTGAAGTGATGATTAGCTTAGTCGCTTTACACCGCTAGGACTCTCTGTGTGGGATTGATCTTATTTATTTATTATCATTTTAACTGTAGCATTTAAAAATGGTGTGCTTGCAAATCAAATATTGAAAGTTAACTACTTCATTTTAAAACACACTACATTGCCAAAAGTTTTGGGACACCACTCTAAATCCTTGAATTCAGGTGTTGTTTTTCAGGGGTTGGTCCCTTAGTTCCAGTGAAAGGAACTCTTAATTCTTCAGCGTACCAAGACATTTTGGACAATTTCATGCTCTTTGTGGGAACAGTTTGGGGATGACCCCTTCCTGTTCCAACATGACTGCACACCAGTGACCAAAGCAAGGTCCATAAAGACATGGATGAGTGAGTTTGGTGTGGAGGAACTTGACTGGCCTGCACAGAGTCCTGACCTCAACCCCATAGAACACCTTTGAGCGGAGACTGTGAGCCAGACCTTCTCGTCCAACATCAGTGCCTGACCTCATAAATGCACTTCTGCAGGAATGGTCAAAAATTCCCATAAACACACTCCTATACCTTGTGGAAAGCCTTCCCAGTAGAATTGAAGCTGTTATTGCTGCAAAGGGCGGGGCAACTCCATGTTACATTCAAAGGCAGATGTCCCAAAACTTTTGACAACATAGTGCATCTAATGTACATATTTAAATTATGAAAATTCAATTGAAATTTGTTTTACAGCTTTCAGAGTGATACAGCTTTGGACATATTTATTGAAGTGACTTTGATCGTAATCTCAGGATCAATCCCCAGACCCTGAAGCAGTGTGGCAGTAACACTAACCCCCACACCACCATATAACACACATAAGTTATTCAAGTTAATTTAATTCTTTCACTTGTAGCCCTTCCCAACAAGCTCAATTTTCTGTATCAAGTTGATGAATACGTTTTTGTCTGCATCTGTCTTCATCTATTAAATTGCTCTGCAGGCTGTGAATCAATTATTGGACTATTGACTCGTGCGGCTTTTCCTTAGACCCGGGCTGGGCGGAGTCTACAAACAACTATACAGCTTGTTAGTGGCTGTATGGATTTGTGTTCATTCAGCTACAAGAGCATTACTGAGATCAGACTCTGATATTGGGATGTTGAGGAAACTCCAGTTCCGGTTCATCCTGATGGTGTTCAGAGTCAGAGTCAGGGCTCTTTGCAGGATACTCCACTTCTTCTACTTTTGCCAACCTTCACCTTCATACCATGTCTCCACACCATGGAACTCATTGTTAATCTCTAAGTTTCAGTGAAGGGAAATTATAACTTCAAAGCAAACAAAGACATTCTATACAATTATGTGTGTTTAAAGCACATATGAGTGTGATGGCCAGGGGTGCATATATTTTTGTGTCCTTTTTCCAGTTTATACTTTAATGACTGTCATTCTAAATATTAAATATCCTTCATAGGGAATTTATCGAGGGACAATGAACTGTATAACTGCTTGGTAAGATATCATTAATAATGTATAAATAATATTAGTAAAATTTAAATCTAAAAAGAATGATAAAAAGTTTTGTTTGTTTCCATCTTGAGGAACTTTTGAGGGAAAGAGCAAATTTATTTGCGTAGCTCTATTTACTATGGACTGTGTCACAAAGCAGATTTACAAAAATATATATAAATTTAGGATATAAATAATAAATCTTAATTTTAATTACTCTACCATATTATTATTATTATTATTATTATTATTAAATAGAAATTAAATAAATATAATTATAATTATTATTATTATTATTATTATTATTATTATTATTATTATTATTATTAATAATAATAATAATAATAATAATAATAATAACATCAATAATAATAAAAATATTGAACAGCCCTAGACATTATATCAGTAAATTAAATTGTAAATCTCTTTATAAGACAAACTGCAGCCATGGTCCGTGTACTGTACAGCCGCAGCGATGACCTCATATGACATCATCTCCTGGACTGTGTGTATGTATACTGTAGTTTAGATCATTAGGCATTTGAATGAAATTTTAGTGAATTAGCTTTTTAACTCTGTGCTCTTCCTCGTCTGATTTAGAAACAACAACAACATTCCAGTGAGGATTAGGTTCATGGTGAGTTTCACCTTCATTATATGAAACGTACATGAGCCTGTTGCATGGAATGTGGTCGGTTAACAATATGGTGTGTGTGATTATGCTACAGCGATGCCTAAAGATCATCTCCTGGAACATCTTGATAAGTTTTAGCAGTCAGTCATCATCAGAAGAGTTTTTTAGCACAGATCTTCTGCGTCGTCTGCGTTTCTTGAAGGATTGGTTAAGTAATGAATAGAACACTCTGTTATAAGAAAATAATCCTGGACCAAAATCAATAGTTTCTGTAACAAGACATTCTAAAGAGTTTTGTTCCTCTTTAAAACGTTAACAATGGCACATCATACTTTTTATCTGTTTATAGTTACACCCATCAGGCATAACATTATGACCACCTGCCTAATATTGTGTTGGTCCCCCTTTTGCTGCCAAAATAGCCCTGACCCATTGAGTCCTGGATTCCACTAGATCCCTGAAGGTGTGCTGTGGAACCAATACCAAGATGTTAGCAGCAGATCTTTTAAGTCATGTAAGTTGTGAGGTGGAGCCTCCATGGATCGGACTTCTTTGTCCAGCACATCCAACAGATGCTCGATTGGATTGAGATCTGGGGAATTTAGAGGCCGGGTCACCACCTCAAACTTGTTGTTCTGGTCATTAAACCATTCCTGAACCATTTCTGCTTTGTGGCACGGTGCATTATCCTGGTAAAAGAAGCCACAGCCATCAGGGAATACCGTCTCCATGAAAGGGTGTAGATGGTCTGCAACAATGTTTAGGTAGGTGGTACGTGTCAAAGTAACATCCACATGGACAACAGGACCCAAGGTTTCCCAGCAGAACATTGCCCAAAGCATGACACTGCCTCCGCCGGCTCGCCTTCTTCCCATAGTGCATCCTGGTGCCATGCGTTCCCCAGGTAAGAGACGCACACGCACCCGGCCATCCACGTGATGTAAAAAAAACTGTGATTCACCAGCATTAACTTCTTCAGTAATCTGAGCAACAGTAGCTCGTCTGTTGGATCGGATCACACAGACCAGCCTTCACTCCCCACGTGCATCACTGAGCCTTGGCCGCCCATGACCCTGTCACCGGTTCACCACTGTTCCTTCCTTGGACCACTTTTGATAGATACTGACCAGTGCAGACCGGGAACACCCCACAAGAGCTGCAGTTTTGGAGATGCTCTGATCCAGTGGTCTAGCCATCACAATTTGGCCCTTCGTCAAACTCGCTCAAATCCTTACGCTTGTCCATTTTTCCTGCTTCTAACATCAACTTTGAGGACAAAATGTTCACCTGCTGCCTAATATATCCCACCCACTAACAGGTGCCATGATGAGGAGATCATCACTCTTATTCACTTCACCTCTCAGTGCTCACAGTGATCCGTGTATATTTAATAATGTGGTATGTTAATGATGTTCTTGTTCTCATGTACGCTTTAGCAACTAGTTTACTCTATTTTGAAGATAAATCAGTGCAGCTTGTCACATTCCATTGCGTAACATCATCTGTCCTGAAGAAGCGCTGAAAATCAGAAGACCTCAGATGGTTACAAAATCCTGACTCTGGAGACTCCTTCTTTAAATATCAAACAAATGTCTCTTTACAGAAAACGTCACAGTGTCTGTTATATATTCTTTTGCATCTATTTATGTGGAGCATCTGCTGTGCAAGTCCCTGTGATTGAGCTGTTACTATGGCAACCATAACATACTGGATCAAGAGCATTAATATAAAGCTCAGAATGCACTGAAAACCACATCCTAGCAGGTTCAAATAGCTTAAACTCAGCCAAAATGACCCAAGTATAAGACTACAAGACGTCTAAAATCATTTAAAGTATTTCTAGATGTATTTTACTATTTTTTTTACCTTTGAAATGTCCTGTTCTATTGCCAGATTGTTTTGCTAAAGCATTAATGTCTAGAAAGAAACAGAAAATTAAGATTCCAGTGTTATTAAATAGTCAAATATGCCTTAGATTTGGTTTATTGTAATCTCATAATAAGAATTAAGAGGTAAATCTGACTAGATTCAAGATATAATCACTTGTTAAGATGTCATTTCTTTTGCATTGTGGCAAATTCAACAGCGCTGTGCTATAAAGGCTTGTTAAATGTTTCTTCCTGGATTTATTTTTGCTCTGGACTCTTAATGGTCTAAAGTGAGCATTAAAAAGCTCTTGAATCAAAACTGCTATTGTTTGTACTGAGAGCAGAACCAGCGAATAAATTATTCAGCAGCTAAAGCCGGCAGTCATTAAACCCTTTGTTGTAAAACCAACTGGGTTAAAGCTGCTTTACGGGATTCAGCGTGGTCTGAATAAAAAGAACAGATAGAGAATTATAGAGTTTTTTTTAAATTTATTTGTTCCTATACTTTAGACATGGAAGTGTTTGGAAAGAAGAAATACAAGATGTATTATAAACGAGTCATGAGTCTAAGATGAGGAAAAATAGCCGTTTATATCATGAGCAGATTAAATCCAGCATTATGAAGAGAATATTTTGTCAGCAAATGTATGCTCATTGTGGTCTTTGCCTTGTCTAATGAGGTTAATGTGGGTTTCTTTGCAGGAACAGACACGTTATTACTCAGAGTAGAAAAATGGCAAGCTGCGAGGTGTTGGGTCTTTAACAAGTTTCCAAAACTAAATTATGATGAATTGTATTTAATTTCAGCAACATCTCATGAGTTCTGATATACTGAAAATCTGCATGGCTGCGATTTGGCCTCATGCTGAACGGCACATTTTCAGAAACAACGTGGCCAAATATTGCCAAAAGTTTTGGGACACCCCTTCAAATCATTGAGTTCAGGTGTTGTTTTTCAGGGGTTGGGCTCGGCCCCTTAGTTCCAGTGAAAGGAACTCTTAATGCTTCAGCTTCATACCAAGACATTTTGGACAGTTTCATGCTTTGTGGGAACAGTTTGGGGATGACCCCTTCCTGTTCCAACATGACTGCACACCAGTGACCAAAGCAAGGTCCATAAAGACATGGATGAGAGAGTTTGGTGTGGAGGAACTTCACAGAGTCCTGACCTCAACCCCATAGAACACCTTTGGGATGAATTAGAGTGGAGACTGTGAGCCAGACCTTCTCATCCAACATCAGTGCCTGACCTCACAAATGCGCTTCTAGAGGAATGGTCAAAAATTCCCATAAACACACTCCTACACCTTGTGGAAAGCCTTCCCAGAAGAGTTGAAGCTGTTATAGCTGCAAAGGGCGGGACAACTCCATATTACATTCATGTGCATGTAAAGGCAGACGTCCCAAAACTTTTGGCAATATAGTGTATTTTGTTTATTTTTGCACTGTTTATGAAGCCACTGCCAATGCACACACCGACTGAAACCCTCTAGTAAATCATTCATACTGTGACGAGTCTATGACGAATCCAGGAATGTGACAAAGTTGCGAAAAGTTTAACTTTATGCAAACATGGAGCGAAGTAAGTAATCATTTGCACACTGTGTGTCATGCGGTTATAGGAAAAACAATCCATGAGCAAAATTAATTTCCATAATAACACACCCAGAATTGTTTTATTCCTCCTACACCACAGCAATTTATCAGCAATTACATTTATTATGTATTAAACAATGACACATGCAAATGCAGAGTCTGTCATGTTCCAGACAAACCCAAGTGTGAAACCTCGTCTGTCTTGCTTGCATTAAGAAAAGCGTGCGCTCGAGCGGACACGGACAAATCCGGTTCAGGTCAAATCCATCAGAGTGCCGTCTGGTCACGTGCTTCTGTAGAAGAGATTAGTTCATATCACACATCATTTCAGTAGGAAGCTAGAAATTGTGTTGAATATTAAATATTCAAGCTCTAGAAGAAATGACTTCTGAAATCTGTCTGTGAGATGATTACACCACAGGTGCAGGATCTCAATCAGGGCTGCACGTGCCTCTGCAGCAATGAACTAATATGACCTCATCCAGTGGAGCATGTGTATGTGTGTGTACAGCAGGCTTTTGGCTAAATTGAAGTGCTTAAGTGTTTTTTACAAGGCTTTGTAAAAAGTGCTGTGTCTGATAATTGTTGTGTGATGACAACATTCCAGCGCGGATGAAGTTTTCTGCTGGTTTTTACGGCTTTTTTGTAGCATTATGAACAAGTGTTATGCACTTAAATGTTTTTGTGTTATTTACAGCATGTACTTAGCCTGTGAACAGATTTTGAAAGGATGGTAAACATGCCAGGAGACAATGTGCTAAAGTCATGCTTGAAGTCAGGCCTGAAGTCATGTTTCTTGCTAGAAGATTTGCTCAGTGAGCCACAGGTAGATCTCCTGCTTTCATCTTAGAGCTGTGTAATAAAGCTCAGATAGAACTCCAGATGGATTACATAGGTAATTAGAAAACAAGCAAAAAAGGAAAACAATAATTTAGATAGATAGATAGATAGATAGATAGATAGATAGATAGATAGATAGATAGATAGATAGATAGATAGATAGATAGATAGATAGATAGATAGATAGATAGATAGATAGATAGATAGATAGATTATATTGCCAAAGGTTTTGGGACACCCCTCCAAATCATTGAGTTCAGGGGTTGGGCTCGGCCCCTTAGTTCCAGTGAAAGGAACTCTTAATGCTTCAGCTTCATACCAAGACATTTTGGACAATTTCATGCTCTTTGTGGGAACAGTTTGGGGATGACCCCTTCCTGTTCCAACATGAATGTACACCAGTGACCAAAGCAAGGTCCATAAAGACATGGATGACAGAGTCTGGTGTGGATGAACTTGACTGGCCTGCACAGAGTCCTGACCTCAACCCCATAGAACACCTATGGGATGAATTAGAGTGGAGACTGTGAACCAGACCTTCTCGTCCAACATCAGTGCCTGACCTCACAAATGTGCTTCCAGAGGAATGGTCAAAAATTCCCATAAACACACTCCTAAACCTTGTGGAAAGCCTTCCCAGAAGAGTTGAAGCCGTTATAGCTGCAAAGAGTGGGCCAACTCCATATTACATTCATGTGCATGTGAAGGAAGATAGATAGATAGATAGATAGATAGATAGATAGATAGATAGATAGACAGACAGACAGACAGACAGACAGACAGACAGACAGACAGACAGACAGACAGACAGATAGATAGATAGATAGATAGATAGATAGATAGATAGATAGATAGATAGATAGATAGATAGATAGATAGATACCTACAGTTTGTTTCTACAGCCTATAGATGGCAGTGTTGATACACTTTTTATGTCCAAACTCTTCATATCCTGCATTTTTTTTGGAGGATTCTGTCACATCTGAACGTTCTCTGTATTCATGAAGAAACGCCATTGTGTTTTTATTTACAACAAATCGAGAGAGAATTTCCTGAAACTGCACCGAATCTTAATTAACCACTTACTTATCAGAAATATTACATAAACTCCATACGTTTTGTTTATAACTTTTTTTTTAATATTTTGTATTTGTAATGTATTCATGTAGTGAAGATCATGAAAATATTATAAAACCACTGACACAGTAGATCGTTGTGACGATACATGTCATGTATCGTACAAGCAGTATAATTACACACACAAATAACACACACACAACATATTTAGTGAAACACATTCACCGCATACATACACCACATGATAAGTTATTTCTGTATTCTGAATCTGGAAACATATACACAAGAGACGCTGCACGGTTTCTTCCATCATCACATCACACTGTATGTAGTGACCAGAATCCGCCTCAGTTCTTTATCTCTACAGCGTAAAGGTTTGAAATCCACCACCCAGAATCATTTCTCGCCGCTTTCTCAGTTAACTCTTTCCAGTGATTTTTTACATCGTCAACGCTTTGTAGACGGCTCCCGTTGTACAGGATGTTTGTACTGTGTTATTCATTTAATGCTTGTAAAAGCAATGCCCCCCCCAGATGTACCCAATGTTCACAGGCTGAAAGTATTTCATACTTAAGACTTCGAGGTCACACCGCAGAGCTGATGAAATCATTCGTATACCTCTTCTTGTATAGTTCACTTGCTAATTTTCACGTCCTCGTACTTAACCACTTTGCCATTCCGCGTGATGATTTGTTTAATCTGCATTAGTCCGCCGTTGTCATAACGACGGTGAACCACTGTTCCGTCTGGAGGTAAAGGACAAGGAATGGACAGCATTGACAGGTCATTGGCCAGTGCCTTTGGGTTAGCGGGACCTACGGGAGCTAGAGCCTGAGCTCGGGGGGATGGGCTACGGTGGATAGGTTGAACAGGAGGTCGAACAGGAGGTTCTTGGTGTTTTGCTTCCGGCGGGAAAGGGGTCGGCGGGCGCCATTTTTGCTTCGCACCAAGATCAGCAGCCCCTGTTACCCGGGGACCCACTTGGCCAAGCAAACCTGCATATGGTCTTGCTGCTCCTGCTCCCTGATTTAACCCGTGATTTACCCCCTGATTTAACCCATGATTTACCCCCGGATTTACCCCCTGATGTAACCCGTGATTTAACCCGTGATTTACCCCCTGATTTGTCCCCTGATTTGCCCCCTGAATTATCCCAATTTGCCGGATTTCTCCAATTACTCCATACATGCTGGTTCTCTCTGCTGAACTCTCTGCCACCATCTTGCACACGATGCTACAGTAAGGATTGTCATTCAGAGAGTCTCTAATCTTTATGGGAGTCACACTACGAGTGGGAAGCCTGACCCTGGCACAGAGCTCTGCGATGATTTTGCCCATGGCCCACACGTCTGAACGCTTGTCTCGAATGCTCCCTCGCAGGATCTCAGGAGCAGCGTAGGCCTCGTTGCCCAGGTTTACAGCAGAGCTTAAGCCATTTCTGAAGAATTTGGCCAGGCCCAGGTCGATGATCACAGCGCGGTGAGATCCGTGCTCAACCTAATGGGATGAAACGAAATACTGTAAAGCACCGTTGATGGAAAGAATGTCTCCAGTGTTTATTTACTGCTCATTTTCCACCGAGCACTAGCACTCACCATGACGTTGTCTGGTTTGAGGTCCTGGTGGACGATGTCTCTGCAGTGCAGGAAGTTCAGGCCTTCACACATCCCCGTGATGATGGTGGCCTTCACCGACGGGCTCAGCTGTGCAGAACGTTTCAGTTAGAGTTTTAACGGGCGAAGGTTGTAATCTTTATCTAAATATTTCCAGACCCTTACCTGTATTTTGGATTTCTGTACATTAAATATAGCCGTCTCGAGATCCTCTCCGAAGACGAACTCCAGAGGAATGTGCCACCTTCCGTCCTCCAGCCACGGATTCCCGAGGAGCCTGACCACGTTGTTGTGTTTTGCTTTCCTGTTACAGTAGAATACATGAATTATATATTTTAAAAAATTTTGCTTGTAATGAAATTATCACATTTGTTTTCAAATAGTAATCCTTACATTTAAATAGTAAACACTAGGCAAATCAGAGCCTCTGCTCTCCTTGTGAATTGTTCATAAAATTTTAGCTAAATCTTTTTTTTTTTAAACAAAATATTTGTGTAACTTGACTCACTCATAAACTTGGCACTCTTTGGTAAGCTTTTCCTTAGATATTAACTCCACGGGCACTTTCTTCATCGCAGCCCAGGTATCTCCATACTTTTGCTTATACACTTTCCCAAAGCAACCCGCGGCCAGGGTTTTTGTAGAAAAGTCCATCTAATATTCAGACAAAGACAGCAGGAAAGGTGATCATTAATGACTTTTTTAGTTTCCTCATTTCGCAAGTGACACAGACCTTATTTATTATTTTTGAAGGTGTGTCAGAGTACAAGGTGTTTTCCCACAAGATGAGATGAGTCACCAAACATCTATAACAACAATTCTGCAAAAACATTCTGCAGCTTCATTTATAACAGCATTGAAAAAGTCTACAATCTATCAGAATTCAGAGCTAAATATTTTTTTGGTCTATATCTTTACAGATTACACTGTAATCTTTACAGATTACACTGACCATGCATTACATTATAACCACCTGCCTAATATTGTGTTGGTCCCCCTTTTGCTGCCAAAACAACCCTGACCCGTCCTGCACTGTGTATTCTGACACCTTTCTATCAGAACCAGCATTAACTTCTTCTGAGCAACAGTAGCTCGTCTGTTAGTTCAGGATCACACGGGCCAGCCTTCGCTCCCCACGTCCATCAATGAGCCTTGACCATCCATGACCCTGTTGCCGGTTCACCACTGTTCCTTCCTTGGACCAGTGACTGCTTCTAACACATCAACTTTGAGGACAAAATGTTCACTTGCTGCCTAATATATCCCACCCATATATATATATATACTGGAGAGGATTTACCATAAGCTCAAATCCTCAAATCCTCTTTCAAATTCCAAATGTGACAGTCTCAAATCAATCTGTTTCAATATTCCAACACAGAACAGGATGCGAGGAGTTTGGATTTGTCCAGACTTGTGCTGAGTCGGCAGTTTACACTACTGCTGAGTTCCAGCCTTCGCCTCAGGCGGGTATTACTGAAATAAATCTCAGATGCTCACTCGTGTCACCTTTACTGGAATTTCCAGCTTTAGTTTGGCAAAGTCAGACGTGAACTACAGATTCAAACAAGGGTACAGCCGAATCATTAGTGCATTTGGAAAGGGGGGCCACAAACTTTTAAACCCATCTTGATTTTTAGAAAAGTGAAAGTTGAGTCTTTAAATAAATGTAGCTATGTGTACACCTTTTTTGTCTCCATTTTGTTTGGACTACATGCTGTTGTATTAAATGGTACAGTTTTTCAGATGACAGATAGAAGCTCACTATATAAAACTAATACTTAGTATTTATTACGAATGATGAATGTCTAAATCTTAAATGTTGATAATTCTGAATAATTAAATCCTGAAGGTTTCAGTGAAGTTGATCTTCATGATAACACAGAAAGTTTGTTTGTTGTTGTTCTGATCATCCTGACTCGATTTAGTTTGTTTACGATCATCTTACAGAAAAATGACTCTATTAAGGATTTATTTCATCTGTTTTAAAAACCATTTCCAAAGTGTACGCAGCCTAAAACACCAAGAACAACTGCGTGTGATATCATTTTCACACTGAAATGTCTCAGTAGATCTGCTTGATATTTTATAAGTGAATAAATCAAACTGTATTCTTAGTTTTACAAGTAAATATTATTAAAACAGTTGAAAGTTATTCACACAGCAAAGCAAAAGAAGCTTGTTGAGGTCGATAACAGATATAAAGTAGCTCACCTTATGGAGTTTCTCTCAGCAGTAGTTGCGAATCGTCTGTCCAGATTAAAAGCCCTTCTGCCTGATAAACATCTGTGTGTGCGTGCGCGCGCACGTGCGTCATTGTCATTGTTCTTACCACTCCCATTTAGGAAAATACCCAAACGAAGAGAACTACTTCTCATGTAATACAGTATATTACCATATTTCTTATGTAAGATATTTTTTTATTTAAGAAAAGAATCGAATCCTTCGAAAGAATCGATTTAAATGATTCACAAAGATGATTCATACTGGCAACAATGGAGAAGTTACTGGGACTGAACGATTCACCAAACACAGATGAATCATTCATTTTTTTAATCTATCTATCTATCTATCTATCTATCTATCTATCTATCTATCTATCTATCTATCTATCTATCTATCCCTTTTATTTACAGACCTAGGATTGTTGAGCCAAACGCACAGCAGTCTTTAATTGTTCATGGCGATTCATTTGTTCTTTTCGCATAAATAAAACAAATATCCTTTATAGACGTGTAAATAACTTGTTTTTCAGTTATTTCTTTATCCAGTTAGCAGCATGAAAAAGTAAACGTCGGACACGAAGAGTTCATAATCGTAGGGTCTGCTAACTTTCTGGGTGAATCACATGAGTCGAAATCTACACCGATTCCGTGTTGAGATTCATTTAAATGACTCGTCACTGAAAGATTCACTAGAGTCGTAATGACAGTGGATTCACTGGTTCTGCAAAATGAGTGCATAATTAGCTCTGAAGTTTCGTTTTGGAACGTGATTCTGACCAGGAAAAATGCTTACTGGTGAGAAGGATCAGTTCTCTGACAGTATTTATAACGTTTTCAGGTAAAAAAAAAAAGCTTACTATGGAGAGTGTCATGTTCTAATAAATTGATAGAATTGTTAACAGGACAAGGTTAGTGAGCAATGCTAAAATGTTCCCTTATTTACTTTTGTGTGTTTGAATCCTTTACAATTGAACAACTCGTTGCATGTAAAGTGTAATTCTCACTTTAGCCACTGGATGGCAGTCTTGTCTCACTTGTTTCCTGACACTAAGCCAAACACCTGATGTGTGAAATCAGGGCCAAGGTCATAAATTCAGCATGAAAACTTCTTTACCACCTGCCAAAAATATGATGCTGTTAAAATGATAATGACATCTGACCGTGAAGGATGAGAAGGTGCGCCTCAGGACATGGTACGAGGCGTGACTGGGCAGGTCTCTGTCACAGGGCTGGAAACGATTCAACGTCACGATCTTCCCGTCTACTCTGTTCTCCTTCTCTTTCTCTCCTTCATCATACAAGTAGGAGTGGTTACACACAACTCTTCCGATCCGTGCTGAACTTCCTGTAGCACCTGACTCACACCGTGTTCCTGTCACCTCACCGAAACAGGATGTGAAGGATGAGTCAGATGTTTGTTAGCACAGGTGAGAATTTCTCAGCTCTGTGCAGGAAAACATCTAATTAGTCAATCGGAAGATTGTCATAATGGGTTGAAGACCCTGTTTGACAGGAAATTAGCTCAAACAATATATACTTGGATTTAAGATCCTGTACTAAACTTTCATGCACATAATCCCTGTTACAGTAAACAGATTAATTCTGATTTGAATGTGAGAATAAATATATTGTAACTACAGTTATTGATATCCGCTCGTCTTTCACTTTATTAGGAATACCTGTGCAATGCAATTATCCAGTCAGCCAATCAGGTGGCAGCTGTGCAGTATAGAAAGTCATGCAGATACAGGTCAAAAGCTTCAGGTAATTTTCACCTCAAGCATCAGATTTTTGGAAAATAGCTCTGATTTTCACACACAGCAAATACACAGAATGGTCAGATAATCACTCTTTACAAACACGGTGTGGGGGAAAAGCATCTCAGAAACACTCCAGGTCTTGAGGGAGACAATCTAACAGGAGAACGATAAACAGAGTTCAGAAATCTGATGCTAGAAAGGACACAGATTGACCAACGCTGATCAACAACAAGTTTTTAATTAAAGGCCTTAATTTTTGGAAGACCTGGATATTGAACCCGCAACCTTTCAGTCATGAAAATAAAAGCCATTAAAAGCAGTCTATAAAGATTTGCAAATGTCACTTTTTAGTAGAAAATTGCGAATTAATTGGTAGGTTGGACACCGGGGAAAATAAATGAGCTACAGCCAGACATAACTAATCGACTCGGTTTTGATGAATCACTCCAACAGTCATTTATTTCTCTGCATTGCTTACTGAAGCAGGAAACGGACCGATTCTGCAGAACCTACAGGAGGAATGTTTCACTGTTTCTAGCTGTTCGGGGCAAAAGATGATTCAAAAGTTTCCGAATAAAATTCAGAGTTAGGTGCGAAAATCAATCTTTAATAGAAAAAATGTTTTGTCAGATGTAGTTCGGAGAGATGGAAGGATTGTTTGTAACATCAATAAATATTTCATTTCTCTGTAAACATGATCGCTCTATTAACGTATTATCTTTAATCCCAAAAGTTTTAGATACTTTAGATACGTTTTTAAAACGAAACTTGAAGTATCATCAGAAAGTTGTGGGTTCTTCCAAAGATTTAGGCACTTAATCAAAAACTTGTTTGTCTTGTACGCTGTTGATGACACATCTTCATCTTCTCAGAAGTCATGTATTTGTTAGAATCCGCATAAAAGACGAGCTCTAACTACACGTGCGATCTATTAACCTCCCTACGCCAGTTAGTTCCTACTAAATCTGGGCCTGACTGTATTTCTCTCATTTTCTACCTAGAAAGAGTTGATGATCTCATTAAAATCAGTCCTCATACAGTGATTAACGCTAATGTCTGAGATCTGAAAGGCTTGCTGAAGGACAAGGCTATTTTATTATTATTTTTATAATTTTTTTTTGTTTTGTTCATTCATGTTCTTTTGACGTGATTCGTCGAAAGCGCCGCTTCGGTGCGGAGATGTCAATGCGTGTGCACACGTGGGGAATAAAGGATGTAATTACACCCGACTCTCGATAATCTACAAAATAACCTTTTAATTTATCAAATTGCTGCACGATTCAAGGCCAGAGAGGGATTTCCGAGAAATGAGAGACGCGCACAGAGTCGCCCGAGTGTTACGGATCAGACCGAAGCGCCGATTTCATTTTTCCGTTTATTAATGTAATAAGCAGGGAAATCTGTCGTCTCTTTTCTGTAAGGTTTGTGTCATCAGCAGCGTACAAGACAAACAAGTTTTTGATTAAGTGCCTAAATCTTTGGAAGAACCCACAAACTTTCTGGTTATGAAAATAAAAGCAATCCATAAAGATTTAAACACAAATGTCACATTTAGTAGAAAATTGCGAATAAAAATAAAAACAACATGGCAGACCTGGGATTTAAACTCATAACTCTGAACTAATGTTACATTATTTTAATTTCTCCTTTCTCTGTTTCTCTACTTTTGTAAAGCTGCTTTGAGACAATGTCCATTGTAAAAGGTGCTATACAAATAAACTGAATTGAATTGAATTGAACTGAGGCCCTGTGATGGACTGGTGACCTCCTAATTAGGAATAAAGCAGTTATAGAAAATGGATGGATGGATGGATGGATGGATGGATGAATTGAATTGAATTGAATTGAATAACCTCCTGGTGTTCCAATGTGTCAGTTTAGATTTAGTGTCTCTTGTCAAAAACAACAAAAACAAAAACAAAACAAGGTTCATAATGATTTAAAAAATATTTAATAAATATTTAATAATTCTGTCAAGAAAACACTTAAGAAAACTTAAATCACAAAAATGTCAAAAAAAATTTTTATCAATTACGTTTCGAAAGAACTTAAAGCAAGCAGGGTTTTATTCAGGTTCTAGCTAGCATTAATTACACTAATATTAACCCTAATGATAAGCGAATCATTTTAGTCAAGACGCTAAGCAAACCTTTAGCTACAAATTGTACATTTATCTTTATTTTCTCTCTGTAGAAATCGACCCAGGACCCACTGAGCAAACATACTTTCACAACTAACAGAAATAAAGCAGGAAAACATGCCACCATGTCAGCGCCGAGTCTGCGTTTATTAGCAGGCGAGAATTTCTCCCGGTTACGGGAGCATCCATGGAGCTAATTAATAAATCTGTAGATGAAAATGAGTCCTAATATGACAGGATTGTCTCTGCCAGTGTGTTTGCCATTAATATCTTTTAGTAATTCTTAAAAAGTTTTAAAAAAAAACTTCAAAAACAGAGCTGGATGTCTCCCCAATGTTCAAATCCTTCTTAAAGCCCCTGACTGCGCTCACATGGAAACACTCCTTCACTGTATTTGTTCCACATTTCATTGCGTTCCTTAACGCAGCAGCTTATCTGCACAGATCTCAGACATCTGTTCTTTTTTATTGCTAATTAGCAGTCACAGCCCTGTTTTGTTATCCCGGTTTAATTCGACTAGCTTCAGAGCTCCTCGTCTGCCTGCCTGCCGTAACCATGCTTATTATAGACTCTCTTCAAAAAAAAGAAGGAAAAGTGTCTTCCTGGATCCTGAGTTGTTTTTTTTTTTGAAAGTGAATTACAGCTTTTCTGCCAGAATTTCGTCTGGAGTTCTACAGAATGATCGGCACTGTGGGCCGAACTGTGATGAATCAGTGAAGGCTTCTGAATTTTAGAGGTGTAGGTCGTATCCAAAAGCAGACACGCTGGCATGAGTAATGTATGTACACACAAAAAACCCCTACTTTATCATGTTGCTATAGGAAACTTATTTATTATATGTAATATATATAATTATTTATTAAATATAATTACATTATATTCCTGATATTTCACTGTCATTTGTCCACAAAAAGAAAATCATTCAATATTTTTTATCCGTTTATAGCTACAATGAATATAATGGAACAAGTTCTCACTCATGTTAAAGCAGCCATAGGCAAAAACAGCCGATCTCTCACTAGACTGTTTTGTCTCTTTCTTGAAGAAATAAAAAAGTCCTCAGGTTTTCATCTGAAGCCTAAACTCTTTGCCGACACTGGAGACTCCTTCCAAAGATGAAACATGCTTTTTATAGATTTGAATGAAGTCTCTGTTACTATAGAAACATCTAAGCATTCATTACATTTCATTACAGATTTATAGATTTATAATAAACAAAAAGCACGTATAGTATAATTCCTATGACTTTACCATCAACATGAATGATAAAAAGCTCATGAGCTGGAAGCGGTGCCACCTGGCTACATTGAGAAGTGTGCAGTCGTGTGCCCATAAATAATCCATGCCCAATCGAGGGAGCCGTGACCTCTATTAACCTGGTAATGGGCTGTGGGCACGGCGGACTCTTTTTTTATTTTCTCCCGCGAGCCTGATGTGTGAGAGGTTACACCGTTTGATTGAGTTTATCGCGGAATGTTTTAAAAAGCTCGCTGTTTTCTTCTCTGCATCGTAAACATCATTATGTACAACCTTACTGTAAGTGTTTTACCACAGATGTGATTCTGCTGCTGAGAACATTTTGGAGAACGCCAGTCCTGTTTGACTTTGACTTTTCCACTGGTGTCTAATCTGTCTGACACACACACACACACACACACACACTAAATCAACTAGAATAAAAACTCAGATTAAATCTCTCTTATAAGAGCAAACTGGCCAAGAAGGCAGCAAATGACACAATAATAAATACAACATAAAATATCCATATATAGTAACACACAATGAGAATTAAGATAAGATAAGATAAGATAAGATAAGATAAGATAAGATAAGATAAGATAAGATAAGATAAGATAAGATAAGATAAGATAAGATAAGATAAGATAAGATAAGATAGAACTTTATTAATCCCAAAGGAAATTGTTTTGCTGGAGACTGCTTCATTAAATATTAAATAAATGAAATATTCTATATATAAAAACGTATACAAAAATTTCCAACATGGTGATACTCAACATTATTATAGTGCCTTAAATATAAGACTTACCAGTTTGTTAGTGTTTCCTGGAGATTTTTCAGAACTTAAAAGCAATATGGTGACCCACAAGGTTCTGCTCTAGGCCCTGTATCGTTCTCACTATTCATTATCAACACAGAAATGTCTGGAAAACCTGATTTACTCAAATTACACACTGTATTTCACCAGTGACAGTCTCCGACCGAGGCCAAAAATTTTAGTTTGCTCCTATTTTTGTTGTGTCCATGTTGATGATTGAACGTCTTTGTCATGTTCCACTCCACAGTGGTGGTTAATATGAAGCTGATATGAAAGTAGACACTCAGGACTTTAAGCATTTGTAGTGTTTCAGAAGGATTTCTGTTTTTCCATAGCTTACCAGAGGTGATATATTCATACAAATGTTCCAAAAAACCTTAAAACAGTTTTTTTTCCACAAACATGTTTGTATCTTCAAAGTAAATGTTGATATCAAACCCATTCCTGCTCTCTGAGATGCTCTGAGTGCTTGTTCATCTGAAAATTTCATCTTCAACCAGTAAAATTCTGTGTAAGGTTCTCCAACAGAGAGAAAAACACACGTCTAAAACACTAAAATCTGACAGACTCATTTTATATCAGACTCACAGGCTGAACATCAGTCCTTTCTGATGACAAATTGTCCCATAAATTTGTTTGCATTCCCCCAGCAAACAGGAACATCATTGTGAATAGCACTAGTCTTATCCTGTGATCTTTATTCCTAAAGTTTAATGGTGCCTCATGTGAAGCAACACCATGTACCACAATATTCCACCATATTCCTTGCTGAAAGAGTCGACACATTTGCGTCCTACCTGATTCTTGTCTTAGTATACAGTGGAACCTCGGCATCCGGATTTAATTCGTTCTGGAGGCGGTTCTTAAGGTGACAATGTGTATCGCGAAATGAATTTTAATTTCCCATAAGAAATAATGTAAATCCAGATAATCCGTTCCAGCACCAAACAATATGAGCAATATTCCCAATATGAAGCGTATGTAAACTTTATGGCTGCTTACAAAGCACTGACCCAAGCCAAGCATTCCATGTCAAGGGTCCTCACAGGAAGTCGTGCCACCAAGCTTGGGCTACAAATAGAACAGTCCGCCCACGCCACCAATCTGTCAACAAAAAAAACGCCCGGAAAATCACCTAGCTTTTGAGCGAAGGCAACATTGGTATTGTGGGTTGCTTTCACTGACTGGAAAAAAAATGAGTAAAATTCATAAGCTCGCTTCGGTTGCCTTCGCTCAGCTTTCCACTGACGCAAACGAGTTTTGAACGGCTCCCCGATGTACGCACAACTTAGCCTGTGTTTGGTTCGGTTCGTTCGAGTTCACTAAATGCTTCGTATACCGATGCAAATTTCTTGTAAAATTTAAATTCTTAAGCTGAAAATTAAGTAAGGGAGGGCATTCGTATGCCAAGGTTCCACTCTATTTGCAAACAGTCCTATTAGTTAATAATTAGCGATAGCGATATGATCTTTTACCTGTTATATCATTTAAAGAAAGACTTAAGCTGTCACTTAATAAGCAGCTCTTTAGGATGTGTGATGATAACCAGGTAATAGAATCACACACAGAGACCTGAACACTTTCAGTGGATAAAAAGAGGAAAACTTGACGGATTTATGCGCTCTGCGCTACGTTAGCTGCCGTTCGCTCGCTCCATTATGCAGTGACACTGAGATGTTGATGAGATTATTCTGGAGTCTGTGTTCACAGTACCTTTTATAGAGCTCTAATCGATGAAGCAGAACACATCAGAACGCTGGGCGGCAGATTAGAGGTGGATTAGAGCTGACAGGCCCGCGCTCTGTGAACGAGTGTGTTTTGATGTGTGAGAGAGTCGAGTGTGGAGTTTTTGCTTTTTAAGTGAGTGGGTGGTGTGTGACGACTACGAAGATCTGTGTGTGTGTGTATGTGTGTGTGTGTATGTGTGCTGGGTTTCTTAATTTGACAGTGTAATAATGGTGAACACTTCTTGGCAGGTTTGGAGATGGATTGTGACAGAGCGGAGTGTAAGCTGGGAAATTTCTGTATTTAAAGGGTTATTTAAAAAGTCTAGATTTTGGACATAGTGCAGTTTCACTAATTAACTGGTTTGTTGAAGCAAAAGTAGCTAAATGGAATCATTTAAAGAGAAACCCTGACACTTTTTCATCACGTGTACAGAAGTAAGGATTATGTTTGGGTTTGTAGTCGCACTTCATGTTAACTAATGCCGTGGAATTCGATTCAAAACAAATATTTCTGTGTCCTGTAGGCTTTAAACATTAAACATCTGGAACGCCATGCTGCTAGTTTGAGAATTAGCCTAGAGAAGGTAACTATAATAAAAATCTACTGTATATCAGTCTGTGAAAACTTTCTTCTTCCCCTGTAGCTAGCATTTATTCAGCTTTATGTTAATATGCCTGATCGGTTTGATGAGGTACAGAAGACGCTCATTTCATTGTTTTTTTTCATCCGTTTATCACCTCTGCTGTAATATTTGCACATGTATTCAGTTCAGTCCACTGAAATAGCAGCTCCAGACTGCGAGAGCTGACGACTGCTGTGCCAGTAAGCGACTGCCTGCCTGAGTCCTACTACAGCACTTCCACACGCAGTCAGCTTCATCATCCTCTTATAATGCTTCTTTTGTTCCTCCGTCACTACTTAAATCCACCTGTCACATATCTAGCTACAGCTTATCGACACCCCGAAATACCTGCTAACCTTCCGACGCCGTAGCATCTGCCTTCACGCTGACATTTAACACACTCCCACGCCGTGTCTTATTAGGACCTTGTGAGTTTCTGACCTTAGGAAAGTGGATTAAATCCTCTGAGTTTGGTGAGAAACCGATTCTTGAGGCATCTGGTTCGATTGACTGTTGACATATCGGATGAAGAAAGTGTGTTTGCTTTTGTTTTTGCTGAGATTTCGATTTATCTTCGGATTAAAGTGTAAATTAGTGATAATGAAACCCACCGGTGAAAGATTCATGCCTGCTTTATATGATTCCTTATGATTCATTTTGTGACTTTTCTTCCTCTCCATGGCACTCACAGAAAGCTTTGCTGTATTTGCTGTATAATTTATACTCTCTATTTTATTCTTTTTATTCTTGTGGCTCTCTCGCCTAGCGACAGCGCAAGCTTTGCTCTGATCTTGTCTCCATTAGCGTCACCGGAGCATGGTGTGAGGGTACGTCCTCCTGCTTAGAGCACAGAGAGAAAAAGGAGGAAAAGGGGGTGGGTGAGAGAGGACGAGAGAAGCTGAGAGAGAAGCTGAGAGAGAAGCTGAGAGAGAAGCTGAGAGAGAGAGAGAGAGAGAGAGAGAGAGAGGGAAAGAAAGAGAGGGAGGGAGGCTGAGAGAGTGAGAGAGTGTCGCGTCAGTTAGCTGCAGTAGTCGGAGGACAGAGGAGGCAGCAGCATCACTGCTCACAGCCTCTTATCAATCATCCCAGAGCTTTCGTTCGGGTCCGTCCAGAAACAAGCAGAGAGGACGAGACAGAACCGGTGGAGCTCCGATACTCTGCATCAATCTTCCCAGGTATCGAGGATAGTCTCCGTCTTCCAGCAGGACCTCCTTCCTCCTTCTCTCTTACTTGGACCGGCTGGATTTTCTGGGTCGAGAAGACTGATGGGGTCGGGGGTCAGGGGGGCACAGACAACCCGCATGTCCCGCACGTGGACAGGGTGGAGTGGAGTGTACGTGTGCGTATGGAGACTTGTCTTAGTGTGCTGCGGAATCCAGACCGTTCCTGCTCAATCCTCAAGAGACGGCAAGTCAGTGTACTTCTGGGAAACAGGTATGGCTGCTTCCACGCTGATAATTAGGGCAGTGGGGGATGTTCTGGGGTAAAGTGTGTGTGTGTGTTTGTGTGTTTTGATGAATAGAACTGGTGAAAGTGTTAAACGTGCAGAAATGACAGTATGTGCAGTACGTCTCTCCGGAAGAACCACTTACAGATCAGATGACTCCTTTTCACTGCAAGTGAAACCATTTTACACATCTCCACTCTTAAAGCTTCTTCAGATCATTTTTTGGCTCCTGAGACTCCAGATGTATTTGTTAAAGCAGCCATAAAACTGATTAATCATGAATCGTTACAAATGTCCATCCACATAATGGCTCTAATCTTTCTAATGGGAATTTTTCACTGGAATGCCAAGCCGGTGCAGCGGGTACTGTAGCATTCCCGTCTCACAGCGCCATGGCTCCTGGTTTGGTTCTGAGCTCAGGTTCCGATCTCTGTGTTGCTTTTTGACTTTTCCTCCCACGTTTCAGAAACATGCTAGTAGGTGGCTTAGTGACTCTGAATTGCCCTGTAGATGTGAAGGAGTGTGAGAGTGTGTGTGGTGCTTTGTGAAAGATCTGCTTCTCAGCGTTCTTGGGATAGACTCCTGACCCTGAGCTAAAGTGCTTACTGAATATTTTTTACTTGTCTCTGGAACCATTTAGAAGAAATAGAACAAAAATGGTACTTCGGGCTCACCTTCAGGCTTAGGGTGTGTGTATGTGTTAGTGTGTTTGCATGTTCTCCTCATGCTTTGGGGGTTTCCTCAGAGTTCTCTGGTTTCCTTCCTCAGTCCAAAGACATCATGTAGACTGATTGGCATCTTTAAATTTGTCCATAGTGTGTAAAAGGGTGTGTGTGTGTGTGTGTTTGTGCCCTTTGATGGCTTAGCACCTCGTCCAGGTTGTCCACCTTCTTCCCTGAGTCTCCTGGGATAGACTCCAGGTTCTCCGAGACATGGACAGATGGTGTGTTTTATTAAAAAATCCACCACTGGTTGTACTTTAAAAGTCAATTTGGGATGTTATTAAATGAGAAATGAGAAATTTCCATCATTAGAAAATCCCTTTAATCTTCCCTGTCTCACCTTATGACCCCTTTACTATTCTCGCAGTCGTCTAATCATACAGGAACTTTTATTAACCGTGAATTATCCTTTAACTACTACAGGAATGAATAGAAATGAGAGCCAGGAATAAAAGTCTCGAAGCGCTGATAGAACAAAGCAATTACATGCTAATTGATTCAGCAGGAGATTTACACACTCAGCGAATAATTATGGCAGAAATTATATATGTATAAAGTAAGGAATAAAACACGCAGTGTGGTGCTGTTTTAGGAAAATAATCAGTGATGCACTGATGGTGTGATGAAGTGCACTTACTCTTAACACCCAGTGGCTGATCAGGAAGTGTTTTCTTCCACTTACACCACAGGATTTTTCTCAACTATTGCAATGTTTTCTGTAAATAACAATTTTGGAAGTTTTTATGCATTTGTAATTGCATTTGATAAAGTTAGCTCCTGTTCTTCTTATGTTTTTTCCCTGCAGCTTGTCCTGAAAGCATAAACTCCTCTGTCCTGAAGATGCTTAGCATCTTAACGTTACAAAAGTGCTGACACTAGAGATTCCTTCCAAAAATGTTAAAGTAACATCATCTTACAGAAAATTTCACCTACTTGTTTTTAAGCTTGCTATAAAACTAGTCGATTAATATAACCCTGTGTTTCGACTATCGGAGCTGCTGTTACATTCTGTCCAATCAGAATCCAGAATTCAACACGGAATAAATGCTTTTAGCGTTGTGCTATAAGTGCCAAAGCTAATCATTTTGCCTTTATTGCCGTTATTGCGTCATTTTACCGGCTACATGCGTGATGTATTTTTAAGGTGATTGGATTACATACTGTTTTATTTTTATACACTCGTGCTTAGCATGTAAATGTGATGAAAAGTGTCACTTGATAAATCTTGGTAATAAATCTCAGAGACACTGTGCACCGTGCACTTTTGTGTAAACGTGCAATTATTTGTTACGACTTGTTTCCTTCGACTTGCCAATTTGTGGTGCAGAGCAACGTTTGGTCTTTCCTTCTGGCTGTGATTCTCCCGAATCAATGCACTCTTGCCATTTTTTAAAGAAAAAAATATATTACGAAAGAGGATGTAGCTGAGTAAGGGTTAAAAAGGCCTGGATTGAAGCACAGGACTGTGAATTTCTCACTTTCGGTTGTAATTACACATTGTGGTCTTATCACAGAGGTGTGTTTTTGCTGTAAGACATGATAACACTGGGCCTCATTTCATTCTAATCTGCATCAGGGCTGTTTAACTGCAGAGACGAGATGGTCCTTGTAAGCTCAGGGTCTCTCAGGGAGGGCAGGTGTGTCAGGATTCTCCTGCTCCTCAGGTATGGTGATGGGTGTGGGTGCTCAGATGGTATGATAATGTTATCACGCGTCTGAGAGGCGAAGGAAATGCAGTTTTGTGACAAATGATGTAACATATGCATAATGAATTCAGTGAAAACCCAGGAGGAGATGGAGGCTCAGCTCTGCTTTATTGACTGAGCAGAAAGACCATGCATCTTCTGTCCGTGTCGGTGTGGATGTTGGTGTCGGTGTGAGTACGAAGAATAGCAGTCCTGCTCCTGTTCAAAGAAGAGCAGTGTCCCTGATAACAAGCTTTTAAGGCATGTTGTAGTGCACGGGGACATAAAAGTATAGGATTTTTCAGGCAGAATTGTGGCTTCCATCACAGAGCTACAAAATGGGGGAAAAACAAGAAGAAAAAAAAAGAATTGTAAGTTTAACTCAATAGCAGAGATCACAGATCCACTTGAGCAGGATTTACAATATACAGTCAAACTTCAGGTTCTATACACCCAAAGTTGTGTAGTTCTGAAAACTACACAGCTTTCTAAACTCATCTGTTTTTCTCTTGTGCATGTGTCTCCAACAGAACTTCCAGGATATTAGTCTAGCAAAAAATAAAATGTAAAAAAAAAATGACATCATCCAGTGATTTTCAAGAGATTTCCAGTGATTAGTGAGTCAGCAAATTATAGAACACTAGTGCCTGTGACATCATACAGTCATATAATCACAGAACACTAGCACCTGTGACATTATCTGTGACATCATACTATCATATAATCACAGAACACCAGCGCCTGTGACATCATCTGTAACATCATACTGTCATATAATCACAGAACACTAGTGTCTGTGACATCATACTGTCATATAATCACAGAACATTAGCACCTGTGACATCATACTGTCATATAATCACAGAACACCAGCGCCTGTGACATCATCTGTAACATCATACTGTCATATAATCACAGAACACTAGTGCCTGTGACATCATACTGTCATATAATCACAGAACACCAGCGCCTGTGACATCATCTGTAACATCATACTGTCATATAATCACAGAACACTAGCGCCTATGACATCATCTGTGATATCATACAATACTGATGATGTCATAATTAGTAATTCTGCCGTTTAATGATATCATAGTCTTGAGTGTTCTATGATTAGATGACGTCATAGTTGCTGTTGTTCCATGATTGGTTGAAGCCACAGAGTTATATATTATATATAAAGTTCCTCATCTTCTCCTAGGAAAAATTACCTGTGGTAACTTTACTTTTCTATATTCTGAATATTTTATGCACTAAAGCCAATCCTAATGCTCTCTGCTTTTAATATGTCTGACAAAACCCAAAATTTATACTGATACTGCACTGTCCTTCCCTCATTACTCAGAGCAAGGAGGCCATTTTGTATAACCTTAGAAAAGGACAGGATTAGTTCTGCCACTTCTCCACAATTAAAGCTCGTTCCCCAGACTCTTTATTCAACACAAAGTCCGTTTGACCTTCAAGTCGGCTCGGCCTTCGGGGAAATTTTCGTCCAGGCGAAGATCGAACACAAAGAGATCTAAAGTCATTGTTAAATTCTCTCTATCCTGGGTCTAGACATCAACCCCAACGATTTCCTCGGGAACCACTGAAGGGTCGTTAAAGTATCCGTGTCATTCGCTGAACGCTGCACGGACGATAGCTCCTCTGATCAGATGAGAGCACTGAGCAATTAATCGATTGACATTAACGACACCAGCTGCCCGTTTTACCTTCATCACTCTCTCTGTCTCTCTCTCTGTCTCTCTCTCACACACACACACACACACACACACCTCATTACTATCTTTTTTAGAGAAGTGGCACCATGCTAACACAGATGAGCTTGTCAGCACCTCTGAAGTACCTCAGCCCTTCTTCCTGCCTGTCACGTTAATTACTCCGAAGCCAAACAAGCGCGTCCTTAGCTTGCCATCTTGCTAACACCTGGATCGAGGCCCAGATGCTTTTCTTAGCGCCTCTATTTCTCTCTCGGTCGGATTTTCGTCTTCATCTTTAAGCTGAAAAGGTGCCTAAATCTACGGGAACCCGACCGATGTCGTCTTATATTTGGATTGATTCCAAACGTTAGCTTAGCTGCAATCCTAATTAGTTTGTTGACAGTGTTGCTACTTTTGAATCTCATTAGCATAACTCAAAATAATCCAGCGAATAGCACTTAATAAATAGGATAAAGCTGAAGACTAGCTGATGTTTTTCACTCAGAAAGTCTCTCCTTAATGCTTCTGCGCTGTTTGTACGAGATTATTGCACTTACATGAAGTTGCTTGCGTCTTTGCATCACACATTTGCTCTGTCAGAGTTTTAGCATCGCGTTACTTCAGCTCTAAGCCTCTTTAGGTCAGCTGGCTGAATTATTGGTGTTAGCACACCGCCTCAGGCCCACCTAGTCACATTTCTTTTCTCATCTGTCTTTGCATTTAGACTTGGCACACTTTCCTGTGTTCTCTTTTACAGTATGTTGGCGCATGGACTACTAGCAAGGAGAGTAAACATGTAAACATACAGCATTGTTTCATATTTTAGCATTTCACCCAAATCTTTTATTAGCATGTAGATCTTTTCTCCTAAAGGAAACTCTTCTCATTCTCCTAGCGTGTTCTCCATCTGAACCCAAAGAGCTAGCTTTGTGTTTTCTTTTTAAGTGTGTTCCTAGTGTTGGCATGTAGCATTAGATATAACAGTTCCTAACAATTCTTAATCTTATCATGACCTGAATATGAAGTTAGTCTGCAGATTCTCAGTCTTAGTCGGCTAATTCTTCTCTTTTTCCGCAGGTAGACTTCTCTTCCTTTCTACCATAATATGTAGCTATAAATAGCATAATCTCCAAATTAGTACACAAATCTAGCTTAATATTTTCTTTCACAGTATTAAGACCTAGCATGTTCTTCAGATCAGCATGTAGTTCTAGCCTAATGCTTTCTTTCTTAGCATAGAGTCTTCTTTTTGATCATCTTTAACATGTTGACTTCATCAGCAGCAGCTTCATATTCGATCAGCCTCATTCTGTGAAACATGAATATCATTTTTGACATTAAATGTGCAATTTGTGGCTTTTGGGAGGAAAAATATACCCAGACTTCTTTGATGTGCGTATTCGCTGCGTTGGTCCTGACAAATCCCCAAGTTATTTAGTGAGCGCATTTGAACGCGACCCTTTCCAGCCTTCATTTTGATCGTACCTGCAGGTATGTGAACTCCCTGGATACTAACACGATGGCTAATTTTCCAGCCCTGGTATTTCGGACATGCATACCAATGAAGGTGAATTTCTTTGAATTCATGCTTCACTTAAAGGGGCAGTTAAATGGTACTCTCTAGAACAAATCGCACATTTCATGTTCCAGTGCTTTTATTGGCGGAATGAGAGCTGAATGATGAGAAACAATGAAATAATGCGTTCTATTAAAGAATTGAGCACAGATATGAATATTATGAGGTAATCATCTAGTTCTAGATACATTTAATAACAGTGAGAAACAGATATTTCCTCAGCAGCCTTTCTGTTGGTCTTGTTATTGACAAACCTGAGAGTGTTACTGTTTCCTGAAAGATAGGAAACAGTAAAGCTTGACCTACTAGCTGCTCATACTGGAGACTCCTTCTATTGCTGTCACTTTTTAACTGAGATTTAACATCCATTCAAAAAAATTATATTTAAAGTATAATTTGCCTGTATGAATATTAACATGCAACCTGTTTGGCATCCTGGGGCAGCACGGTGGCTTAGTGGTTAGCACAGTTGCCTCCTGGCAAGAATGTCCTGGGTCCGAATCCCGGGTTCGAACAGGCAGGGGCCTTTCTGTGTAGAGTTTGCATTCTCCTGTGTGGGTTTACTCCGGTTTCCCCCCACAGTCCAAAAACACATACATTAGGTTGATTGGTAATTCTAAATTGCCCGTGTGTGTGTGGTTGTCTGTCTATATGTGGCCCTGTGATGGACTGGCCACCTGTCCAGGGTGTACCCTAATTAGAAATAAAGTGGGTATAGACAATGGATGGATGTTTAGCATCTGTTCCAGCAGGGGGTGCACTAAAAGTTTTGAATGTCCTCTCGACCCATCAGTAAATTAAGCTAATGATATGAAAATTGAAGCTAACAGTAAAACAGTGGAACTGCCTTGAGCGGACAGTTATGACCAAAAACCATCTAAAAAACAGTTTTCATAGACCTCCCTGGCAACATCCGAACAAATTGCGTGACCATTAAAATTCGTTCGAATTTGATTTTTTTAAAAAAAAAGTGACTTAGTACATTTGATTCAGTGCCTATTGCATTCCAGTAAGTACCAAATGCAGTTAATTCAATACCTAGTGCATTTGGTTCAGTATCTTTTGCTTTCAATTCAGTAGCAACTCCATTTGATTCAGTAACAAATGCACTCGATTCAGTACCAAATGCATTCGATTCAGTACCATCTGCATTTGATTCAGTACCAACTCCATTTGATTCAGTAACAAATGCATTCGATTCAGTAGCAGCTGCACTCGATTCAGTGCCATCTGCATTTGATTCAGTACCAACTACATTCGATTCAGTACCAAATGCATTCGATTCAGTACCATCTGCATTTGATTCAGTACCAACTCCATTTGATTCAGTAACAAATGCATTCGATTCAGTACCAACTGCACTCGATTCAGTGCTATCTGCATTTGAGTCAGTACCAACTCCATTCGATTCAGTACCATCTGCATTTGAGTCAGTACCAACTCCATTTGATTCAGTAACAAATGCATTCGATTCGGTACCAACTTCACTGGATTCAGTGCCATCTGCATTTGATTCAGTACCAACTACATTCGAATTAGTAGTTAGTACATTTGATTCAGTACCAACTACATTCGAATTAGTACCTAGCGCATTCAATTTAGTACCAACTCCATTTGATTCAGTACCAAAAAGGGACAGCTCTAATGTCTTCTATACATTTGAAATCATTTTAAATCTCCTTCACCGTATTAACCATTTCACTCGCTTCATACAATCCGTTTAAATCTGGCTGGTTCTAGCTGTTACTATGGAAACAATAACGTTAAGCATTAGAAGGGAGAATTCAGTACAGTGTACATGACACTTAGCCTACAGCATCAATCCCCAGAAAGGATGGGATGATTATGAGTAAAGGAGGAGAAGGACAGTCTTCAGCGAGTACATTACAGCAGAGTTTCTGTCTCAAGAGCCTTTACTTTTTTTTAAAATGAAGGTCGTTATTTTATAATTTCACTTTGTCACAAAACTCTAACAGTCTTCGGTCTCTTTGAAATCGCTGAGTGCTGAACGGTCCCGGCCCTCAGAGTGCGAATAAAACGTACGAGCCGCCTTTTTGAGAAAGGATTGTCTCAGAAAAGTCTTTTGCCCTTTTTTTTCTTTTCTCCTCTGGCGTTGTGAGTTTGCAGTCTCTCACTGTCGAGATGTTGAAGGTCAAAACTGTCTCTTTTTTTTATTATTCAATTACAGAATCCATTTTTTACCCCCTTCGCAACTAAGCCCTAGTGAAGCGGTCAAAAATCGGCTTATTATTTAAAATGGTCAAGCTTTTTTAAGGATATTCTCTTTGTCCCGGACACTGGAGCTTCGCTCCAACAGTGTTTAGTCTGAATGTCAGAGCTTACATGACGATACTGCAGCGCTGGATGGATTATAGATTATTCTCAGTTATTTTAGATTTGCTTTGTGTGGTCTTCTAGGACCGATATGTCATGTCTTATTCAAGAGCTCGAGACCTGAGAGATGTTTTTTATGATATACACAAAATTGAGTTTTGTATATATATCATAAGCTGACTACAATCTCAGAGCATCAGATTCACCTGTTCTTCTGATCCAGAAACTGTTTAGATAGTTCTGAAGCAGCACTTAAAGTACCCTGACTGTACCTACTGCTTTCGATTCAGTGCCTACTCCTTTTGAGTCAGTACCTAGTACATTTCATTCACTGATTCAATATCTATTGCATTTCCTTCATACCTAATGCATCCGATTCATTACTTAGTGCATTTAATTCAGTTCCTTCTGCATTCGATTCAGCACCAACTGCATTCAATTCAGTTCCTTCTGCATTCGATTCAGCACCAACTGCATTCAATTCAGTCCCTTCTGCATTCGATTCAGTACCAACTGCATTTGATTCAGTGCCTACTGCATTTGATTCAGTATCTGTTGCAATCAACTCAGTACTTTGTACATTTGATTCAGTACATATTGCATTCCAATCAGTATCAAATGCATTTAATTCAATGCCTAGTGCATTTGGTTCAGTATCTTTTGCATTCAATTCAGTAGCAGCTCCATTTGATTCAGTAACAAATGCATTCGATTCAGTACCATCTGCATTTGATTCAGTAGCAACTCCATTTGATTCAGTAACAAATGCATTCAATTCAGTACCACATGCACTCGATTCAGTGCCATATGCATTTGATTCAGTACCAACTCCATTTGATCCAGTAACAAAGGCATTCGATTCAGTACCAACTGCACTCGATTCAGTGCCATCTGCATTTAATTCAGTACCAACTCCATTTGATTCAGTAACAAATGCATTCGATTCAGTACCAACTGCACTCGATTCACTGCCATCTGCATTTGATTCAGTACCAACTACATTCGAATTAGTACCTAGTGCATTCAAATCAGTACCAACTTCATTTGATTCAGTACCAACTACATTCGATTCAGTGCCTGCACTAGGCCATTGATTCAGTATGTACTGATCAGTATGTGTGTAGTTTGACTGCAATTAAACATACAACATCTGCCATGTTAGTAGTCATGTGACCTCTGATGTCACATTAAGTGCTTTTATCTTGTTTGAACAAATGAACACTTTTCTTTTTAAGGAAGGTGTTTAACATGTACAGTTTAACCTCAACGAACAACATTTAATACCTACAGCACTTACACTCGGCTCCTCTGTAATACTGATAAAAAAATATGAGTGTTTCCCAGGATGTTTACCCCTGTGTGTGTGTGTGTGTTTTGTGAAAATCCTGTAAAACACAAACATTTCGACTGAAACCTACCTATTGACAGTTGTTCGATTTTTCCCTCCTGTGCCTCGAAGCAGCAGCAAATCATCTGTCGTGTCGTTTTCACTTCATTTCTTTTGTCTGAGACACGGAACAGCTTGATAAGCCAGAGGATTTATTTGAAACCCAACCTGTACTCTATAACGAACACTGGTATGACTTCGGGGAGCTGATTAAAAGGAATGACGCATGAATCCATTCCACGCTTTGATTACTCTTCTCTCTTATCACAACAAGTCCTCTTTTCTTTTTCCTGGTGATTTGGCAGTGGCATGGTTTCAGAACGAAGCTCCGTCCCGACGAGTCTCTGTTTAACGTCTTGTTCTGGAGATTACCGCAACAGCAGATCAATGTGGAAATGGGAGCGCAGTGTAAGTGTGCTCAGCGGGACTTTATTAGCACTGCTTACTGATGCTTTCTCTTTCCCCCAGACTTCTTCAGACGACTCAATGCACTCCATCCTAACCCTCTCCAAAGACTCGCGCAGCCTCCGGTGAAAACAACAACAACTTAGCGGTGCCTGTATTGATTGAATTGTAGACTTATGTGCATGTGCAACTGCTTGATTACAGCCTCAGTGGTGCTTCTGTGCTCGCTAGCTAAACACCATCTACGTAGCTAGCCATTTATATGGCTTAAGTAGCTAAAGTTAATAGTGTAGGTCTTGCTAGTTATATAACATGAGTGTTTTATATAGATTATAACCTTATAACATTTTAATAACGTAACAAGTTATAACAAGTTTAATAACATAATAATTAATAATGATAGGTAATTAAGGTAATAGACAAATAATGAAAACATAATTAAATGAAAGTACTGAGAAATTATACTGAAGTAAAAGTTTTGCTGTTGTGTCAAAATCGTACTCCGTTAAAACAGGACATATTTAACGAACATAAAAAAAATAGCTGCTTTTAAATCCACTCAAGTATTAAAAAGTACATTTTTCATACATCATTCAGTGTAACCAATTCATCTGAAGTAAAATATTCTAGAAATAAATAACATTAGCTAGAAATCGACTTGCTGGGTAGCTTCTTTTTCCAGCTCCTGGAATCGATGCTAGTCTCAGCTTCCGTTAGAAGCTAACAAAAACATGCTAAGTAAGTTAAATAGATGAAGTGAATATTATACTAAATAAGTGAACATGCTTTTTTAAATTACCTGGAGGTCATACCTTCCAGTAAGACGAACGAGACGCTTCAGTTTTCTACATTTTACTAAGCTAGGGCCAGGGGGCGGGGCTTATCTGTATTCAGACACATACGAATAGCTGTAGCGCTAATTACATTTCTACATGAACTGCATTTGATACAGTGCCTACTGCATTTGATTCAGTACCTGTTGCATTGGACTCAGTACTCTGTACGTTTGATTCAGTACCTATTGCATTCCAACCAGTACCAAATGCATTTAATTCAATACCTAATGCATTTGGTTCAGTACCTTTTGCTTTCAATTCAGAAGCAACTCCATTTGATTCATTACCACATGCATTCGATTCAGTACCAAATGCATTCAAATCAGTACGGTTTGCATTTGTTTCAGTAGCAACTGCATTTGATACAGTGCCTACTGCATTTGATTCAGTACCTATTGCATTCCAGTCAGTACCAAATGCATTTAATTCGATAGCTAGAGCATTTGGTTCAGTATCGTTTGCATTCAATGCAGTAGCAACTCCATTCGATTCAGTACCAAATGCATTCGATTCAGTACCATCTGCATTTGTTTCAGTACCAACTCCATCTGATACAGTAACATATGCATTTGATACAGTGCCTACTGCATTTGATTCAGCACCTGTTGTATTCGACTCAGTACTTCGTACGTTTGATTCAGTACCTATTGCATTCCAATCAGTACCAAATGCATTCGATTCAAAACCTAGTGCATTTGGTTCAGTATCTTTTGCATTCAATTCAGTAGCAACTCCATTCCTATTCGATTCAGTACCATCTGCATTTGATTCAGTACCAACTGCATTCGATTCAGTGCGATCTACATTTGATTCACTATCAAATACATTCAAATTAGTACCTAGTACATTTGATTCAGTACCAAGTTTTTTTTTGGGAACGTATTTAAGTAAGAGTAAGTTTTGATTTTAATTGTAATAAATACTCAAATAAAATAAAAATATGCCAAAATAATACTTACACCATGGTAACAAGTTTTTTTTCCCCACACACACCTGGTTAATCAGTGATAGAAGGAGCCTGATGGTGGATTTATGGTAATTTGTTCCAGATGTTTGATGCTTAAAAACAGAAAGCTGAAAGTTTTCTATGTTGATTACGAAGCAGGCTAAGCACAGGATGAGACGAGTTTAATTAGCAATTAGCAATTAGCTGGGGTTGAGACTCCGGATTAAACATGTGAATGGAATGAAACTCGTGAACTCATGAAGTGCGATAGTGAGCCGATGACGTTCATGTTAAAAAAACTGTTTCCTGATTGGTTAATACAGCTGGAAAGTTTTCCGATGCTCAGGATTATTACTGAGCTTCAGTTTTAGCAATTGGCAAAGACTGAGGAGCGTCATTTCTCGTCTCGAGCTCCAGACGGCGTTTCTTTCAGGTTTTCCTCCGAGCCATGCCCACAAGCCAGTCACCTGATGAACCTTTCCTGAAGTCTTCAGCTGTTCCTCGTCTTCTCCCCGCAGCGTCACCTCCAGCCGTCTGAAAGCCACGCAACCTGAGAACTGTGACATTTAATAATTGACCAATCTATCAGGAATCCCTCTGGGGAATGATGCTGCGGACGGACCGAACGCTGTATGCTCAGGACAGTGTCTTCTGTTTTGCTAATGTTTTGCTAATGAGCACTCGTTTGATTGATGAACGCTGTTATTGTTCGTGTGATCATTTTTCCGGTGAACCTTCCATCCGGTCGACTCCTTTATAGCGATAATACTGATGGTTTGCTGAAACGGAGCCTAATAAGGACAGCGTTTTGGAGACTTGGTGACTAAATTCATCTCTGTCAGAGCACACTGTGAACTCCGGGGACAGCCGAGCGTGCCGAATGATAATTTTGCCATTTGGGCACGAGAGACTGGCGTGACAGTGTGTTAAAGGCAGTTGGGATGTTCTCCCAGGGTGCAGTTTGGATAGACAGGCTCTCTGGCGGAATGACGTCCCCGGCGGCCCTGAATGTGACCCGATGTGTAGCGACAGTGTCAGTCGTGCTCCGGCTAATCGTGTATGACAGCCTGCTTTATTAGTCACACCAAGCCAGATGGCCTCGGAACTGCCGAACTCTCACAGCATGCAAGAAATGAGTTTCAACCATCGGGATTCTTCTCTAGCTCGATCTGTGACTACATCTATCTATCTATCTATCTATCTATCTATCTATCTGTCTGTCTGTCTGTCTGTCTGTCTGTCTGTCTCATAACCACTGCCCTGCTGCTCATCCCAGGACTGAAGGAATTCGTACTTTTTGTCTTCCACTCCTTCACCCTCAAGTCATCTAGAAGATTCCATTTTGAGTCTTGAGGTTTCTTCACATCGTCACAGCGAGGTTTTCCTCCCACTGACACTCCCGACTTGTCCGTTACGGTTCTAACGGTGCGCTTGGCTCGTAATTCCTGTAATTCGTAATTCCTAGTAGCTCACTAACTGGATTATTTTCATTTAAAATATGTTTGTACTGTGAGGGTCTGTGATATTTCTATCATCATTTCTTCAGAGTTTAGGGCTTTTCACACTTTCCTGCTTTAGAGGAACGTTTCCCACGTGTGATTTAGAAGCGGGATTATATGGCTTTTGTGGTGTTAACCCCGCATTGCGATAATAAACGTGTACAGCGTGAAACGATGCACTGTTTGAATGTCATGGCTAGTTGCTTAGCAACAGGCACCCAATCAGAAACTGAACAGTGTTTCAGCCTCCTATGACGTGAAAACCAGGACGTAGCTGAACAACACTGAACAAAAACAGAGAGAATGAGTCAGACGGCAAAACGCTGAACATCACGGAAGTCTGTGCCGTAGCGATGGCAGAAATATGTCATTAAAAAAATTTGCAGGAGAAAATTTGTAAAAAGAATGAGTAAAAAGATGAGAAGGCTCAGGTGCAGAGACAAAAAACCTGAACTTTTGTTCCTCACTGATGTGAAGGCGTGAGATGGGCCGTTATTTAACGTTGGGTTTATCCAATCAGAGTCGTTGATATGCGAATATGCAAATAAGAAGAAGGTTAAGTTGCCTTTTAGGAATGTAGAGTGTGAAACAAGGTCAGATTATAAAGAGCCAGGATTCAGGAGAACTGTGAAACCTCGAACTACACAAACCAGGATTCTCTTTACATGGAGGTTGCTAGGACCCAGGGGAAATATTGAAGGATTTTTTCATTTAGAATAAATAAAACCAGGGAAATAAATATTAAAAAACTATGTTAGGTCAACAAAATGGTTACCATATATTACATTTGATAGTATATTAAATTGTTCCTAATGTATTGCTCATCAATTTCCATTCTCGGCTCAACAGCATGACTTTATATGTGATTTCGTACAAAAATAGTCAGATTTATTCTCATTTTCTAAATTGATTTCTAGTGTTATTTTATTTTATTTATTTGTGGCCTGGTATATGGTAAGTGTATATTTGTTGTGTACTTGCTGTCCTGCTTTACTTGCTTAAGATGAGCATTTTCACTTCCAACAATCCCCCTCCCCCCTCCCAGATCCTGAGCGTGACCGTTCTCAGCACATCCATCGAAATATTTTTTCAATAAAATATTGAATCCTTTTTTTTTTTTTGAGGTCATCACAAATCGGTGATAACGAGATGGAGTTTCGAATGTTCCCTCGAACTTCATTTTTTTCACTTAGCGCTTCGTGTCGATGAACTTGATTTGAACTTCTGTAGCCCTAAAATGACAAAAAATAAAAAATCCTAAATAAATAAATGAATAAATAAATAATCCGTTCCTATTCCATGCAGCCGTCTCTCGCTCGGTATCTCCTGGGTTTTCAGCAGCTCTCGCTTCACACAGAAGCAGCTGTATTGTGAAGCTCCTCTGTACTCACACCTCCGGGGCTAGTGATATTCTCCAGGGCTCGCAGGAGTTTATTTCCATAACTCTGCCAATTATAGCTCACTCCAGGCATCTGACACGAGCCCGAGCCAGCGAGGAATGATTACAGCTCTGCAGATTAGCATTTTCTGCCTTCTGTGTGTATATAAATGTGCACTAACGTCCATTTCAGCAAATGATAGCATTCAACTGTCACTTGTAGGAGAAGTGTAGCTTTAGCTGGAATGGATATACCGAGGGTCAGCTCCATATACAGGGGGGTGGTGAAATAGGAAAATAATCAACAACCGAATGTGTGATGAAACGGAGCTATAACAACATGAAGTGTTTGAATCCTGTTAAGCCAACGATGACAATTACGATCTGTATTCCTGTCACTTTTTATCCGTTTAGAGTTACATCTAACGTTGAGGGAACAAGCCGTTCACATTAAAGCAGATTTAAGTGGACGTTCCTTCACTAGCCACAAGGAAAAATTCTAATAACTAATTCTAATTCTCTGAGTGTTATGAGATTCTGATACTGGAGACTCCTTCAGTAATGGACCATGTTGTTACCATAGAAACCACAACATAACATATAACAAGCAGGTTTTAAGCAGGTTTTACACACAGAATGATGCACAAGCCAAACATTTAAGCGAATGCTTCTTCAGGACTATATTTTGGATTCGGATTGCATCCCGTCACAAACTAACCTCTTTTACCCAAGAGTGTAATAGTGACAGACATGGCAACGCCACCAGGATGATGAAACTATAAGAAGCTCCATATATTTGACCCTCTCTCTCTCTCTCTCTCTCTCTCTCTCTCATCTCTTTCACCCTCACTCTCTCTTTCTCCCTCTATCTCTCACGCTCTCTCAATCTCTCTCTCTGTCTCTCTCTCCCTCTCGCTCCCTCTCTCTTTCTCTATCTCTCACCCTCTCTCTCTCTGTCTCTCTCTCTCCCTCTCTCTTCCTCTCTTTTTCTCTATCTCTCACCCTCTCACTCTCTCTCTCTGTCTCTCTCCCTCTCTCTCACCCTCTCTCTTGTTTTCGGATTACACTTCGCTAAATGCTTTCCATATGTGTGGGAAGCGTGGCATCATGCAGAAATCTCGGGCATTTAGACACTATCTGTGTGCCTCCGCACTTTTTCCATGACAACGAGCTCGCACGTCGGAGCTTCTGCAAAAGCTGTGTGTGTGTGGTGTGTGTGTGTGGTGTGTGTGTGGTGTGTGTGTGGTGTGTGTGTGTGTGGTGTGTGTGTGGTGTGTGTGTGTGTATGCGTGGGTGTGTACGTGTATGTAGGTCAGTTGGATGTGCCGATGGACCATGGAGTGTGTCTGCCAATGTCCAACACATTCACACACACACACACCTTTTCTCCTCAAACACACACCGGTGTGAGAACTTCCTGCTGCCCAACTGGGGCGTTCCTGTAAGAGGATTAACACTGGATTAGAGCAGCGCTGGTGTGTTCTCCAATCTGGTCAGAAGTTTGTTGATACATTTTCTGAAACAGCAGCTCGGACAGTAGTGCAGCTGGACGTAACATAAATGCGCTTGTAATGCGCTCGTTCGGACACATCATCGTTTCCGTAGTAACAGTTCCTTTACCTGGACGTGTACTTGATATGGTGAAGGTACTTATAACTAATATTAACTAACTCTAGTAATCCGACATGATTTGTATTTACTTCAAGAGAGAGAAAATGAGAGCGGGACTGACCGTTTATCGCTGCTGTAATGTGTACAAGAACAAATAGCGTATACTGACCTCATGTGGCTCGCTAATAATTAATTGTAATAATATATTAACTTATATTAAAATAATAAATTAACTTATTTGGCAAAAAAGAGCGATTTTATGGGAACCTGGCTTCATCACACCGCAGTGTTTCATTCCTTACATAATAACCCCCTCCATCTTGTTTTTTAACCGTCCAGCATTGTGTGTGTGTGTGTGTGAGTATGTGCACTTTTTCCATATGTGCTGCTTGATATTTATGACACCATATGCGTTGTGCATGTGAAGTATCTGTTGGTTATGTTTGCTCTGATGGCTCCCAAGACACTCGGCAGCTGGTATTTACACGTGGACAAGACGCCACATGGAGAGGTGTTAAAAGAACCAGAGCGACCGAGAGTCAGAGAGAGAGAGAGAGTGCGAGAGAGAGAGAGTGCGAAAGAGACCATTCCACACATCTCCTAACCTCCGTCTGCGTCAAATAGCCTCTCGGTATGAAAAAGAGGGAAAAAAAGGCTCATCCCTGAGCGTCACGTTGCCGCTTTATGGCTTCCCTTCTCATCAGAGACGAGACGAAGGCGGCCGGCTGACGCCGTAAATCCGTTCGCAGGAAGCGAGGGTAGAGGAATACATTATTTCATCAGGCCCTGCTGTCGCCAGGAATTGTGATTGATTAAGTCAGAGGACGGAGCTTTATTAAATCCAGCGTCGTGCCACACTGCTCAGGGTTCGAAACTGATTAGCGCAGCTAGTCAGGACCGAGGAGATGTTT